>NW_028318599.1:0-370682 GCF_062004578.1 Staurois parvus
AATGCAAAACACACCGCAAAAAATTGATCAAATTCAAACTGCATAGATGTGAACCTAGCCTAGGGGGGGGGGAGAGGAGGGGAGCCGGTCATCTGGCCACACCCTCTACTTGTGAAATACTAATGGGGTCCCTCATTTATTTTCTAGCAGCTACTGAAACAAAAACATTAAAAAAAATTAAGTGCTAACAATCAGTTCCACCTATCAGTGCCCTTCAATGCTGCCTATTAGTGTCCATCAGTGCCATCTATCAGTGCCCATCATTGCCACCTATTAGTGCCAAGTGCCGCATATCAGTGCAGCCTCATGACTGCCTCTTCATCAATGCCCACCAGTGCTGCCTTATCAGTGCTGCCTCATCAGCAAAGCCTCATTAGTACCCATCAGTGCAGCCTATCAGTGCCCATCAGTGCAGCCTCATTAGAACCCATCAGTGCAGCCTATCAGTGCAGTCCCATTAGTACCCATCAGTGCAGCCTATCAGTGCAGCCTCATTAGAACCCATCAGTGCAGCCTATCAGTGCCTGTCAGTGCAGTCCCATTAGTACCCATCAATGCAGCCTATCAGTGTCCTTCAATGCTGCCTATTAGTGTCCATCAGTGCCATCTATCAGTGCCCATCATTGCCACCTATTAATGCTCATCAGTGCCGTATATCAGTGCAGCCTCATGAGTACCTCTTCATCAATGCCCACCAGTGCTGCCTTATCAGTGCCGCCTCATCAGCAAAGCCTCATTAGTACCCATTAGTGTAGCCTCATTAGTACCCATCAGTGCAGCTTATCAGTGCCCATTAGTGCAGCCCCATTAGTACCCATCAGTGCAGCCTATCAGTGCAGCCTCATTAGTGCCCATCAGTGTAGCCTATCAGTGCAGCCCCATTAGTACCCATCAGTGCAGCCTATCAGTGCCCATCAGTGCAGCCTCATTAGTACCCATCAGTGCAGCCTCATCAACGCACATCATTGAAGGAGAAAAATTACCTGTTTGCAAAATTTTATAATAAAAAACTAAGAAAAATATTTTTTTTTCTAAATTTTATGGTCTTTTTGTTTAGCAAAATAATAAAACACCCCAGTGGTGATTAAAAAAACAGCAAAAGAAAGCTCTGTCTGTCTAAAAAAAAAGATAAAAACTTCATGTGGGTACAGTGTCGCATGACCGCTTAGAAGCTGAAAATTGGCCTGAGAGGGGGGGGGGGGGGGGGTAAAAGCAGTAGTAGGCAAGTGGTTAATAAACACAATTTCTATATGAAAAAAAAAATTCAAAAAAGTGTATTATTTACAAAAAAATTCCATTTGAAAAACAGCTACGCAAATACTGGGTGACATAAAAAAAATTGCAACACCTACCTTTTATTCTCTAGGGCCTCTGCTCTAAAAAAATATAAAATGTTTGGGCGTTCTAAGTGATTTTCTAGCCAAAAAAACTTGTTTTTTTATTTAACGTAAACAAAAACAGGGCAGCACAGTGGCTAAGTGGTTAGCGCTTCCGCCTGGCAGTACTCGGGTCGTTGGTTCGAATCCCAACCACGGCACCACCTGCAAGGAGTTTGCATGTTCTCCCTGTGCCTGCGTGGGTTTCCTCCAGGTACTCCGGTTTCCTCCCACACTCCAAAGACATGCTGGTAGGTTAATAGTCTCCTGTCTAAATTGTCCCTAGTATGTGTATGTATGAATGTGAGTTAGGTACCTTAGATTGTACGCTCCTCGGGGGCAGGGACTGATGTGAATGTACAATATATATGTAAAGTGCTGAGTAAATTGACGGCGCTATATAAGTACCTGAAATAAATAAATAAAATAAAAGTGCCAGAAAATGCCTGGGTTCAAAGTGGATATGCGACTTATGCAGGCAGATCCTGGCTGGTGGGAGGGGCCAGCAGGGCGCTGCACATAGCTTCCCAAAAAAGGTACTGCGAAGGAAATCTCGGGGTTGGGCGCTGGTTTTGTTATTTTATATTCAATTTATTTTTTACTGGAGTTCTGCTTTAACCCCGGCTCACATCTGTGCGGGTCGTGCTGCTGTGGATCCGCACGAAAATCCGTGCAGCCGCACCACCCGCACAGAGAATTGCGGATCTGCGGGCGGGTGCCATTAGTTCTAATGGCACGCCGCCCGCACTGGAAGACGCAACCATACTGGGAAGCGAGGTTCCTGTGCACGCTGCGTTTTCAGAAGTAGTGTAGAGACTTCTTCCCTGCGTGTCACGGGGCACGGGAGTCCAGGGGCGGACTGACCATTTGGAAACTCGGGCACTGCCCAAGGGCCCGGGGTCAGTAGGGGGCCCCATGAGATGCCCCTGGTACCTTTTTCATAGGCTTTTTTGAGTTTGGGCAAGGACATAGGGGCATCATGATCCCCTATTGCCCGGGGGCCCCATGAGTTGTCAGTCTGCCCCTGCTTTCACCCCCTTCCTGCCCAGGCCAATTTTCAGCTTTCAGAGCTGTTGCAATTTGAATGCCAATTGCGTGGTCATGCAACACTGTACCCATATGAAATTTTAATCATTTTTTTTTCACACAAATAGAGCTTTCTTTCAGTGGTATTTAAACAAAACTTTTTTTTTGTTAAATAAACTAAAAAAAGGACGAACATTTTTAAAAAGAGGTGTTTTTTTTTCTGTTACAACATTTTCTTGTTCTTCTTCATAAATTTAGGCCAAAATGTATTTTGCTACATTTCTTTGATGAAAATAACCCAAATCAATATTTATTATTTAGTTTGTAGGAAAGTTATATATTCTACAAACTATATATATATGAAAATCAATCAATTCTGATGCACTGACGGCCGATCTCAATGCCAGGACAGTACAAATACCCCCCAACTTAGCTGTTTTTGGAAAGGCCAATGTATTTAGTAAGAGCCATGCCAAATTTTTAGAAGTTTTAATTTTTTTGTCTCAATTTTTTGGAAAATGAAAAAAAATTAAAAAGTGTTTTTTTTCCCCACAATTTTTTTAAAACATTTTTTACATACTGTCACCAGCGCAGTACAGCATCATCAAGGATACTGACTACATAAAAAAAAAAAATTAATTTTACAATTTTTAAAATTTTATTTTCTTTTTTATTACATCTTGTTTCTTTTTTTTTACAACTTTTTTACATACAGTGACCAGAGCAATACAGTGTTACCATAGTAACATTGTACTACTCTGGGAAGGTGATCAGGATTTTTTCTTATTATTTATTGCTTATAACTGAATTTTACAGTAAAAGCAACCATTTTTTTTAATATAAACTATTCATTGTGTTTATGATTAGCTGTAATTGGCCACATCAAATGACATGGTATAGATGAGCTGTGATTGGCACTGTCTGTACCATGTGATCACTGTGACCAATCATACAATACTACACAATAGATGGCATAAATGAAAGCCTTTCATTGTGTACAATTGTCATGTGGTCTGCTGTGATTGGCCACAGCAATCACATGGTACAGGCAGCGGTTTAAAGAGCCGCCTATGGATAGTAAAATTTATGTCGTTTGTCACTGTTGCATAGGCGTGTGCAATTATAAAGCGTGACATGTCTGGTATCTATTTACTCGGCATAACATCACCTTTTATATTTTTACAAACAATCGAGGTATGTATTTCGTTTTTTTGCACTACAATTCAAAAAAATGTATCTCTTCCCAAAAAAATTGCGTTTGAAAAACTGTTGCACAAATACCATGTGGGATAAAAAAATTATAAAACCCACCAATTTATTTTCTAGGGCCTCTGCTTTAAAAAAAATATATAATATTTTGGGGGTTCTAAGTCATTTTCTAGCAAAAAAAAAGGTTTTTGAACCAAAAATGACAGAAAAAGCTTGGTCCACATACTGTACGATACATGTATTTGTGTATTTTTAATCAACTCGGAGTTCGGCTTTAATGAACCCCGTTATTGCTCCCCAAGGGTGCTCGAGTGCTCGGAATTCTTCAGGGTCACGTGACAGCAGCGGCAGGACTTAATTATTCCCCACAAGTAGGCAGGTACCAGCCGAGTCCCCTGATGAGGAATTTGATTTTAATGATTTCCAGCACCACGTGAAGCCGAATGTCTCGGGGCTGTGGGGGGGCAAAAACAATCTTGGGACAAGGTGATTGTGCTCTGCAAAGAGGAACGCCACATTGGGCTTGTGGAAAACTATATCACATGTGCAGTCTGTATTGTAAAGAACGCATGTAAGAATAACTCAAAAACAGTATAAAACACTCCACACAAAGCATACAGTTGCAAGAAAAAGTATGTGAACCCCTTGGGATTACGTGGAGTTTTGCATGAATTGGGCATAAAATGTGCTCTGAACGTCAATTAAGTCACAACAATAGAAGAACACAGTCTGCTGAACATAATACTACACAAACATTAGATGTTGCCATGGTTTAATTGCACATAACATGTAAACATTCACAGTGCAGGGAGGAAAAAGTATGTGAACCTTTGGACTTAATAACTGGTTGACCCTCCTTTGGCAGCAATAACCTCAACCAAACGTTTCCTGTAGTTGCAGATCAGACCTGCACAATGATCTGGAGTAATTTTGGACCACTCCTCTTCACAAAACTGTTTCAGTGTAGCAATATTCTTGGGATGTCTGGTGTGAATCGCTCTCTTAAGGTCATGCCACAGCATTTCAATGGGGTTGAGGTCAGGACTCTGACTGGGCCACTCCAGAAGGCGTATTCTGTGCTGTTGCAGCCATTGTTTTGTTGAATTACTTGTATGCTTTGGGTCATTGTCCTGTTGCATTACCCATCCTCTGCGGAGTTTCAGTTGGCGGACAGATGGTTGTACGTTTTCCTGCAAAATGTCTTGATAAACTCTGGAATTCATTTTCCTATCAATGACAACAATCCGTCCAGGCCCTGAGGCAGCAAAGCAGCCCCAAACCATGATGCTCACTCCGCAAATGTTTTACAGTGGGGATGAGGTTTTGATGTTGGTGTGCTGTGACTTTTTTTCTCCACACATAGTGTTGTGTGTTCTTCCCAAACAACTCAATCTTGGTTTCATCTGTCCACAGTATATTTTGCCAGTAGTGCTGTGGAACATCCAGGTGCTCTTTTGCAAACTTCAAACGTGCTGCAATATTCTTTTTGGACAGCAATGGCTTCCTCCGTGGTGTCCTCCCATGTGCTCCATTCTTGTTTAGTGTTTTCCTTATTGTAGATGTGTCAACAAAAATGTTAGCATGTGCCATAGATTTCTGTAGGTCTTTAACTGACACTCTGGGATTCTTCTTTACCTCATGCAGCATTCTGCGCTGTGCTCTTGCAGTCGTTTTTACAGGACGACCACGCCTAGGGAGAGTAGCAACAGTGCTAAACTTTCTCCATTTGTAGACAGTCTGTCTTACCATGGACACATGAACGTCAAGGCTTTTGGAGATACTTTTGTAACCCTTTCCAGCTTCATGTAAGTCAACAATTCTTGATCGTAGGTCTTCTGAGAGCTCTTTTCTGCGAGGCATGGTTCACATCAGACAGTGCTTCTCGAAACCAGTAAACCCAAAACAGGTGTGTGTTTTTTAAGGGCAGGACAGCTGTCAACAATACACCCAATATCATCACACTGATTGGAGTCAAGGTTGGCTCACTCCTGGCTCCAATTAGCTCTGGGAGAAGTCATTAAGCTAGGGCCTCACATACTTTTTCCTCCGTACACTGTGAATGTTTACATGTTATGTGCAATTAAACCATGGCAACATCTAATGTTTGTGTAGTATTATGTTCAGCAGACTGTGTTCTTCTATTGTTGTGACTTAGATGACGTTCAGAGCACATTTTATGCCCAATTCATGCAAAACTCCACGTAATCCCAAGGGGTTCACATACTTTTTCTTGCAACTGTATATCATAATAAATACATAAATAAATATATATATATATATATATATATATATATATATATATATAAAAATATAAATATATATACTGTAAACAGGTTTTTTTTCACCCGAAATGCAGGGGAACGCAGTTCTGGCATTTCCAGCACTGAATGTATATTATGGCAAGGGGTGTTGGGGTGTGCTGGAGGGTTTATTGATGCTGGGGGGTCTATTGTTGTTGGGGGATCTATTGTTGCCGTGGGATCTGTTGTTGCTGAGGGGCATCTACTGTTGCTGGCTGCAGGGGATCTATATTACTGCTTTTATGGCTATCATTCCTTACAAATTACTTAGCACCACAAAATGACACTTGGCTCTGTATTCTCTGAAAGGGTGGTACTGGGAGGGGGTGGAACAAAGGAACAGTGCTTGGAGGTGGGTAGGGGGCGAGACAAGGAACAGTGCTTGGAGGTGGGTAGGAGGCAGAGACAAGGAACAGTGCTCGGAGGTGGGTAGGGGGTGGAGAAAAGAAACAGTGTTCAGAGGTGGGTAGGGGGTGGAGAAAAGAAACAGTGCTCGGAGGTGGGTAGGGGGTGGAGAAAAGGAACAGTGCTCAGAGATGGGTAGGGGGCTGAGACAAGGGACAGTGCTCAGAGATGGGTAGGGGGCAGAGACAAGGAACAGTGCTTGGAGGTGGGTAGGGGGTGGAGACAAGGAACAGTGCTCGGAGGAGGTTAGGAGGCAGAGACAAGGAACAGTGCTCAGAGGTGGGTAGGGGGCTGAGACAAGGAACAGTGCTTGGAGGTGGGTAGGGGGCAGAGACAAGGAACAGTGCTCAGAGGTGGGTAGGGGGTGGAGACAAGTTACAGTGCTCAGAGGTGGGTAGGGGGTGGAGACAAGGAACAGTGCTTGGAAATGGATAGGGGGCGGAGACATGGAACAGCGCTCACTGGTGGGTAGGAGGCAGAGACAAGGAACAGTGCTTGGAGGTAGGTAGGGGGTGAAGAAAAGGAACAGTGCTCAGAGGTGGGTAGGGGGCAGAGACAAGGAACAGTGCTCAGAGGTGGGTAGGGGGCTGAGACAAGGGATAGTGCTTGGAGTTGGGTAGGGGGCAGAGACAAGGAACAGTGCTCGGAGGTGGGTAGGGGGCGGAGACAAGGAACAGTGCTTGGAAATGGATAGGGGGCGGAGACACGGAACAGTGCTCAGAGGTGGGTAGGAGTCAGAGACAAGGAACAGTGCTTGGAGGTGGTTAGGAGGCAGAGACAAGGAACAGTGCTTGGAGGTGGGTAGGGGGCGGAGACAAGGAACAGTGCTTGGAGGTGGGTAAGGGGTGGAGACGGAACAGTGCTTGGAGGTGGGTAGTGGTGGAGACAAGGAACAGTGCTCAGAGGTGGGTAGAGGGCGGAGACAAGGAACAGTGCTTGGTGGTGGGTAGGGGGCGGAGACAAGGAACAGTGCTCGGAGGTGGGTAGGGGGCGGAAACAAGGAACAGTGCTCGGAGGTGGGTAGGGGGCAGAGACCAGGAACAGTGATCGGAGGTGGGTAGGGGGTGGAGACAAGGAACAGTGCTTGGAGGTTGTCTCTGCCCCCTACCCAACTCCAAGCACTGTCCCTTGTCTCAGCCCCTTACCCACCTCTGAGCACTGTTCCTTTTCTCCATCCCCTACCCACCTCCAAGCACTGTTCCTTGTCTCCACCCCCTAACCACCTTCGAGCTCTGTTCCTTGTTTCCACCCCCTACCCACCTCTGGGCACCGTTCCTTGTCTCCACCCCCTATCCACCTCTGAGCGCCGTTCCTTGTCTCCGCCCCCTACCCACCTCCGAGCACTGTTCCTGGTCTCCGCCCCTACCCATCTCCGACCACTGTTCCTTGCCTCCGCCCCCTACCCATCTCCAAGCACTGTTCCTTGCCTCCACCCCCTACCCATCTCCGAGCACTGTTCCTTGTCTCCGCCCCCTACCCACCTCCGAGCACTGTTCCTTGTCTCCACCCCCTACCCACCTCCGAGCACCGTTCTTTGTGTCCGCTCCCCTACCCACCTCTGAGCACCGTTCCTTGTCTCCGCCCCCTACCCACTTCGAGCACCATTCTTTGTCTCTGCTCCCTACCCAACTCTGAGCACCGTTCCTTGTCTCCACCCCCTACCCACCTCTGAGCATTGTTCCTTGTCTCCTCCCCCTACCCACATCCAAGCACTGTTCCTTGTCTCCACCCCCTACTCATCTCCAAGGACCATTCCTTGTCTTTGCCCCCTACTCACCTCCAAGCACTGTTCCTTGTCTTTGCCCCCTACCAACCTCCGAACACTGTTCTTTGTCTCCGCCCCCTACCCACCTCCGAGCACCGTTCCTTGTCTCCACCCCCTACCCACCTCCGAGCACTGTTCCTTGTCTCCACCCCCTACCCACCTCCGAGCACTGTTCCTTGTCTCCACCACCTACCCACCTCCGAGCACCGTTTCTTGTCTCCACACCCTACCCACCTCCAAGCACTATTCCTTGTCTCCACCCCCTACCCATCTCCGAGCACTGTTTCTTGTCTCTGCCCCCTACCCACCTCTGAGCACTGTTCCTTGTCTCCACCACCTACCCACCACCGAGCACCGTTTCTTGTCTCCACACCCTACCCACCTCCAAGCACCCTTCCTTGGTTCCACCCCCTGCCCATCTCCAAGCACTGTTCCTTGACTCTGCCCCCTACCCACCTCCGAGCACCGTTCCTTTGTCTCCACCCCCTACCCACCTCCGAGGACCATTCCTTGTCTCTGCCCCCTACCCACCTCCAAGCACTGTTTCTTGTCTCCGCCCCCTACCCACCTCCGAGCACTGTTCCTTTGTTTCACCCCCCCTCCCAGTACCGTCCCTTTTAGAGAATACAGAACAGTGTAATTTTGTGGTGCTAAGTAATTTGTATGGAATTTGTTAATGGTAACAAGAAAAGCAGTAAAATAGATCCCCTGCAACGAGCAACAATAGACATCCCCTAGCAACAATAGAGCTCCCAGCAACAATAGACCCCCAGCAACAATAGATCCCTCCAGACTTTATCTTTGTTACAGATGGATGGATGGATAGGTGAATGTAATATCCATCCATCCATCTGGAACAAAGATAAAGTCTGGAAATTACCCACTAGTCCACATAAGGGACACAAGCTGTTTTGGCCTTATTTAACGGTTTGGTCAAAAAATAAAGTGAGCGCATAGAGGAGAAGGAACACTATTTGAAAAATTATCACGGAGTGGACTTTTTTGTTTACATCTATTTATGATTTAATATATTGAACTTATATATCTAATATAATTTTATTTAATTGAACTTTGATCAGCATTTTCATAAATTTTTTTACATGCTTTATTTTTTAATAATAATTTTTATTTTTAATATTAGAGAATTGTATATATCAGAGCACCTTATTATTGCATTTTATGATTTATGGGTAATTTTTTATATCATTATTTGGTATTTGAAAGTCACTAATTGGCATTTTATCACATAAGGCCAATAATATACTCATAGTTGTAAGTATCAGTGGAGCGCAACACAATTGTACATTTTTAAACATTCTGGAGGCAATTCTTTCAAACTTTATTTTCTATTCCACAACTTTTCTTTGGGGAAAAAAAAATTATAAAAAGTCTTGAATTAGTCTCTAAAACTGAACTCCAGGCAGTTCTAAAAGTCAAAAATGAATGTCGCTCAACCATCATAAATTGTTGCTTTTTGTGTTTCTTTTTAAAATGCAAGTAGTATAAGTACCTGAATTTGACTTATTATTAGCTTCTTTTTGGACCTTTACCCAAAAAGGAAGGCGCAGCTCCTCCTCTTTCTACCCTCCTCCCCCAGTCTGTAACATCTTTGCCCCCACTTCCCCCATCATGGCCTGGGCTAGAATGACATACGCTTGGTCCACCACCCATGGCCCCCTGGGGCACGTCACAAATCACAAGAGACTGCGGGACCAGTCTCAGTGCACCGCCATGGCTTGCGCATGCACAGCACGGAGCCGTCTACAGGAAGTCACAACTGGCTCCCAAATCCAAGATATCCGTGCCGGAGAGTCAAAGCTGGATTGTACCCAGTGGGAGTAGAAAGCAAACAATGCCTCAAGCTTGCTCGTCAGTGGGAATAGAAAAAAAAATTACATAGTGCCTGTGGTCACTAGGAGGAGGAATATGTCCCATCATTGGTGTCAGTGAAAGGAACAGTACTCCATCATTGGTGTCAGTGGAAGGAATAATGCCCCATCAATGATGTCAGTGGGAGGAATAATGCTCCATCATTGGTGTCAGTGGGAGGAATAGTGCCCCATCATTGGTGTCAGTGGGAGGTATAGTGCCCCATCATTGGTGTCAGTGGGAGGAATAGTGCCCCATCATTGGTATCAGTGGGAGGAATAGTGCCCCATCATTGGTATCAGTGGGAGGAATAGTGCCCCATTGTTAGTATCAGTGGGAGGAATAGTGCCCCATCATTGGTGTCAGTGGGAGGAATAGTGCCCCATCATCGGTGTCAGTGGGAGGAATAGTGCACCTTCATCAGTATCAGTGGGAGGAATAGTGCCCCATCATTGGTGTCAGTGGGAGGAATAGTGCCCCATCATTGGTGTCAGTGGGAGGAATAGTGCCCCATCATCGGTATCAGTGGGAGGAATAGTGCCCCATCATCGGTATCAGTGGGAGGAATAGTGCCCCATCATCGGTGTCAGTGGGAGGAATAGTGCCCCATCATCGGTATCAGTGGGAGGAATAGTGCCCCATCATTGGTGTCAGTGGGAGGAATAGTGCCCCATCATCGGTATCAGTGGGAGGAATGGTGCCCCATCATTGGTGTCAGTGGGAGGAATAGTGCCCCATCATTGGTATCAGTGGGAGGAATAATGCCCCATCATTGGTGTCAATGGGAGGAATAGGGTCCCATCATTGGTATCAGTTGGAGGAATAGTGCCCCATCATTGGTATCAGTGGAAGGAATAGTGCCCCATCATTGGTATCAGTGGGAGGAATAGTGCCCCATCATTGGTATCAGTGGGAGGAATAGTGCCCCATCATTGGTATCAGTGGGAGGAATAGTGCCCCATCATTGGTGTCAGTGGGAGGAATAGTGTCCCATCATTGGTGTCAGTGGGAGGAATAGTGCCACATCATTGGTATCAGTGGGAGGAATAATGCCCCATCATTGGTGTCAATGGGAGGAATAGGGTCCCATCATTGGTATCAGTGGAAGGAATAGTGCCCCATCATTGGTATCAGTGGGAGGAATAGTGCCCCATCATTGGTGTCAGTGGGAGGAATAGTGCCCCATTTATTTTTAATATTAGAGAATTGTATATATCAGAGCACCTTATTATTGCATTTTATGATTTATGAGTAATTTTTTATATCAATATTTGGTATTTAAAAATCACTAATTGGCATTTTATCACATAAGGTCAATAATATACTCATAGTTGTAAGTATCAGTGGAGCGCGACCAGGGGCGGACTGACAACTCATGAGGCCCCCGGGCAATAGGGGATCATGGGGCCCCTGTGTCCTTGCCCAAATTTAAAAAAATCCTATGAAAAAGGTACCAGGAGCATCTCATGGGTCCCCCTACTGACCCCGGGCCCTCGGGCAGTGCCTGACTTTCCAAATGGTCAGCCCACCCCTGAGCGCGACACAATTGTATTTTAATTTTTATTGGCCAGAATTACCCATTTATATAGGTATGTGTATTGTGTAAGCAAACCACAGGAATAATACACATTGGTTTATAATATAAATGAATTTGAATATTTGAATACACCATAGTAGCTCACAAACACTGCAATTATATATGTTTAAAAACGTACCCTTATCATTTTTATTTTACAGTTCTGTCCCGCGGCGGCGTATTGACCGCGAGGCCAACAAGGCTTTCTTCCTTTGTGGGCGAAGGTGCGCTTTAAGTCAAAACTAAAATAAAGAGGAAAAAGGCTGATATTGGTATAAATGTCCCGACAAGACAAGGCAGAATTACTTTTCTTACAACTAACATTCTCGCCCGCTTTGGGTCTCACAATTTCGCCTTTTTCATCATCCGTGGTTTCCAGGGCATGCTGCAACTTGCAGTTCCTCCATGAGAGGATGGCTGTCGGTCCACAAAGCTGACTTTTGATTCCTGCGTGTCTCATCGCCTCTGTCTGCGGAGTACCTGGCTTTCTGGACGTTTCCCTGGCTCACATTACAGGCGAGCTCTGTTCCCAGGACTCTCTACACGTTGCTGGTGAGACACGCGGGAAACGAGACACTGGATTTACTGAAAGAATTTCTAGGCTGGGTTTGCTGGGAGCAGATGAAAGGAGAACTACACATACCAAAGCGACAGAAGCTTCAGAATACGAAGCCCTCTTCTATAATCCTTTTACAGAATCTCTGCTCATTAGAGGCCGCGGGGGTCACCGGGAGATGCAGTCTGGGCAATAATAAAAAAAAGGATTGGCAGGCGCAAAAGTGAAAATAAAAAAATTGAAATCGGCTAAATACGTTTCAGGTGCATCGAAACAAAAAAGGTGTGCAAAGTCTGCAGTTTGTTTTCTTTAGAAGCAGCCACAGCCTGAGTAGAACAGCCTGTCCTCTGCCAGCATGCTGCAGATCAGGATCCTTGCTCTCTATGTGGAAGCAGTGGTCTCTCTGCAGAGGTCTGATATGTCCCCTTTGCCGAGACCTATAGATATGCAATCAGCTTTCGGTCTGACATATTAGGGGGTGTGTCCAACCTCTGCAGAGAGACCACTGCTTCCACACAGAGGGTAGGTATGCATTTTCCATGTCTGTGGAATTCCTGTGGAAGCTGATCAGTACAGTGATCACCACGGTCTTCTGAGTCCTATGCTGAGCTTTCAAACCTCTGCAGAGAGACCACGGCTTGCTGCACACAGTTGGGTCGAGCAGCTGTTCTGCACACAGGGGGGTCACTCGTTCAGCACAGCTGCCATTCAGAGAACAAGTTGCAGTTTTCTCTGATTGGATGAGGTGGAGATTGTGACATTACTACTTTGCCACTCCAGCTCGACTAATCAGAAAACACTTTGTGTTGTTCTCAATGAATACAAAGTGTTCTCTGATTGGACGAGGTGGAGATTGTGACATTATTACTTTGCCACTCCAGCTCGACTAATCAGAAAACAATTTTTATTTTTCTCAATGAATACAAAGCATTCTGATTGGATGAGGTGGAGATTGTGACATTACTACCTTGCCACTCCAGCTCAACAAATCAGAGAACACTTTGTATTGTTCTCAATGAATACAAAGCATTCTCTGATTGGACAAGGTGGAGATTTTGACATTACTACCTTGCCACTCCAGCTTGAACAATCAGAGAACACTTTGTATTCTTCTCAATGAATACAAAGCGTTTTCTGATTGGACGAGGTGGAGATTGTGACATTACTACCTTGCCACTCCAGCTCAACCAATCAGAGAACTCTTTGTATTGTTCTCAATGAATACAAAGCGTTCTCTGATTGGACGAGGTGGAGATTGTGACATCACTACCTTGCCTCTCTACCTTCAGGGAGCACTTTGCATCCACTGAGGAAAAATGAAAAGCGTTCTCTAATCGGCTGCATTGTGGTTACTATGAGCAGCGGTGCGGATATCAGTGTGAATTCCGCACTGCATCAGAATCGCACCGCATTCATGCGAACCGCTGCGGGTGTGTATGTTACGTTAACAACACCCCGAAAGCAGTCCGCAAAATACGGTGCGATGTGCAGAATCGGATCGCATGGGTGTGAATACCTATACAATCCGATTCTAGTGCAGACCAAAAAAAGGGTTTTTGGTGCGGATGCAGTGCAATTAGAGCCATACAAAATGTACGGGTCCAATCACACCGCACGCAAATCGCATGTGATGTGCACAGGAATGCGGTGCGGTTCCTGTGTGAATCACATGCGATATACCGCACCGCATGTATGTGAATCCGGGCTAAATGCATTGAGTTGCTGCCATGTGATTGGATGATTAGCAACTTGTGTTACCGAGCAATTGAACAGGTGGACCCAATAAAGTGGTCGGTGAGCGTATTCCCTTTGTATAAATATTGTTTATTTTTGGCTATTTTGATATAACAATCCCCCGGGAGCAGGGGCGGACTGACAACTCATGGGGCCCCCGGGCAATAGGGGATCATGGGGCCCCTGTGCCCTTGGCCAAACTCAAAAAAGCCTATGAAAAAGGTACCAGGGGCATCGCATGGGGCCCCCTACTGACCCCGGGCCCTCGGGCAGTGCCCGAGTTTCCAAATGGTCAGTCCACCCCTGTGATGCTGCCCACAATGCGACAATTTTGGCAGCTTTCCATCATCTTCGGCTTACAAAAGCCGATCGCATGGAATTGTGCGGTCTGCAGCAAACTGCCACATGGCTTCAATCATTTCCTAGATTTTAGCAGCCAAATGATTAAAAATTGGAGAAAAGCAATCCAAATACCTTTCTGATATTGTGGGGGCTTCAGTAGATTTCCACCACTGGTCTCTCGAAAACCAGAAAAAACAATTCAACTCTGGGTGGCCTATAGCGGTGAATCGTGTTGTTCGATATTATTATTATTATAGAGGATTTATATTATTATTATTATTATTATTATACAGGATTTATATTATTATTATTATTATACAGGATTTATATTATTATTATTATTATTATTATTATACAGGATTTATATTATTATTATTATTATACAGGATTTATATTATTATTATTATTATTATTATTATTATACAGGATTTATATATTATTATTATTATACAGGATTTATATTATTATTATACAAGATTTATATTATTATTATTATTATTGTACAGGATTTATATTATTATTATTATACAGGATTTATATTATTATACAGGATTTATATTATTATTATTATTATACAGGATTTATATTATTATTATACAAGATTTATATTATTATTATTATACAGGATTTATATATTATTATTATTATTATTATTATTATACAGGATTTATATATTATTATTATTATACAGGATTTATATTATTATTATTATACAGGATTTATATAGGGCCAACAGTTTGCTCAGCACTTTACAATATAACGGGAGACAATACAGCAACAATACAGTTCAATACAAGAGGGATAGGAGGGCCCTGATCCTGGGAGCTTACAATCTAAGAGGGAGGGGCTAGTGGTACAAAAGGTAGTAACTGTGGGGGATGGACTGGTAGGAGGAGTAGAAGATTCCATTATTAGCTGAAGAGAGAGGTTTTCAGAGATTGCATAAAAGTGGGCAGAGTAGGCGATAGTCTGATAAATTGGGGTAGAGAGTTCCAGAGGATGGGGAGGCTCTAGAGAAGTCCTGGAGATGAGCATGGGAGGAGGAGACAAGGGGGCTAGGGAGCAGGAGGTTGTGCGAGGAGCGGAGAGGACGGTTTGGGTGATATTTGGAGACAAGATTGGTGATGTATTTGTTTTTCACACAAAGGCTTCCTAAAACAATTGCTACAGTATTGTCACATATAGTATTGTGTAAATGTTTTAGGTTACATGTACACTAAGCGCCTCTGGACGCCAAGCTCTCGTGGCAGCTGAAAAACGCAAAACATGTCAACACGGCACCGCGTTTAGCACTTGGACATTTATTCATCTCGTTGGCCAGAGTACTTGCCATTGAAATGAATAAACACCCATGTTCTAAACATGGCTAGCGCTTTGGCGCGTTTACACACACGTTGTGGCCAAAACGTTCCTTTCCTGATCGCGATTCTTCTGCGTTCGGAGAGGGATGTTTAACTGCCCCTAAACGCTGCTGCTAAACTCTAATAAAAGCCTACAGTGCCTTGAACAAGTATTCATACCCCTTGAAATGTCCCCCATGTTGTCATGTTACAGCCGAAAACGTCAGTGTATGATGGGATTGGATGTGATAGACCAACACAAAGTGGCACATAATTGTGAAGTGGAAGGAAAATGAGAAATGGTTTTCAATATTTTTTTAGAAACAAATCTGTGAAAAGTGTGGCGGCATTTGTATTCAGTGCTCCGGAGTCAATACTTTGTAGGACCCCCTTTGGCTGCAATTCCAGCTGCAAGTCTTTTTGGGGATGTCTCTTTCAGCTTTGCACATCTGGAGAGGGACATTTCTGCCCATTCTTCTTTGCAGAATCGCTCAAGCTGTCAGATTGGATGGAGAGCGTCTGGGAACAGCAATTTTCAGGTCTGGCCACAGATTCTCCATTGGATTTGGGTCTGGACTGTAACTGGGCCGTTCTAACACATGAAGATGCTTTGATGTAAACCATTCCATTGTAGCTCTGGCTGGATGTTTCGGGTCGTTGTCCTGCTGGAAGGTGAACCTCCGCCCCGGTCTCAAGTCCTTTGCAGACTCTAACAGGTTTTCTTCTAAGATTGCCCTGTATTTGGCTCCATCCATCTTCCCATTAACTAGCTTCCCTGTCCCTGCTGAAGAAAAGCATCCCCACCACATAATGCTGCCACCACCATGTTTCACAGTGGGAATGGTGTGTTCAGGGTGATGTGCAGTGTTAGTTTTCCGCCACACATAGCGTTTTGCTTTTAGGCCAAAAAATTCCGTTTTCGTCTCCTCTGACCAGAGCCTCTTCTTCTACATGTTTCTTGTATCCCCCACATGGCTTCTCGCAAACTGCAAATGGGAATTCCTATATCTTTCTTTCAACAATGGCTTTCTTCTTGCCCCTCTTCCATAAAGACCAGACTAATAGTTGTCCTGTGGACAGATTCTCCCACCTGAGCTGTGGATCTCTGCAGCTCCTCCAGGGTTACCATGGGCCTCTTGGCTGCTTCTCTGACTAATGCTCTCCTTGGCCAGCCTTTCAGTTTGATTTGACGGGTACCCTCTCCTACTTCCGCTGTGGTCGCCTATCGGAATCGGAAGTTGTCTTCTGGGACACGTGCCAGGCCCCAGAACACTTGGGGATCATTCACAAGCACTAGTCGTGCATGCGCAGTGGGCACCCGGCTATAGAGCCGCAAGCTGTCACAGCTGGGTGCCCACACTTAAGATGTCTGTGCCAGGGAGCGAGCACGGCCGGTGAAACCAGCTGCGATGAGCACACCGCTGGATCGTGGGACAGGTGAGTGGCTTTTTTTTAAAAGACAGCAGCTACAAAAAACTGTAGCTGACTTTTTAAAATTTTGACTGGAGCTCCGCTTTAATGCAGCAGATGAAAGACACATCATGCTTATTTCTCTTCGACATCAGAAGGTGTCCAGCAGTACCATCAGCGAAGAACTAGTGGAAACCAGAGGGACCCAAGTAAACCCATCTACTGTCCAGAGAAGTCTGGCCTGAAGTGGTCTTCATGCCATACCATCAGGGAGGCATGTGATTTTGACTGGAGCTCCACTTTAATGCAGCAGATGAAAGACACATCATGCTTACTTCTCTTTGATATCAGAAGGTGTCCAACAGTACCATCAGCACTGAACTGGTGAAAACCAGTGGGACCCAGGTACACCCATCTACTGTCCGGAGAAGTCCGGCCAGAAGTGGTCTTCATGCCATACCATCAGGGAGGCATGTGATTTTGACTGGAGCTCCGCTTTAATGCAGCAGATGAAAGACACATCATGCTTACTTTTCTTCGATATCAAAAGATGTCCAACAGTACCATCAGCAAAAAACTAGTGGAAACTAGTGGGACCCAGGTACACCCATCTACTGTCCAGAGAATCTGGCCAGAAGTGGTCTTCATGCCATACCATCAAGGAAGCATGTGATTGGCCCCAAATTTATTCAGCAGCAGGACAACCACCCCAAACATATAGCCAATTTCATCAAGAACTATCTTCAGTGTAAAGAAGAACAAGGAGTCCTGGAAGTGATGGTTTGGCCCCCACAGAGCCCTGATCTCAGCATCATGGAGTCTGTCTGGGAGGACATGAAGAGACAGAAGGATCTGAGGCAGCCAACATCCACAGAAGATCTGGGCTTAGTTCTGCTAGATATTTGGAACAACCTACCTGCCGAGTTCCTTCAAAAACTGTGTGCAAGCCTACCTAGAAGGAGGCAAAGGGCGGTCACACCAAATATTGATCTGATTTGGATTTCTCTTCTGTTCGTTTACTTTCAATTTTGGTCATTGATAAAAAAAATAAACTATGAATTTTAAACAGAACCGTACAGGGGCGGACTGACAACTCATGGGGCCCCCGGGCAATAGGAGATCATGGGGCCCCTGTGTCCTCGCCTACACTCAAACCACACCCAAAAAAGCCTATGAAAGGTACCAGGGGCATCTCAATGGGGCCCCCTACTGACCCCGGGCCCTCGGGCAGTGCCCGAGTTTCCAAATGGTCAGTCCGCCCCTGGAACCGTATATATCCAGCATGGCTTAGAAGGTGTACAATATGGAGGTGACTCCTCCTAAAGAGGAAACAGACACAGAAATTCCTCTTCGGTGTGAAGTTTTATCTGCGGATCAGAGTGTGAGTGTACAGAAGGAACAGGTAGGGGTGAATGGGAAACAGATTATTTCTAGATCCTGCTGAATCATTCTTCTCATCGTTCACACTCCAGGGATGGCTTGCTGTTGGGTTATTCCATCTCCTACATTTTTTGTGGTCTGACAGACAGAAACATATTTTACAATGTGATTACTAAAGCCTAGCTAAGGCAAAAACCTTTTTTGTTCTCGTTTTGGTAGAGCGGGGAATGGTTAAAGCAGAACTCCGGGATCAGCAAATGTCATTCAAATCCGTTCCTCCTGTGTATTCTTCTTGAATCTCGGTGAGCTTTGTGTATTTCTTCCAGATCTGTGCAGTCATCCAGTGTGAGACATCCTATAATAAAGACCGCTCACTGCTGCTCTCTCGCCTAGTGCAGGAGGACTGGTCTTGTCTCCGCCCCCTCCTGTAGTTTCCTGCAGGCAGCCTGTAGTGGGTGGAGCCTTTCTGGTTCCTTCCCACAGCTCATCTCTGTACAGATTGTATTTACAGGTGTACCTCGGATTACGAACGCCTCGGTTAACGTAATTTTCGGTTTACGAATGAAAATCCATTAAAAACAATGCCTTGGTTTACGAATTTTTTTCGCAATACGAAGTGTATGTCGGTGCCGATTTTTAAATGCAATTGCCGGCTTTTTTTTTCTTCACTATAGCTCACAGAATTAGCTGTCACTTTCCCTGGAGATAAAGGATACTTTGTTTCTTTTATTTCAGGAAACAAACTAAAAGTAAACATTGTTTCTTTTATCTCAGAAACAAACTAAAAGGAAACATTGTTTCTGTTATCTTAGAAACAAACTAAAAGGAAACATTGTTTCTTTTATCTCAGAAACAAACTAAAAGGAAACAGTTTCTTTTATCTCAGAAACAAACTAAAAGGAAACATTGTTTCTGTTATCTCAGAAACAAACTAGAAGGAAACATTGTTTCTTTTAACTCGGGGGGGGGGGGGATAAACTAAAGGGAAACGTTCTATCTTGTAGCTGGGGGGGGAAATGACAACTGATTCTCTGAACTGTGGTGAAGAAAAAAAAAAGCCTGTAATTACATTTAAGATCCGGCACTGACCTATACTGACAGCGACTTTTTTTTTTTACTTTTTTCTGTCCTCTGGAATGGATTAATTGGTTGTCAATACATTCCTATAGGTAACCACGTTTTTTGCAATACGAAACATCCCGGAGAACGCATTAAATTTGTAAACCGAGGTACACCTGTATAGGTAAAGTTGATCCAGGGAATATCCGATTTCCTCCCAGGGGATTAGGAAGGAATTTTTTTCCTGCAGGAGCAAATTGGATCGTGCTTTGCTGGGTTTTGTGCTGTCTCTGGATCAACTGTGGGTTTGGGATTATAACTTTTTTTTTTATGGTTGAACTAGATGGACGTTTATCTTTTTTTCCGCCAGACTAACTATATAACTATGTAAGAGCAAAGATGATGTCACTGCTACTTTTACAAGATAGTATCTGGGTTTGCAAAGGCACTTAGTGCACACAGGGGAGGAACCACAAAAATTAGCTGGTGCCATTGGCCCAATAACAGAGCTAAAATCGGCCGATTATTCTTGGGTCCGATTTTTGGATGAAAAATCAATTGAATTTTAACCCATGTATGGCCAGCATTACTCTTAAATAATAGAAGACAATTATTTATTTCAGGTACTTATATATTGCCATCAATTTTTACACAGCACTTTACACACATATATATTGTACATTCACATCAGTCCCTAACCCTCAAGGGGTGTACAATCTAAGGTCCCTAACTCACATTCATACATACACATACTAGGGACAATTTAGACAGGAGCCAATTCACCTACCAGCATGTCTTTGGAGTGTGGGAGGAAACACACACAGGCACAGGGAGAATATGCAAACTACAGGCAGGTGGTGCCATGAGCTGGGATTCGAACCAAAGACCCGAGTACTGCCAGGTGGAAGTGCTAACCATTTAGCCACTGTTCTTTCAGTGCTGCTCTACAACATGGCGATGATATTTCCTATATGACAGATTTTTCTATAACAGGCCAGTTGCACCCGTCAGACTCAACATTGTACCAGGAGAAGCCAAAACCTCAACCTTCTGCTCCCCGCACCTCTGTGAAGTCAGGTCAGAGGATTAAATGGCAGCGCGGAGACTCTTCCAGGAGGCTCTGGGCTCAGATCCATCTGCGATTAGCATTGTTGGCAAGACAAGAAGCGAACCTATGAAAGGCAGAGTGTTCCAGGTAGATTGTCCAGGAGGGAGAGAGGAAGGAGAGGCCGAACAATGCGAAGGAGTCTGAGACTGGAGGAGGGGGAGATGGGGGGGGGGCAATGCTGGAGGAGCGGAAGTGTCAGATAAAGGGGGACCCAGATAACAATCCCAGAGAAAGTCAAACACTCAGCTGGATGTTTAAATGTAATGCAGACATCAATTATACTGAAATCACACTTCCTACACCCAGATCCGTGATTGCCGGACTTCCACCCCAGGTATCGCTGGCAGCAACCAGATATCACCATTGTGTCTTCAAGACTCCATTATAGCAGATAATAGATAAATACAACTTCAATCCACAAGATGTGTAAAAGAAAAAGTACTCATACATAAGACCACAAAAAAGAACACTAACGCATGCAGCACTACCCCCTTAGGAGTCGCTAGAGATTTGGGTCCCCCTATAGTCCTGCACAGCCAGGCAACACGCATTTTCCCAATAACTTGCA
The DNA here is from genome assembly GCF_062004578.1 of Staurois parvus. Taxonomy (NCBI): domain Eukaryota; kingdom Metazoa; phylum Chordata; class Amphibia; order Anura; family Ranidae; genus Staurois; species Staurois parvus. The sequence continues at coordinate 21,024 of NW_028318599.1, forward strand.
TCCAGGAGACAGTAACCACTCCTTAAGCTTTGGGTTTTTTTTGCTTTATTAGGGCATTTTGAATTGGGATAGGGTTAGGGGTGTACGGGATGCCCAATGGAACTGTGAAACCGAGGACAACTTCCTGGAACTATATACAAGTTTTGTTACAGTAAAAATCCTCTTCCTGGAGAGCTAGCCAGCATCTCCAGTTGTACCACTCCAGACACTAGATTCTCTTAATCCAGCCAATCTGGGTGAATCCCTGAGCAGGGGATCCAGTGCCTGCCACTTTAAAGTAAAACAGCCCTGGGTAGTCGATAATCTGATTTCCCACCAGAGTGCTCCTTGCCCTATCTGGCCCAGGGGGTTCAGGTCTACTCACTTAGTCCTTCTCCTGTGTTGCAGGCCTTCTAGCTGAGCTGCTTCTTCCCTGCCATACAGGTAGTCCTCTCTCAGGGGGCCGGTGAAGTTCCAAGCTTTCCTCCTACCAAGATCCTCCTGCCTGGAGGTGAGCCCCCCCCCAGTCTCCTGCTCTCCAGCTTCACTTTTATTTATTTATTTCAGGTACTTATACGGCGCTGTCAATTTACACAGTGCTTTACATATATATTGTACATTCACATCAGTCCCTAACCCTCAAGGGGTGTACAATCTAAGGTCCCTAACTCACATTCATACATACACATACTAGGGACAATTTAGACAGGATCCAAGTAACCTACCAGCAAGTCCTTGGAGTGTGGGAGGAAACCAGAGTACCCGGAAGAAACCCACGCAGGCACAAGGAGAACATGCAAACTCCAGGCAGGTGGTGCCGTAGCTGGGATTCAAACCAATGACCCTAAGTACTGCCAGGCGGAAATGCTAACCATTTAGCCACTGTGCTGCCCACTTCCTCATCTTCCACCCGCACTCTCCTTCCAAATCTCCTGCTGCTAAGCAGGCTCAGTGTCAGGAATGGACTCACTACTGGTGGTGCTGTGGCTCACTTGCTCTGTGGGCTTCAGTACCAGCTCCTACCAGAGGGTGCGTTCAGCAGCCAGGGTCTCACTCCTGCAATCAAGCCATCACCTGAGCCTGATTGCAGGAGGTCTATTTAAGCAGGACCAGGCTTGCAATCAGTGCCTTGGTGTTTGTTTCCCATGAGCCCCTGTACCTGGTATCCTGTGTTCCTGCATATCTGCCTATCTGATTTTTTGCTGACCCTGCTTTGATCCTGACCTCTGCTGACTTCTCCTGCCCTGATCCCTGGCCTGTCTGACTTCTCTTTGGATACCCTCATTGGATCTGATCTCCTGTTACTGACCCGGCGAGTGACCTGACTATTCTGTGCCTGCTGCCTTGTACCGCGCTGTCCCCACCGTTACCGACCCGGCCTGTCTGACAACGCTTCTGCTCAGCCATCCATCCATCCGTCCTGCACGGACCCATCCGCCTCTTCACGTCAGGCTTTCCTCCAGAATATACCTCTGGCGGATCCCTCTACCACGGGTGGGTGTACTCAGGGGCCGTGACCTGGTCTCTGTCTGCTCCAAGTCCATCCCCACCATCAGGGGCCCTAGTGAACAAGCAGACTGGGACTTAGACTCCGCACTCTGGGGAATCCTATTCTGTGGGTTGCTAGAGGTACCGCCAAGCGGTGCATTACAGACCCATACGGCCTGCCTGACCATTCCACCTCACCAGCCCTGGCTACGCCTGTGTTCCCACACATTTCTGGTCATACCCGGATCTCTGACACTGAGTTACTCTTAAAGGCTGTCCTGGCCCCTTGCTAACCCTCCCATTAGGGATTGGCCAGGATCCTCTAAGAGTACAGACCAGCTACTCCTCACCTACACTCACTGCTTCTAGATCTTTCTCCAAAGTTCTAGAGCAGGGGGAAGTCTCTGGTCTGCGGAGCCTCTCAGCTCTGACCTAAATTTGACCCACCTGGCTATTACACCCTGGCTGCTACTCAGCCTCTATCAAACAATTATTATTATTATTGGGCAATATATTGTGTTTTTGTGCATTAAAAATAAAATTAGTGTATTTGTGTTTGAAAAAAACCCACCAATTTATTCTGTAGGGCCTCTGCTTTAAACAAAATATATAATTTTTGGGGGTTATAAGAAATTTTCTAACGAGAAATACTGATTGTTACATGTAACTAAAAGGAGCCAGAAAAGGCCGGGTCTTCCAGAGGTTGTAGTAAGTGCTTGCTTCCTTTTTTAGAGAAATGTGAATGCCTACAAATTAAATTTTGTTCCCATTGTTCTCTGTTTTTATTCTTTTTATTTATTTATTTTTTTAACATTCCAAAAAATGATGCCTTACGCATTCCCCGACTGAAGATATTCAGAAAGTTTTATACTTATGTTATACTTACTAAAGGCTCATGTACACGGGGTGTTTGAAAAACTTTTCTGACCGATGGAAACTGACTGCAAGAAAACGTAGGTTAAAAACGTCAGTTTAGCCGTGTTTACTTACCGGGTTTATGTGCGTTTAGAAGTGTTTTTAAAAGATAACCTCAGGAGACCCTCAAATTATTATTATTATTATTATACAGAATTTATAAAGCGCCAATAGTTCGCTCAGCGCTGTACATTACAAAGGGGGGCAGAACATGTGACAGAACAACAGCAATACAATGCAAAACATGAGGGGTTCGAGGGCCCTGCTCCTTGGAGCTTACAATCTAGGAGGGAGGGGATGGTGGTACAGGAGGAGATAGCTGTGGGGGGTGGAGTGGTAGGAAGAGTGGAGGAGGTCGGCAAGTTAGCAGGGGGTGGGGTAGGCTTCCCTGAAGAGATGGTTTTCAGGGTGCGCCTAAAGGAGAGGAGAGTAGGTGATAATCTGATGGGTTGGGGCAGGGAGTTCCAGAGGATGGGTGACACCCTGGAGAAGTCCTGGAGGTGGGCATGGGAGGAGGAGACCAGGGAACTAGAGAGAAGGAGGTCTTGTGAGGAGCGGAGTGTGCGTGCTGGGCGGTACTTGGATATTAGGTCAGTGATGTAGTTCGGGGCAGTATGGTGGACAGCTTTGTACGTCAGTGTTAGGATTTTGAATTTGATCCGTTGCGCAATCGGAAGCCAGTGGAGGGATTGGCAGAGGGGGGTGGCGGAGATGGAGCGGTTGGAAAGGTGAATGAGTCTGGCAGCCGTATTCAGGATGGACTGAAGCGGGGATAGCCAGTGGCGAGGCAGGCCAGTGAGGAGGGAGTTGCAGTAGTCGAGTCGTGATATGATGAGGGAGTGGATGAGCTGTTTAGTGGTTTCTGGGGTTAGGAACGTGCGGATTTTGGCGATGTTGCGGAGGTGGAGTCTGCATGAGTTTGTTAAAGATTGGACTTGGGGCTGGAAGGATAGGTTGGAGTCCAGAATGACACCAAGGACTCTGGCCTGCGGGGCGGGTTTGATGGTGGCGTTGTTGGATGTGATGGAGAAATCAATGGGGGGTGGTGTCCGGGCTGGGGGGGAAGACAAGAAACTCGGTTTTGGAGAGGTTCAGTTTAAGGAAGTGGAGCGACATCCAATCTGATATGTCGCTCAGTAGGTGTGTGATTCGGGCTGAGACCGAGGGGGTGAGGTGGGGGGTTGAGAGATAGATTTGTGTGTCGTCGGCATAGAGGTGATAGTTGAAGCCGTGAGAGTGTATGAGTTGGCCAAGGGAGGAGGTGTAGATGGAGAAGAGAAGGGGCCCGAGGACGGAGCCTTGAGGGACCCCAACAGAGAGGGGGAGTGAGGGGGAGGTGGTAGCATTATAGGTAACGCTGAAAGAGCGTTGTGACAGGTAGGATGAGAGCCAGGAGAGAGCAGAATCTCTGAGGCCCAGAATGCACTGAAAAATAGTAAATAATAAACTATTTCAGACATTTTGAGAGAAACAGAGAGAGCAGAAGCAGAGAGCGCTACTTTCTGATGGGTGTTGCAACTGTAGCAAAAGTGGCTCGTAAAACATGCTTGGCGCTGTGGGAGGAGCTACATAGTGCTGTAATGCCTGTAATGCCTCCGGATGCATTCTGGAGTGCACACCACACTCCTTGTGCTTTTTTTGCTGTGTTTCAATGTGTTCCAGTACAGTTCTGTGCCGAAATAATGCAGCGCGTTCTACCATTTTGTCCTGCACGCAAAACCTGAAACTGACTGCACTGGTGTACCGGATCCATTTGAATACATGGAAAAATGCTGTGCGTGGATTTTTTGATGAAGAAAAAAGGGTCTGGACAGCATCTGGATATGGACCAGCCCAAAAATGCTTCTAAAAGCAAACACGCATAAACGCATTTACAAGCGGTTGCCGTTTGAAATACCAGTAAACTCTACTCCTGAACGCAATTTTTGTGCTTTCAAAAAAATGCCTGTAACCTCAAATGTCTGTAAATGACTGTGTGTACATGGACACATAGGAAGACATAAAGGAGAGTTCAGGGGCTGCTGAAAAAAAAACACAGAACTGATCCTAAACTTCAGTGTAGCAGCTGCAGTGTGCATGAGCTCTAAGTAGTATAGCTGGACAACAGTGCCACCTGCTGTTTATTCTCTGCACTGCCCTCTGCTTGTCTATCTTGAATTCTCTTATACTGTACATTCATACACTGTTCAAAAAAATTAAAGGAACACTTTGAAAACCCATCAGATCTCAATAGGGAAAAATCTCCTGCTGGATATCTACATTGATATGGACGGGGTAATGTGTTAGGAACATAAGGATGCCCCATCGTTTGATGGAAATGAAAATGATCGACCTACAGAGGACTGTAGGACTGTAGACATCCCAAAACTCAAAGTGAAAAAATGATGCAGCAGGCGGCTCCATGTTGGTGAAATGTCATTGCAGCAATTCAGAACAGTCCTCAGTAGGTTGTATGGCCCCCACATGCTTGTATGCATGCCTGACAACGTCGGGAGAGGCTCTTAATGGGACTATGATGTCCTGGGGGATTTCCTCCCAGATCTGGACCAGGGCATCACTGAGCTCCTGGACAGTCTGAGGTGCAACCTGGTGGCGTCGGATGGACCGAAACACGATATCCCAGAGGCGTTCTATTTGATTTAGGTCAGGCGAGTGTGGGGACCATTTAATGGTATCAATTCCTTCATCCTCCAGGAACTGCCTGCATACTCCCCCCACATGAGGCCAGGCATTGTTGTGCACCAGGAGGAACCCAGGACCCCCTGCACCAGCGTAGGGTCTGACAATGGGTCCAAGGATTTCATCCTGATACCTAATGGCAGTCAGGGTGCCATTGTCTAGCCTGTAGAGGTCTGTGCGTTCCTCCATGGATATGCTTCCCCAGACCATCACTGACCCACCACCAAAACAGTCATACTGAACGATGTTACAGGCAGCAGAACGTTCTCCACGGCTTCTCCAGACCCTTGCACATCTGTCACATGTGCTCAGGGTGGACCTGCTCTCATCTGTGAAAAGCACAGGGCGCCAGTGGTGGACCTGCCAATTCTGGTGTTCAATGGCAAATGCCAATCCAGCTCTATGGTGCCGGGCAGTGACCACAGGGCCCACTAGAGGACGTCGGGCCCTCAGACCACCCTCATGAAGTCTGTTTCTGATTGTTTGGTCAGAGACATTCCCACCAGTGGCCTGCTGGAGGTCATTTTGTAGGGCTCTGGCAGTGTTCATCCTGTTCCTCCTTGCACAAAGGAGCAGATACCGGTCCTGCTGATGGGTTAAGGACCTTCTACAGCCCTGTCCAGCTCTCCTAGAGTAACTACCTGTCTCCTGGAATCTCCTCCATGCTCTTGTGACTGTGTTGAGAGACACAGCAAACCTTCTGGCAATGGTACGTTATTATTGATGTGCCATCCTGGAGGAGTTGGACTGCCTGTGCAACCTCTGTAGGGTCCAGGTATGGCCTCATGCTACCAGTAGTTACACTGACCCTAGCCAAATGCAAAACTAGTGAAAAACAGTCAGAAACAATGAGTAGGGAAAAAATGTCAGTGGCCTCCACCTGTAAAACCATTCCTGTTTTGGGGGTCATCTCATTATTGCCCATCTAGTGCACCTGTTGTTAATTTCATTAACACCAAAGCATTTGAAACTGATTAACAACCCCCTCTGCTACTTACCTGACCAGATCAATATCCCAGGAGTTTCATTGACTTGATGCTAGACTCTGATTAAAAAGTGTTCATGTAAAATATCCAGAAACTAAATACTTATCAGCAATCAACTTTCTTTCAAACCCAAGACAAAAATCTTAGAAAGTCCATTGATCATTATAACATACAACTAGTTGAGATTAAAAATAAGGCATTTTCAAGAGATGTAACTGCATTTGAAACAGGCAGAGCTTACAAATGGAACACAAATTGTCAGATATAATATGAACCATCCGGGTAATCGCAATGAATCTAATGATGGTAATATATCCGACACTTCCACTTCATCATTTATTGTTTCTTCACAGAATTCCTTTCATTCACAACAGGAATATGGTTATTCTTACAGACCGACACCTCTACCTGCAGTAGGTGATGGCAAAACACTTGGTGAATCATTTAACACCTCTGTTTCTCATTTACCTCCTACCAAGAGGAAACCTGTATTATTATACAGGATTTAAATAGCGCCAACTGTTTGCTCAGAGACAACACAGCAACAATACAGTTCAATACAAGAGGGTTAGGGGGGCCCTGATCCTTGGAACTTACAATCTAAGAGAGAGGGGCTGGTGGTACAAAAGGTAATAACTGTGGGGGATGCACTGGTAGGAGGAATTATTACCTGAGGGCAGGATAGGCTTCCCTGATGAGATAGGTTTTCAGAGATCGCCTAAAAGTGGGCAGAGTAGGCGGTAGTTTGATAGATTGGGGTAGAGAGTTCCAGAAGATGGGGGAGGCTCTGGAGAAGTCCTGGAGATGAGCTTCGGAGGAGGAGACAAGGGAGCTAGAGAGCAGGCGGTCGTGGGAGGAGTGGAGAGGGCGGTTTGGGTGATATTTGGAGACAAGATTGGTGATGTAATTTGGGGCAAAGTTATAAATGGTTTTATATGTTATTGTTAATGTTTTGAATTTTATTCGTTGGGCAATGGGAAGCCAGTGGAGGGATTGGAGAGAGGGATGGGGGACACTGAGTGGAGGCCAGTGGAGGGATTGGAGAGAGGGATGGAGGACACTGAGTGGAGGCCAGTGGAGGGATTGGCAGAGAGAGGTGGAGGACACTGAGTGGAGGCCAGTGGAGGGATTGGCAGAGAGGGATGGAGGACACTGAGTGGAGGCCAGTGGAGGGATTGGCAGAGAGGGGTGGAGGACACTGAGTGGAGGCCAGTGGAGGGATTGGCAGAGAGGGGTGGTGGACACTGAGTAAAGGCCAGTGGAGGGATTGGCAGAGAGGGGTGGCAGATACAGAACGGTTAGTAAGGTGGATGAGTCTGGCAGCAGCATTCATGATAGACTGAAGAGGGGATAGCCTGCGATGAGGTCGGCCAATGAGGAGGGAGTTACAATAGTCAAGGTGAGATATAACCAGGGAGTGAATAAGTTGCTTAGTGGTTTCCGAGGTTAGGAACGGGCGTATCTTGGAGATGTTGCGGAGGTGAAGTCTACAAGTTTTGGACAGTGATTGGATTTGGGGCTGAAAGGACAGATGGGAGTCCAGGATTACACTTAGTACCCTGGCATGAGGGGAGGGACTGATGGTTGTATTATTGTATTGATCTTGATGGAGAAGTCGGGGGGGGGGGCATGGGCTTGAGGGAATACTAGGAGCTCAGTTTTGGAAAGATTGAGTTTGAGGAAGTGGAGTGACATCCATGCCGACATGTCGCTTAGCAGGTTAGCAATGCGAGAGGAGACTGAAGGGGTGATGTGAGGAATAGAAAGATAGATTTGTGTGTCAAGTCCCCCTGGCACTTCCTCACCATCACCATCCACTCTTGACATATCAATCTTACAGATATCACCTTTCCTGAGGCAGAGCTATCAGTTCTACGACTAGGCCTCAATTTTTGTCCATCTACAAATCTAGACCTTTTTGAAGTAATCAAAGACTTACAGTTATTTGCATGGAAATTGAATTTCAAGTCCTTCTATGAAGGGCAACAACAAACTTGGGAAGTGTGTGAATTGACTCTGTATCAAAATTATACTAGAGCTGATTTTAGAGCCCTTAAAACATTGGCATTATTAGAAAATGAAGGTGGCATTTGGAATCAACCGAATGTCCTCCTTCAAACGGATATGGCACTGATAAAATAATCAACGGCACATAAACAATCTATTTTTAAGGAATATAATAACAAATCATGTAAATTTCCAACTTCTAACAACCCCAGGGTTAAATTGTTTTTAAATGTTGTATCTAAAGACATTGAAAAAATTACTGTGGCCTCTAATTTATCAAATCTAACTCATGCCTAACAATGTGCTTTTCACCAACTTCAACAATGAGAAGGGATCGTCATCAAACCCTCAGGTAAGGGAGGCAACATTGTTTTTATGTCAGAAGAACAATACATGTCCATGTGCCAAAATATTTTACAAAATGCAGACTGGTACCATAAAATTGAACCATCTGCTGCTGTCATCTTTCAGAGACAATTTGAAGCTATAATTGATAGAGCACATTCTATTAATCTCATTTCCTAGAAGACGTGCGACTTTCTGAAGGTCAAATTTCCAGTCACTTCCACCTTTTATGCTTTACCTAAGACTCACAAAGATCTGAAAGTGCCACCAAGTAGACCAACGATATCAGGTATTAATTCTCTTACACACAAAGCTAAAATGGTAGATGACTATCTTCGTCCTTATGTGGAATTGCTACCATCATATTGTAAAGATCTATATCATCTCCTAACAATTTTGGACAATTTACATGTTTCTGAACGAACTATTTTGGCCCCGATAGATGTGGAGGCTCTATATTCTAGCATCCCTCACACATCTGGTTTGAATATTACATCTGTCTTCTTGAAAGAAAGGAGCATTGCTTATGATCAGTATAATCTTTTTATTTTGGAACTTTTGGAATTTATTCTGACTCACAATGTGTTTTTAATTGCTGGCTCCCACTACCTCCAGGTGCAGGGGGTTGCGATCGGGAATACGTGTGCCCCATCGTATGCCAACCTGTACCTGTGGGGGGTGGGAGCAATCTATTTTCTCTTCGGATGACTTAATGATATATCTGCACCACATTACCCTGTGGTGCAGGTATATCGATGATATACTTATATTCTGGTCGTGGCCGGAGGCCCTTCTGATTGAATTTGTCGATCGCCTTAACAAGAATGATTTTAATTTAACATTCACCCTCTCTTATCATACACATTCCCTACCAGAGGCGGACTGACAACTCATGGGGCCCCCGGGCAATAAGGGATCATGGGGCCCCTGTGTCCTTGCCCAAACTCAAAAAAGCCTATGAAAAAGGTACCAGGGGCATCTCATGGGGCCCTCTACTGACCCCAGGCCCTCGGCAGGGCCGAGTTTCCAAATGGTCAGTCCACCCCTGTTCCCTACCATTCCTTGACCTCTTAATTATAAATTATTTCCTTTTTTAGGAAACCTATGGCTGGTAACTCTTTTCTGCGTTTTGATAGTGCTCACCCACTTCACCTAATCAAGGGTATCCCGAGAGTCCAGTACATGCAGGTCCGTCGTAATTGTGTGGACCCAGCTAAGTTTAAGCGACAGGCACAACTACTTCAAATGGGGATTTTACAAAGAGGTTATAGTAAAAAATCCCTTAAGAAGGCGTACCAACAGGCGAAAAATAGTCCATGTAAACTATTACTCTTTCAGGGAGGTAATATAACTGATGATGGACTGACAATCTGCCCCATTGTCAAATTTAACAACCAATCAGACAAAATTCAATCGATATTGGACAAACATTGGTACAATCTTACGGATGATCCAGTCATTAGTACATTTATTGATGCCAAACCCTGGCCCCTATTCATCCCCCACCACAGGGAGGTGACTTCGATCGTACCATCCTGCAAGTTGAGGCAAGATGGATTTATCAACTAAAGGCCACCATACTCCCCAGGCTCAATGATACAATCAGCTTTGCTCCATTTCTCTATCTGGACTGAACCATTTTTCATGTTATTTGTGGCCCATCTTTACAGTTTCTCTATCTGGATCAAATTATCCTTCATGTCACCTGCTTTTACATTCATTTATTCTAAAATTTAAATATTACCATAATCGTTATAGATTTTGGCCAAGCCCTACCATGATCATTCTTCCTGTACTCTATAGATATTTCAGAGATACATTACGAATTAGTTTATTTTATGTCTTTTTGTTACATTTTTACATCATTTTTTTGTTATTTAATTTACATTTGGATTTTTGTTCATCCTTCTTCATGGCTTTGAGATCCAGTTTTCGGTGTCCTTTTTTGTGCTGCTGGTTCACGTTCCCCCCTTGCTACCTTGCTTTATTACAAGTTTTTCCACTCTATTTTATCTACCAAGTAGATTGTTTTAGTGATCACCTAGCTCATTCTATTCTTTATTTGTTCATATGCCTGGTATCGACCTCTTTTATGCGATCCATTCTCAATTAGGAGCTTTTTTTTTCCACTGAAGATGTTTTCCTGGGTCCTCTTTGATTACGTAACCGGATATGACTTTGCATCGCGCTTGCACTACTTCTAGTCATGCGCACTGCGACCTGCAACGCCATCTTGGAACCTGGCATGGATCGTTTGGCAGGGAGCGGCCCTCCCACACGCCGTGGATACACCTGTTCCCCATTTGGGGCATGTCTGCAACGTTTGGGTGGCCCCTGGAGTCATTTCCTTATATATATCTGAGGCTTTCTGTTGTTTATTCTTTTCCTCTGGCTTTATGTAGAACCTATTGGCAGTCTGATGTGTGTTTCCAGAAAGAGGTAATGAGGCCATACTTATGGTGTCATTCAGGTCTGTCCAAAGGGGATATAACACCGGTACTAGAATATTGGGTCCTTTTTTTAAATATTTTTTATAGTTATGCAGACTGAATTCCATCCACTACCAGGCATTCCTTTTCTATCTTGGATTATAGTTACCTCCTATTACTACTGTGGGCCCCCGGGGGGGAGCAGATTTGCCCTATCCTTGGACTACAGCCACCTCTTACTACTAGGTAAATTAATTTGGCTGTTAACCAATGGACATATACACTTTTTGTTTCTGGGAGTTCTACCTCGTGACTTTTATTTTACTAGTCTTCAATCATTCTCATTGTTCCTACGCGTTTCGGAGTGATTCCACTCCTTCCTCAGGGAAAAGAGAAAAACTCTGCATATGGATGACATCATCTACAAGATTACACATGTTTGTTTGGAACAGATCTTATATCCACAACAACATTTAGTACCTCGTAATCTGTGGATAAACTTACAATATTGTAAGTATTTTTTTGCACTTTCACATATTGTAAGTATATCTACAGATTACGAGGTACTAAATGTTGTTGTGGATATGAGATCTGTTCCAAACAACTATGTTTAATCTTGTAGATGTCATCCATATGCTGAGTTTTTCTCTTTTCCTGAGGAAGGAGTGGAATCACTCCGAAACGCGTAGGCACAATTAGAATAGTATCTCTGCAGTTTTGTACATCTATGATGATACCGATCTATATTTTTTATGGCCAGTCAAACACAAATACTGGGTATCCTTATCATGTAATTACATATTCTGATTTTGATGCTGTATTATGACTCTGTATGATGTATTGTTTTGTATGTCTATGTGTCAATACTATTTTTTGACAAATAAAAATTTGTACTTTTTGAATACTTTTGGTACTATTTAAGCCTTTAAACCTCCCTAGTGGTCTGATTATGTCATTATTTCTGTGCTCAAAGCGGTACATTTTTTTGCATGGAAATATGAATTTTTTTATTGTAGGCCTGTAATTTTTAGGAATAACTCACTGAAATCTGTCCGAACAAGAATCTAGTAAGTATCCCGGGTAGGATAAATTTGAAACACGAAATCATAAATTATAACATAATAAATAATCATAAAAAATAATAATATAATAATAATAAATTTAATTCAATAACATAATCAAACCAAAAACACTGAAATTTTAAATATAGCGCCAAGTTCGCACATCGCTGAGCAAAGTCGCAGAATCGTTTTCAGTGTCTGATGAGGAATTTCCCCCACGAATCATTATCACTCAATTCTGCAAGTGGTTCTGATTTACTATCGCTGTTCTCTAGCCGGTCTAAAACCGCTTTTGACCTAAAGGGACGCTTTTTGGACGCCATGGACGTTTCTCAGTTTCCAGGCAGAAAGAACAGTAAAAATGCAGGCAGGGTGCTGGACAAAGCACTCGGGACAAAATGTATGTGAAATGGTTTGATACAGGAATGTTATACTATGTGATTTTAGTGTATTTAGTGAATGTCACTTTTTGTCATTTTCAAATTTCCCGCCGTTCCGTCTCCCTGTACGTCCTGACGTCGCAGGGAACGGAACCCGGAAGACAGATGCCGGCATCGGCTGGAGGACATTACAGGGGACACTGCAGGGGGGACATCGCGGGAGCGCAGGACAAGGTAAGTGAAGAACAGATGCCGGAGCAGCGCCGCATGGTAATCCCAATTGTAGCTCGGGGTTACCCCTTTTGGTACTGAAACTTTACCCCGAGCTACACTTGGGAATACCGTCAGGGAGGCTACAGTCCCAGTCCCAGGGGGTCCCTCCTTTTTCCAATGTTGTCTTTGGGATGTTGGCTTATAATCAGGAATTTTCCCTTTCTCCCTTCACTGGGAATATGTAAGGGTTTACAACCACTTTAATGATTCCATACACGAGAGTAAGAGACACAACAACATGAGACATTGTAAAACATTTTTCTCATACAGTTTATTTGCAGGTTACAGATATTGAGCATCAATTAGAAACTGTTAATGGGAATTATTTCAACATAAAACGTAAAGGGTCTGCATTGCTTGTGGCAACAGCTTTTCTTGGAGGAGGACAGAAAAGAAGATCCCCCCCAGTTGATCGGTATGGCAGACGGCAGCATTTCCCCTTTGTGTTAGTTGTCAGCGCAGAAATCAATGTTTTACCCCCCCTCAACACTAGCAGACAAGACAGCTCCGGTCTGGTTCACTCCTCCGAATAGTGACTGGCTTCCGACAATTTCTTACCATCGGTGGTCTCGATAGTTTTAACAAGAACGACTTTCTTTGGGTTGGTTGGTGGTTTGCGGGGCGGAGGAGAGGATTTCATGTCAACGTTCAGGAGATTGGCTGCAGACACAAGTTTGGGCAACGCATGGTAAGACACATCGAGAAAGGCAAGATAAATCATACAATCAGGTCGATTGAACAGAACCACAGCCCAGAGGCCAATGGGATTTATTTAAAGTGTTACTAAACCCACAACAGTAAAATCATTCTGTAGATGCAGTAAAGCATGCTTGTTATACTCACTGTGGAACCTAAGGGGTTAATCCTCCGCATTGTGTAAAAGGGCTGTTTGATCCTGTCTTCTCTGATCCTCCCCTTCTTCTACTTTCCCCAATCCATCTACTGATAATACAGGGCTCTGGGAGTCTATCCGCACATGCTCAATTTAGTGTGTATTGCTAGAGAGTTTTTTTCAACACTGGGCCAATCAGCACTGTCCAGACAGAGGGTCAGGGGTCATGCAGCCTCATAGGACAGTCAGAGCAGAATGAAAACTCCTCCTACAAGCTGTAACCAGTGCTCTGTTGGACACGTATAGAAGTCACAAGATTGCTATATACTGCTGATGAGAAAAAGGTATTTAGTAGTATATATTTACTAAATTAATTACATTTTCATGTTGTGTGTACTGTGGGAGACCATATATAGTGAATGCAGGGTCCGGGGAGACCAGATATAGTGAATGCAGGGTCCGGGGAGACCAAATACAGTGAATGCAGGGTCCGGGGAGACCAGATATAGTGAATGCAGGGTCCGGGGAGACCAGATATAGTGAATGCAGGGTCCAGGGAGACCAGATACAGAGAATGCAGGGTCCGGGAAGACCAGATATAGTGAATGCAGGGTCCGGGGAGAGCGGATATAGTGAATGCGGGGTCTGGGGAGAGCGGATATAGTGAATGCAGGGTCTGGGGAGACCAGATATAGTGAATGCGGGGTCTGGGGAGAGCGGATATAGTGAATGCAGGGTGCGGGGAGACCATATATAGTGAATGCAGGGTCTGGGGAGACCGGATATAGTGAATGCAGGGTCCTGGGAGAGGGGATATAGTGAATGCAGGGTCCGGGGAGACCAGATATAGTGAATGCAGGGTGCGGGGAGACCAGATATAGTGAATGCAGGGTCCAGGGAGACCAGATATAGTGAATGCAGGGTCCTGGGAGAGCGGATATAGTGAATGCAGGGTCTGGGGTTTAGCAACACTTTAAAGCTCAGTTCCCACTTTGTGAAAGGTTTCAGGGATAAAAGGAAGTATGAAAATCATCAAGAAGATCACAATACACAACATTGTAACAATGTAACCGTTCCCATATCCAGGACTTTTCCTGCTATCTCTGTTCTCTGCCCTTTGCTTTCTTCCATCTGCCAAAAAAAAAAAAACACAATGGGGGAGATTTACTAAAACTGGTTCACTCAGAATATGGTGCAGCTGTGCATGGTAGCCAATCAGCTTCTAACTTCACTTTGTTCAATGAAGTTTTGGCAATAAAACCAGGAAGCTGATTGGTTTTTAAACAGAGCTGCACCAGATTTTGCACTCTAAGGTTTTAGTAAACAACCCCCATTGAGGACAATTTACTAAAACCGGAGCAGACAGAATTTGGAGCAGATGTACATAGTAACCAATCAGCTTCCATCTTTAGCTCGTTCAGTAAAACTTTGAAAATGAAAGCTACAAGCTGATTGGTTGTAATGCTCAGCTGCACCAAATACTGACTGCTCCAGTCTTAGTAAATTCCCCTCATTGTCTTCTGATATTTTTTATTAGTTAAAAGCAGACTTGTTTTTACATTATTACTTTTCTCTTGTGGATTACATTTTGTTTCAGTAACGCCTTCTGTTCCTTCACTTCTGTGCTCCCAACCCATTTAAAGCAACCCCCATCCCATCATTTTGTGGGCCCTGCTGGCTATATTTTTTTGGTTTTATCTGGTCCACTTTCTGGGCAGTCCTTACTGATGACATCAGCATCCCTCTCTGCACCAATACAGGATGAATCAAGGGCACCGTGTTGGTGGCAACCCCATGGGGGCAGGGCCCTGACACCTTACACTTACAGTATTGTGCTCAGTTATGCTGGGTGTCATTCAGCTTGGAAGACTGAGGACATCTTGTGGTGGAGAAGAGGAATTGTAGGGAGCAGCTCTGGATTGAGGTGTAAGCTGCTTTTTTTTTTAAATAACTGTTGTAGGACCTGTCAGCCCAGAGTTTGTTTTAAAGCCAAACTTATAACTACAGCCCATAATAAATTATCTTGAAGAGTAAACTGATATATAGAAATAAATAAAAGAATAAGGAATGTAGTGTAATTAGCATATTTGACACCAAAGGCTGCTGTATATGACAAAAGTATTTTCAGTATTAATACTGATATTATGATAATAAAGACCAGAAAAATGCAGACAGAGAATTTCAAATTTTAAATTCTCTTACATTGGGGGTCAAGGGTAAAGTGCCATCTGACATTGTCGGTAGAGGAAGAACTGCCCCCCTCACATTGATGGTCAGGTGACAAGCACTGCACCACCTTACATTAGCAGTCACTGGAGAAGTAGCCTCTTGCATTGGTGATAAGTGGAAAGAATGCTTCTTACATTGGTGATCAGTGGGTAGAATGCCACCTGGAATCTTCTGGACAGCCAGGGACACTAGGAATCTTGAGGTCATTTGGAGTATCCCAGAAAGCCAGGGACCCTAGCAATCTTGGGGACACTCAGAATCTTTCAGAAAGCCACCGACTCTAGGAACCATTGGATCACTTAGAATCTTCTTGGAATGTCAAGGACTCTAGGAACCTTGGGGTCACTTGGAATCTTTCAGAAAGCCAGGAACACTAGGAATCTTGTGGTCCCATGGAATCTCCTGGAAAGCCAAGAATAGTTGAAACTTTGGGGGTCACTCAGAATCCCTCAGAAAGCCAGGGACACTAGGAATCTTAAGGTCATTTGGAATCTCTTGAAAAGCCAGGAACACTAGGAATCCTGGGGTCACTTGGAATCTCTCAGAAAGCCAGGAAAACTAGGAATCCTGGGGTCACTTGGAATCCCTCAGAAAGCAAGGGACACTAGGAATATTAAGATCATTTGGAATCTCTTGGAAAGCCAGGGACACTAGGAATCTTGAGGTCACTTGGAGTCTCTCAGAAACTCAGGGACCCTAGGAATCTTGGGGTCACTCTGAATCTTTCAGAAAGCCAGGGACTCTGGGAACCTTGGGGGTTACTTGGAATCTGCTTGGAAAGCCAAGGACTCTAGGAACCTTGGGGTCACTTGGAATCTTTCAGAAAGCCAGGAACACTAGGAATCTTGGGGTCCCATGGAATCTCCTGGAAAGCCAAGAATAGTTGAAACTTTGGGGGTCACTCAGAATCCCTCAGAAAGCCAGGGACACCAGGAATCTTAAGGTCATTTGGAATCTCTTGAAAAACCAGGAACACTAGGAATCCTGGGGTCACTTGGAATCTCTCAGAAAGACAGGAAAACTAGGAGTCCTGGGGTCACTTGGAATCCCTCAGAAAGCCAGGGACACTAGGAATATTAAGATCATTTGGAATCTCTTGGAAAGCCAGGGACACTAGGAATCTTGAGGTCACTTGGAGTCTTTCAGAAACTCAGGGACCCTAGGAATCTTGGGGTCACTCTGAATGTTTCAGAAAGCCAGGGACTCTGGGAACCTTGGGGGTTACTTGGAATCTTCTTGGAAAGCCAGTGACTCTAGGAACCTTGGGGTCACTTGGAATAGAATTTTCTTGGAATGCCAGGAACTCTAAGAATCTTGGGGTCACTTGGAATCTCTCAGAAAGCTAGGGACACTAGTAATCTTTGGTTCACTTGGAATCTCTTAGAAAGCCAAGGACAGTAGGAACTTTGGGGTCACTCGGAATGGAATCTTCTTGGAAAGCCAGGGACACAAGGAATCTTGGGGTTACTTGCAATCTCTCAGAAAGCCAGGAACACTAGGAATCCTGGGGTCACTTGGAATCTCTTGCAAAGCCAAGGACAGTAGGAACTTTGGGGTCACTCAGGATCCTTTAGAAAGCCGGGGACACTAGGTATCTTGAGATCACATGGAATCTCTCAAAAGGCTGGGGACCCTAAGAACCTTGGAGTTACTTGGAATCTTTTTGGAAAGCCAGGGACTTTAAGAACCCTAGGGTCACTCAGAATGGAATTTTCTTGGAAAGCCAGGAACACTAGAAATCTTGGGGTCACTTGGAGTCTCTCAGAAACCCAGGGACCCTAGGAATCTTAGGGTAACTGAATCTTTCAGAAAGCCAGGGAGTCTAGGAACCTTGGGGTCACTTGGAATCTTCTTGGAAGGCCAGGGACTCTATGAGCCTTGGGTTCACCTGGAATCTTCTTGGAAAGCCAGGGACACTAGAAATCTTGGAGTCACTTGAAATCTTTTGGAAAGCCAGAGACACTAGGAATCTTGGCATCACTTGGAATCTCTCAGAAAGACAGAGACACTAGGAATCTTGGTATCACTAGGAATCTCTTAGAAAGCCAAGAATAGTGGGAACTTTTGGGGTCACTCGGAATCCCTCAGAAGCCCAATGACACCAGGAATCTTAAGGTCTTTTGGAATCTCTTGGAAAGCCAGGGACACTAAAAATCTGAGAGTCAGTCAGAATTTCTTTGTTAAGTCAGAGACACTAGGAAACACTGGGGGACCTGGTGCTAGGAATACTAGCTGTTGCTCTGGCAATGCCTAAGTGAATGAGCCCAGCTTAAATAGAAAGGGAGATGGCCTGGCTGAGCTTGTTGTGTAGCTAATTAAATCAACAGAAATTGAATACCAGTCTTGAACACAAGTTTTATGGAATAACAGGTAACAGCAAAACCTGCAAGTTAAAGCTAAGGAACTAAATGTACCAGCATGCTTTCTGGCCTTTGCGAATAGAGATGCAAGATCAGCAGCAACATGGGAAGTGGGAACCCCTTGAAAGTGGTCCAGATCACTCAAGACACCAAGCTAGGTGAGAACAAAGCCTGGAACAAACTGGCAGAAGTGCCTTGCTGCTGGACTCCACCTATAACTAAGAGATAACTTTTGAGTTGACAAGCCTTTTAATACCTATGTAAATAAATAATGCACGTGTCTAATGTTCTTAGGTTGTTTGTTTAGGGGCTGCATTCAGATTTTATGTGTCCCACACCTTTCTGTATATTGGTTTTAGGTGAGCATGACCTCTGTAAATCTCAATAAATCCGTTTAATAAACCTCACCCATTATTTAATCTGAAAGACAAATACAACAGTTTACACCCAGGAATAAAGAGCCCTAATAAACAGAACTTTGTGTAAACAGGACCTACAAACCTGATTACAGCAATAAATACTGACACATTTGGCATCACTTTGGGATCACAAGTTGACTGTTAAAAAATAATAGTCTGTAGAAATGTGTGTGCTCCACAGTGAGGACTTTATTGTCTACTTCCGGATCTATGGTTGTATGGGAGATAAGAACCGCTTGGACCAACTGATCAGAAAGTTTCCTGATTGAGAAAGCTAGGCACAGTAGGAATCTTGGGGTCTCTTGGAATTGCTTAGAAAGCCAAGAACAGTAGGAATTTTGGGGTCACTCAGAATCCCTCAGAAAGCCAGGGACACTAGGAATCTTAAGATCATTTGGAATCCGCTGGAAAACCAGGGACCTAGGAATCTTCAGGTCTCTTGGAGTCTCTCAGAAAGCTGGGCACCCTAGAAATCTTGAGGTCACTCAGAATCTTTCAGAAAGCCAGAGACACTATGAGCCTTAGGCTCACTTGAAATCTTCTTGGAAAGCCAGGGACACTAGGAATCTTGAGGTCTCTTGGAGTCTCTCAGAAAGCTGGGCACCCTAGGAATCTTGAGGTCACTCAGAATCGCTCAGAAATCCATGGACACTAGGAACCTTGTGGTCACTTGGAATCTTCTTGGAAAGTCAGGGACACTAGTAATCTTAGGGTCATATGGAATCTCTTGCAAAGCCAGGGACACTAGAAATCTTGGGGTCACTCTGAATATCTTGGTCTTTATTGTCTACATCCGGCTCTATGGCTGTATGGGAGGGAGGAGTGGCTCGGACCAACTGAACAAAAAGTCTCCTGATTGATTGTACTGGGGAAAGGTGACATCTCTCAGGGGGCGGAGTTCTGACCCCCCAAGTGCTACAAATTCAGGTTCAGATAAAAGAGGTCACTGTCTTCAGTGAAAGGTGATTTTATAGTGTGAAGGGCAAAACAAACACCAGAAACAAAGACCTGGCTACATAGAAGGAAAGAATTGTACTGGTAGCAAAAGATCATAATAAAAAAAATTAGAAATATACATATATATAAACTTAATATTGAGTTGAATATTTAGAGGTTCAGTACTCACCCAGCTTGTCTATGGCACTATTCTTGGCATTTGAAGGGTGGTTGCTCAGTCTGCAGGGAAGAAATTCATGCTGGTTAAGTAAATAGACAAGTATGCTCTGCCTCTCACCTGCACATGGCGAGAAAAGCCATCTTTAATACCTAAGGTATACCGCCGATCACACCTCCCTACAAGCATGCTGCAGAAAATGCTCTCTCTCTCTTTCTCTCTTTTCCTCTCTCTCTACCTCTCTCTCTCTCTCTTCCCCTCTCTCTATCCCCTCCTCTCTCTCTCTTCCCTCCCCCCTCTCTCTCCCCCCTCTCTTCCTCTCTCTCTCTTCCCCCCTCTCTCTCTGCCCCCCCTCCCCCTCTCTCTCTCCTCCTCTCTGTCTCTTCCCCCCTCTCTTTCTTCCCCGCTCTCTCTCCCCCTCTCTCTTCACCTCTCTCCCTCCCTCTCCCCCCTTCTCTCTTTCCTCTCTCTCTCTCCCAGTTCTCCCCCCCTCTCTTCTCCTCTCGCTCTCTCTCTCCCCCCTCTCTCCCCCTTTCTCTCTCTCTTCCCCCCTCTTTCTCACTCTTCCCCTCTCTCTCTTTCCCCCTCTCTCTTCCCACCCCTCCTCTCTCTTCATCTCTTTCCCTCTCTCTCTCCCCATCTCTCTCTCTCTTCTCCCCCTCTCTCTCGCTCTTACCCCCCTCTCTCTCTTCCCCCCTTTCTTCCCCTCTCTCTCCCCCCTCTCTCTTCCCACCCCTCCTCTCTCTTCACCTCTTTCCCTCTCTCTCCCCATCTCTCTCTCTCTTCTCCCCCCCTCTCTCTCTCTTCCTCTCTCTCTTCCCCTCTCTCTCTTCCCCTCTCTCCCCCCCTCTCCCTCCCTCCCTCTTCCCCTCCCTCTCTCTCCCCCCCTCTCTCTCCCCCTCTCTCTCCCTCTCTCTCTCCCCCCCTCTCTCCCCTCCCTCTCTCTCTTCCCCCCTCTCTCTCCCCCCCTCTCTCTCTCCCCCTCTCTCTCCCTCTCTCTCTCTTTCTCCCCCTGCTGAGTCAAAGCTAGAGCTCTCCAGTCAGTATCCTTTACTGACAGGGCTAAGCAGGCAGTATGGGACCTCTGCAGAGAGACCACTGCTTTCACGTTCAAGAGTTCTTTCTGCAGCATGCTGACAGGGGACAGGCTTTTCTACCCAGGCTGTGGCTGCTTTCTAAAGAAATCCTACTGTAAGGATTTGCACAGCCTCTGTTTTCATGCCCCTAGTAATGTATTTAACAGATTTGACTTGAAGAATGAATTGGGCTTGACACCCTAGTCACACTGATGCCGACTTTGAAATCATATGACTTAGAGTGAAGTCGCACGATTTCAAAGTCGGGTGACATGCCGATCTGAGATTCCACTTGCAAGACATCTGACACAGATGTCTATGCAACTTGCAACAAAAGTCGTGCATGTACTACTTTAGAAATCGGTGCGGCTCTGACCAAGTTGGAACGGCACCGATATGACCGCTGTAATTGCGGACAATAGGGTGCGACTTGCCATGCGATTTTCAAGTCGTATGGCATGCAAATTGCATGCCAAGTCGCACCCAGGATGACCGGGACTTAGGCCTGGATTCAGCTTTGTGAATTGACACAGTAAGCCCAGGTTCACACTAATGCGGCGCGGCATATCGCATGTGATTCGCACAGGAACCGCACTGCATTCCCGTGCAGATCACATGCGATTTGTGTGCGGTGCGATCGGAGCCGTACAGCCATACCAAAAAGGTGCAGGACCCGTTTTTGGTCCACACTAGAATCGGATTGCATGGGTATTCACACCTATGTGATCCGATTCTGCACATCACACTACGTTCTGCGGACCAATTTCGGGGTGTTGTTATCTTAACATACACACTCGCAGCGGTTTGCAAGAACGGGTGCGATTCTGATGCGGTGCGGAATTCACACAGAAAATGTTTCAAATTCCGCACCGCGTCAGTGTGAAGCCGGGCTATAAGTCACATAAGCTTCCCTTTTTCTTAATGTGATAATAAAAGTCCCTTTTTAAATAGAAAAACAAAGTAACAGTCACATCATACTCACCTGCTCTGTGTAATGGTTTTGCACTGAGCAGCCCCAATCCTCCAACTCTTGGGTCCCCACCAGGGGCGGACTGAAAACTCATGGGGCCCCCGGGCAATAGGGGATCATGGGGCCCCTGTGTTCTCACCCAAACTCAAAAAAGCCTATGAAAAAGGTACCAGGGGCATCTCATGGGGCCCCCTACTGACCCCGGGCCCTCGGGCAGTGCCTGAGTTTCCAAATGGTCAGTCCGCCCCTGGTCCCCACTCTGGTGCTCCTGGCTCCTCCCACTATGCTGAGTGCCCCCATAGCAAGCCGCTTGCAATGGGGAACTTGTGTGTGCTCGCTCCTGGGCCTCGCTCTGTGCATCTATAAGACACACAGAGCACAGCTCAGCCCCGCTCCCATGCTCTCTCCTCACTGGCTGTGATTAACAGCAGTAGGAGCCAATGGCTCGTGCAGCTGTGTCTTAACCAATGAGAAGAGAGAGACCCGGGAGAGACACTGCTCCCATGCACAGCGCTGGATCTAGATTGGGCTCAGTTAAGTATTGGGGGGCTGTGGGGGGAGCAGCATAGAATGCACTCTAAAGCGCTGAATTACAGAGGAGGGGCATGACAGAAAAGAGAGGCTTGTATTTAATTATAATAAATATTTATTTCCTAGGCTTGTCAGCACCATCTAGTGGTAATAATACTGTATTTTCCTGAGATACAGCTATCAGAAAAAAATGCAATATTGCCACTAGATGGAGCTGCTGAGCCTAGGAAATAAACGTGTCATGTCAGTGAAGATTCGTTATGCCTGTGTGAACTATTGACACTATTGATATTTCTTATTCAATGACCAATATGTGTGCAATAACTTAGCTCTGAGAAACAATAAGCAGCATTATCCTCCCACAGGACATTCAGTTTTGGCAGTTTATTGTAAGTCAAAATATTAACAGTGGACTTCTCAGTAACTTCACACATCTAGAATAAATTCCTGTCACAATATACAACAACTAATTCATTTTTCAAAAAAGCGCCACCTTTATTTTTGAAAAAAAAAGACCCTGCGCTTCTGTCCAGTGATTTTTGATGGGCTAAGATGATGCCAACATTGTATCTTTGTAGCAAGTCATAGGGTGAGAGGCTGCTGCAGGGGGCTGATCTGTGTCAAATATTTGTGAACCAGGGGCGGACTGACCATTCGATCACTCGGGCACTGCCCGAGGGCCCGGGGTCAGTGGGGGGCCCCATGAGATGCCCGGGGTACCTTTCATTGGCTTTTTCATAGGCTTTTTTGGGTGTGGGCGAGGACACAGGGGCCCCATGATCCCCTATTGCCCGGGGGCCCCATGAGTTGTCAGTCCGCCCCTGTTGTGAACACATTTGTGAACATTGATGATGACCCTGAATGATGCTTTAACAAAGATGTGCCGTACTTCTGGAGAGAAAAGCAGATATAGACACTTTCAGGGGGAGTGCTGTGATCTCTGCGAGATGAAGTGTTACCTCCTCACAATAAATAGTATGATTAAAGTGTTCCTGAACCCACAGCAGTACAATCAGTCTGTATTTGCAGTAAAGCATGCTTGTTATACTCAGTGTGGAACCTAAGGGGTTAATCCTCTGCATTGTGTAAAAAGGATGTCTTCTCTGATCTTCTCCTACTGTCCCCAATCCATTTGCTGATAGTACAGAGCTCTAGGAGTCACTCTGCACATGCTCAATTTGGTGTGTGTCGCTAGACAGTTTTTTTTTAGTCTTAGGAGCAGGGGCGGACTGACAACTCATGGGGCCCCCGGGCAATAGGGGATCATGGGGCCCCTGTGTCCTTGCCCAAACTCAAATAAGCCTATGAAAAAGGTACCAGGGACATCTCATGGGGCCCCCTACTGACCCCGGGCCTCAGGCAGTGCCCGAGTTTCCAAATGGTCAGTCCGCCCCTGCTTGGGAGGGTGCATGTAATCAGCACAGGGCCACTCAGTGTTGTCTAGACAGAGGGTCAGTGGTTCTGCAGCCTCATAGGGGAGAATGAAAACTCCTCCTACAAGCTTTAACCAGCACTTTGCTGGGCACTGATAGAAGTCACAAGACTGTTCTAACTGCTGATGAGAAAAGGTATTTAGCAGTTTATATTTACTAAAATAATTGCATTTTCATGTTCTGTGTACTGTGGGAGACCAAATAGTGATTGCAGGGTGCGGGGAGACCAAATATAGTGAATGCAGGGTCCGGGGAGACCAAATATAGTGAATGCAGGGTCCGGGGACACCAGATATAGTGAATACAGGGACCGGGGAGACCAGATATAGTGAATGCAGGGTCCGGGGAGAGCAGATATGGTGAATGCAGGGTCCAGGGAGAGCAGATATAGTGAATGCAGGGTCCGGGGAGAGCAGATATACTGAATGCAGGGTTCGGGGAGACCAGATATAGTGAATGCAGGGTCCGGGGAGACCAGATATAGTGAATGCAGGGTCCGGGGAGACCAGATATAGTGAATGCAGGGTCCAGGGAGACCAGATATACTGAATGCAGGGTCCAGGGAGACCAAATATAGTGAATGCAGGGTCCGGGGAGACCAGATATAGTGACTGAAGGTCCGGGGAGACCGGATATAGTGAATGCAGGGTCTGGGGAGACCAGATATAGTGAATGCAGGGTCCGGGGAGACCAGATATAGTGAATGCAGGGTCCGGGAAGACCAGATATAGTGAATGCAGAGTCTGGGGAGACCAGATATAGTGAATGCAGGGTCCGGGGAAAGCAGCTTTAGTGAATGCAGGGTTCGGGGAGACTAGATATAGTGAATGTAGGGTCCTGGGGGACCAGATATAGTGAATGCAGGGTATGGGGAGACCAGATATAGTGAATGCAGGGTCTGGGGAGAGCGGATATAGTGAATGCAGGGTCCGGGGAGCAGATATAGTGAATGCAGGGTCTGGGGAGACCGGATATAATGAATGCAGGGTCCAGGGAGACCGGATATAATGAATGCAGGGTCCGGGGAGACCGGATATAGTGAATGCAGGGTCCGGGGAGACCGGATATAGTGAATGCAGGGTCCGGGGCGAGCAGATATAGTGAATGCAGGGTCCGGGAGACCAGATATAGTGAATGCAGGGTCCAGGGAGACCAGATATAGTGAATGCAGGGTCCGGGGAGACCAGATATAGTGAATGCAGGGACCGGGGAGAGCGGATATAGCGAATGCAGGGACCGGGGAGAGTGGATATAGTGAATGCAGGGCCCGGGGAGACCAGATATAGTGAATGCAGGGCCTGGGGAGACCGGATATAGTGAATGCAGGGTCCGGGGAGACCGGATATAGTGAATGCAGGGTCCGGGGAGACCAGATATAGTGAATGCAGGGTCCTGGGAGACCAGATATAGTGAATGCAGGGTCCGAGGAGACCAGATATAGTGAATGCAGGGTCCGGGGAGATCAGATATAGTGAATGCAGGGTCCCAGGAGAGCGGATATAGTGACTGCGGGGTCCGGGGAGAGCGGATATAGTGATTGCGGGGTCCGGGGAGACCGGATATAGTGAATGCAGGGTCCCAGGAGAGCGGATATAGTGAATGCAGGGTCCGGGGAGACCAGATATAGTGAATGCAGGGTCCGGGGAGAGCAGATATAGTGAATGCAGGGTCCGGGGAGACCGGATATAGTGAATGCAGGGTCCGGGGAGACCGGATATAGTGAATGCAGGGTCCTGGGAGACCAGATATAGTGAATGCAGGGTCCGGGGAGACCAGATATAATGAATGCAGGGTCCGGGGAGACCAGATATAGTGAATGCAGGGTCCGGGGTTTAGTAACACTTTAAACATAAAATAAATATCTTTTGGAAGGATTTAATAGTGGTATAGTGATGGGTGATACTTTTTAACCCCTTAACGCCGGTGCCTCCCTGCCCTTTAAGGTGATTCTGATACCAGGATGTGGGCGGGGTTTATGGTTGGCTGTCACAGCAGTCACATGGTTGAAAAGCTCCCAATCACCAGAAGCGATCAGAAGCTTTTCGTTAGGCACTGGTAACTGTGCCGGGCGCAGGCAGGGCGCACGCCCTCGGCACAGGTTTGCTCACATTTTGGTGTGTACCCTCAATGCAAAGTCATGACTTCTGTTGAGACATCCCATAGACGTTCGTTCATTTTCAGCTGTCAGTTTTCAACCCCCATAGGCCGAAATTGGATCTAATAGGGGCAATAAAATAATAAACTAAAAACACAGGATTTCAGTGGGACCGTTCCTTAGTTTGTGGCACGTGGCTCACCTGGTCTCCTCTCCCTCCAGCAGTTTGCGGTAGGTGGCGATTTCGATGTCCAGAGCCAGCTTGGTGTTCATCAGGTCCTGGTACTCTCGCACCTTGCGGGTCATGTCCTGCTTCGCCCTCCTGAGAGCCTCTTCCAGGTCCTGAGCGTGGGACTTGGCGTTCTGGATGGCCTGCTCGCCATTGTCCTCGGCCAGGCTGATGGAGTGCTCTAGATTTGCACGCTAGAAGGAGAAGATCATGACAAGATCCCTTGATGTGGTTTAGAAGAGTAGGCCTGGTTCACATGGGGGGGGGGGGTTAACAACTCTGCCCTGTGTTTACCTGCATGGGGATGCACATGTGTTCCATGCATCCCAGTGCAGGCCATCCCATTCATGTCTACTGGAACAAAGCGGCTGTCACCCAGGAACGTTCGGGGCCGTGCACCCGCACACATGTCATACTAGGGACAGCGGCTCTGTCCGTGCAATTACTGTATCCCAAGAGACGGCTATAGGACTGCATGGAACCCCTGTGCATCCCTGCGCCAGTAAAACACGACCCTGCACGGGACATGGATGTAATCACCCCACCTGAAAAAGTCTGCAAATCTTATATTATGCCAAGTTACTAACATTCAGTCAAACTGCGGCCTTGGGGCTGGATCTTGGGACACTTTTCCTCCCAGTGACACAAGGCACCGTTCTTCCCACTGATACCAATGATGGGGCACTATTCCTCCCACTGACACCAATGATGGGGCACAATTCCTTCCACTGACTCCAATGATGGGGCACCATTCCTCCCACTGATACCAATGATGGGGCACTATTCCTCCCACTGATACCAATGATGGGGCACTAGTCCTCCTATTGATACCAATGATGGGGCACTATTCCTCCCACTGATACCAATGATGGGGCACTATTCCTCCTCCTTGACACCAATGATGGGGCACTATTCCTCCCCCTGATACCAATGATGGAACACTATTCCTCCCACTGATACCAATGATGGGGCACTATTCCTCCCACTGACACCAATGATGGGGCACTATTCCTCCCACTGATACCAATGATGGGGCACTATTCCTCCCACTGATACCAATGATGGGGCACTATTCTTCCCACTGACACCAATGATGGGGCACTATTCCTCCCACTGACACCAATGATGGGGCACAATTCCTTCCACTGACACCAATGATGGGGCACTAGTCCTCCCACTGATACCAATGATGGGGCACTATTCCTCCTATTGATACCAATGATGGGGCACTATTCCTCCCACTGACACCAATGATGGGGCACTATTCCTCCCACTGATACCAATGATGGGGTACTATTCCTCCCACTGATACCAATGATGGGGCACTACTCCCCCCACTGATACCAATGATGGGACACTATTCCTCCCACTGACACCAATGATGGGGCACTATTCCTCCCACTGACACCAATGATGGGGCACTATTCCTCCCACTGATACCAATGATGGGACACTATTCCTTCCACTGATACCAATGATGGGGCACTATTTCTCCCACTGACACCAAGGATGGGGCACTATTCCTCCCACTAATACAATGATGGGGCACTATTCCTCCCACTGACACCAATGATAGAACACTATTCCTCCCCCTGATACCAATGATGGGGCACTATTCCTCCCACTGATACCAATGATGGGGCACTATTCCTCCCACTAATACAATGATGGGGCACTATTCCTCCCACTGACACCAACAATGGGACACTATTCCTCCCACTGACACCAATGATGGGGCACTATTCCTCCCACTGACACCAATGATGGGGCACTATTCCTCCCACTGATACCAATGACGGAGCACTATTCCTCCCACTGATACCAATGATGGGACACTATTCCTCCCACTGATACCAATGATGGGGCACTATTTCTCCCACTGACACCAAGGATGGGGCACTATTCCTTCTACTAATACCAATGATGCAGCACTATTCCTTCTACTGATGCAAAGGATGGGGCACAATACCTCCCACTGACACCAATGATGGCACACTATTCCTCCCACTGACACCAGTGATGGGCACTATTCTTCCCACTGACACCAATGATGGAGCACTATTCCTCCCACTGACACCAAGGATGGGACACTATACTTTACCCTTGAGGGTTAGGGACTGATGTGAATGTACAATATATATGTGTAAAGCGCTGCATACATTGACGGCGCTATATAAGTACCTGAAATAAATAACTAATATTCCTCCCACTGACACCAAGGATGGGGCACTATTCCTCCCACTGACACCAAGGATGGAGCACTATTCCTCCCACTGACACCAAGGATGGAGCACTATTCCTCCCACTGACACCAATGATGGGGCACTATTCCTCCCACTGACACCAATGATGGGGCACTATTCCTCCTACAAACGCCAAGGATGGGGCACTATACCTCCCACTGACACCAATGATGGGGCACTATACCTCCCACTGACACCAGTGATGGGCACTATTCCTCCCACTGACACCAATGAAGGAGCACTATTCTTTCCATTAATACCAATGATGGGGCACTGTTCCTCCCACTGACACCAAGGATGGGTCACTAGTCCTCCCACTGACACCAATGATGGGGCTCTAATCCTTCTAATACCAATGATGGGGCACTATTCTTCCCAATGACAACAATGATGGTGGACTATTCCTCCCACTGACACCAATGAAGGGGCACTGTTCCTCCCACTGACACCAAGGATGGGGCACTATTCCTCCCACTGACACCAATGATGGGGCACTATTCCTTTCAATAATATCAATGATGGGGCACTGTTCCTCCCACTGACACCAAGGATGGGGCACTATTCCTCCCACTGATACCAATGATGGGGTATTTTCTACTCCCACTGGTCCTGGTCAGGCCTCCCTAACATGCGAAGGATAGTAAACTGACCATTTGTTTAGAAAGTTTGGAGACCCCTGGAATAGACCGCTGTATAGAGAGTTGAGGAGCAGAATAAAAAAAGACAATTAAATAATCTTTAAAGAACAAAAAATGAATTGTACCAGCTTACCAAACCCTCCGATGTGGTGGCTGTATTATTTTTCTTTTTTTTTTTTTACACTCTTTTTCCTTCATTTAAACATGGCAATCCTGCCATCAACACACTTCCTATCATAGATTAACAACCATACTGAGCAGTGTTGTCACCCTAGAAAAATGGAGTATGTTAGGACAGTGGTTCCCAACCTGTTTGAGACCAGTCTGGTAAATTCTTCCAAATCCTTCCATGCCCCAATATATTTATACTCATAAAAGTATGAGAATGGGAATGGATGGGGCTGGTGATGTTGTGGTGGAGATGGGGGTTGTCAAGTGTGTTAGGGGACTCTGGAGAAGGCTGGGAAGTATTGTAGGAGGTTGGGGGGGACACTGTGACAAACTGTTACAGTTTGGGGGCCCTATGGAGGTCGGAGGCTGTGCTGCAGGATGGGGGGCACTGTTGGGTTAAGGACTCCTAGGGGGAAACTACGGGAGGTTGGGGTGCACTGTGGGGGCTGAGGGCTGTCAGAGTTGCTAGGGGCACTGTGGGACACTCTTGGACGTTGAGGGGCACTCTGGGGGCTGAGGGCTGTCAGAGGTGCTAGGGGCACTGTGGGACACTCTTGGATGTTGGGGGCACTGTGGGGGCTGAGGGCTGTCAGAGGTGCTAGGGGCACTGTGGGACACTCGTGGAGGTTGGGGGGCACTATGGGGGGTGAGGGCTGTCAGAGTTGCTAGGGGCACTGTGGAACACTCTGGGAGGTTGGGGGGGCACTGTGGGGGCTGGGGGTTTTAGGGAGCCCAGGGACATTGTGGAAGGTTGAGGGGAACTGTGGGCAATAATGGGAGGTTGGGGGCACTGTGGGGGGTGAGGGCTGTCAGAGGTGCTAGGGGCACTGTGGGACACTCTTGGAGGTTTGGGGGCACTGTGGGGGCTGAGGGCTGTCAGAGTTGCTAGGGGCACTGTGGGGGCTAGGGGTTTTAGGGAGCCCGGGGACATTGTGGAAGGTTGAGGGGAACTGTGGGCAATAATGGGAGGTTGGGGGCACCGTGGGAGCTGGGAGGCACCATGGGGGGCTAAAATGATCTGCAGCTGGCTGGAGACCTGGAGGAGGGGAGGCCATGTCTCGGTGGTTGAGGACCACTGTATTGAGGCTACATAAGGCCCCATTCACATTGGCACCGTTAAACAATTTATAATCATTTCGAGGAGATTTCTAAATGATTTTTCAATGGTGTCATTCACGCTGTGCGATCACCTGCGATTATCTGCGGTCAGTTTAGCTGTTTTTACAGAAAATAGAATTGTGTGTTCATGATCCGATTAAACACTCCAAACACCTTTACTGTAAATACCTGATTTTTCAGGGCCTCATTGTCACTGTTGACGCGTTGTATCATGCG
This sequence comes from Staurois parvus, assembly GCF_062004578.1. NCBI lineage: Eukaryota > Metazoa > Chordata > Amphibia > Anura > Ranidae > Staurois > Staurois parvus. The sequence continues at coordinate 51,241 of NW_028318599.1, forward strand.
GTGTAAATCCGCCAGCTCGTTCTTCAGCGCCTTCAGCTCATCATTGGTGCGTTTAGATTGATTCATCATGTCATCAATCTGAAAAACCAAAACCAAAAATATTATATACCAAATAACACTGGACCTTCCTTTTTTAAAGGATCAGCAGAGCTGGGGGTTACAACTATCAGGGGATCAGCAGAGCTGGAGGTTACTACTGAGCAGGGGATCAGCAGAGCTGGAGGTTACTACTGAGCAGGGGATCAGCAGAGCTGGGAGTCACTACTGAGTGGGAGTTCAGACATAGGTGGGGGTTATTACTGAGTAGAGAATCAGCAAAGCTGAGGGTTACTACTGAGCGGGGAATCATCAGAGCTGAGGGTTACTACTGAGCAAGGATCAGCAGAGCTGGGGATTACTACTGAGCGGTGGATCAGCTGAGCTGAAGGGTCACTACTGAGTGGGGGATCAGCAGAGCTGGGGGTTACTACTGAGCAGGGGAACAGCAGAGCTGGGGGTTACTACTGAGCGGTGGATCAGCTGAGCTGAAGGGTCACTACTGAGTGGGGGATCAGCAGAGCTGGGGGTTACTACTGAGCAGGGGAACAGCAGAGCTTTAGGTTTCTACTAAGAGGGGGATCAGCCAGAGCTGGGGGTCACTACTGAGCAGCGGATCAGCAGAGCTGGGGGTTACTACTGAGAGGGGGATCAGTCAGAGCTGGGGGTTACTAATAAGTGGGGGATCAGCAGAGCTGGGGTTACTACTGAGCGGGGGGATCAGCAGAGCTGGGGTTACTACTGAGCGGGGGGATCAGCAGAGCTGGGGGTTACTACTGAGCGGTGGATCAGCAGAGGTGGGGGTTACTACTGAGCGGGGGATCAGCAGAGATGGAGGTTACTACTGAGTGGGGGATCGTCAGAGCTGGGGGTTACGACTGAGCGGTGGATCAGCAGAGGTGGGGGTTACTACTGAGCGGGGGATCAGCAGAGATGGAGGTAACTACTGAGTGGGGGATCGTCAGAGCTGGGGGTTACTACTGAATGGGTGGATCAGTAGAGCTGGAGGTTACTACTGAGCGGGGGATCATCAGAGCTGGGGGTTACTACTGAGTGGGGGGATCAGTAGAGATGGGGGTACTACTGAGCAGGGGATCTGCTGAACAAGAGTACCAATGAGCTGTGGATCTGCTGAGTGAGGGTACTATAGAGCTGGGGTTAAACTGGGCCCCTTTAAAACAAATAGAAATCAACACACAGAGCATTTACCAAACTTCATTAAGGCTTCAAAAAATAATCACCAAAGCATCACCAAAGCATGCTGAAGCGGTAGGCTCTTTAATGTGCGTTAAATTTGAAGCAAGTGTAAATGAGCCCTTAGAGTAGCGAAAAATAGCCCCCTCTTGTCTCTGGATCTAGCCCTCTCCTCGCCTCTTTAGTTGCCATTTCTTCTATTGCCGCTCGCTGTAAATGTTGAATAATTGAGCATTTCTGGAGCGGGAATCAGCGAGGGGGTGGCAGTACCTTGCTCTTGTACCAGTGCTCGGCCTCCTGGCGGCTCTTCTCCGCCATGGTCTGGTACTGGGCCCGGACATCATCCATAATGTGCTTCATCTCCAGGTCTCGGTTGTTGTCCAGCTCCACGGTCACCTTGTCATTGTGCACCTGGGACTGGAGCTCGTTTATTTCCTAAAAACAAAGAGAACAGCGAGCCAATTGGTGGCCTTGTATTGTGTGTCTGTATATTATTTATTTATTTTAGGTACTTATATATCGCCATCAATTTACACAGCAGTTTACATATATATTGTACATTCACATCTGTCCCTAACCCTCAAGGGGTGTACAATCTAAGGTCCCTAACCCTCAAGGGGCGTACAATCTAAGGTCCCTAACTCACATTCATACATACACATACTAGGGACAATTTAGACAGGAGCCAATTCACCTACCAGCATGTCTTTGGAGTGTGGGAGGAAACCGGAGTACCCAGAGGAAACCCACGCAGGCACAGGGAGAACATGCATGTCCTCTATACATATAAAATGGTATTTTGGATCAGTCATGTGGGCAGGAAATATTGCATACGATTTGTTCATGTTCCGAGGAGCTCCTACAGAACTAGAACCTCTGTTAGGTTTTTATTGTCCTCTCGGTCCCTAATGAGAACTCTTTTAGTTGGTTAAATTCTTGCATTGTGTTAAGCCAGTCTTGTGATCTAGGCACCCCTGCCAGACAGCAACGGAACCTCCACTGCAGTAAAAGCCCAACTCCAGACTTATTTCCTTTGCTCCCAGTGCCGCTTCCCACAACATTATTTTTTTTTATTTGTGTTTTCATACTTAGCTTTCCAGATGTCTCCAGGCAGAAGACAGCTCTCAGTGATGCAGAGAACCCTGTGCACCATTGTATGTATCTAGATGCTCTCCCAAGGGTCGGTCAGAGTTGTTCTGCACTCACAGTAAGCCCTCAGTCCTCCAGGTCATCTGGTTGGGAAGACTGAGGACATCTAGTGGATAATAGCAATTAATGCAAGTTGACAACCCCAGAGAGGGGTTGAGTATTGCAGGCAGAGCACCTGCAGGTTTTTTTTTTTAATGCTTGGGCTTTAAGCAGCTCCGCACTGCCCTATAGCAAAAATACACAAATATAGCATGGGTACGCAAAATCACGTATATATATACCTGATTTTGCCATTCCGCGCCCTCCCCGTGTCGCCATTCACAGCCTTGGCTGTCAATCACGGGGTCCCGGCCGGTGATTCCCAACCAGCACGCGGCCATCTCCGAGTAGTATTACCGACGGAGGAGAGACCTGTATGTAAACAATACAGATCTCTCCCCTGTCAACTCCTGCACACTGCTTTGTATGGCTCTGCATAGCACAGCCATACAAAGCAGTGTGCTTACAGTTTGAAGCACAGCACATAGTGAAACAGCACACAGTTAACCCTTTGATCGCCCCTCATGTTAACCCCTTCCTGCCCAGTGTCATTAGTACAGTGTCAGTGCTTTTTATTAGCACTGATCACTGTATTGGTGTCACTGGGGATGTCAGTGACACCAAGTCAGTTCCCCCCCCCCAGTGTCAGAATGTCCGCCACAGTGCCGCTATAAGTCGCTAATCGCCGTCATTACTAGTAGAAAAAAAAAGTCCAGAATCTATACCGCCATTTGTAAATGCTATAACTTTCACGTAAACCAATTAATTTACACGTATTGGGATTTTTTTTTTTAGCAAAGACACGGAGCAGAATACATTTTGGCCTAAATTTATGACGAAATTAGATTTTTAAAATTTTTTTACTGGACATGTTTAATAGCAAAAAAGTTAAAAATATTGGGTCTTATTTCAAAATTGCTGGTCTTTTTTTTATAGCACAAAAAACTAAAAATGCACAGGTGATCAAATACCACCGAAAGAAAGCTCCATTTGTGGGAAAAAAGGATGTAAATTTCATTTGGATGCAGTGTTGCATGACCGCGCAATTGCCCAACTGTCTGCAGAGTCAATAGCTGAAAACCTCCAAACTTGGTGTGGCCTTCAGATGAGCCCAACAACAGTGCGTAGACAGCTTCATGGAATGGGTTTCCATGGCCGAGCAGCTGCATCCAAGCCTTACATCACCAAGTGCAATGCAAAGCGTCAGATGCCGTGGTGTAAAGCACGCCGCCACTGGACTCTAGAGCAGGGGAGACGTGTTCTCTGGAGTGACTAATCACACTTCTCTGGCAATCCGATGGACGTGTCTGGGTTTGGTGGTTGCCAGGAGAACGGTACTTGCCTGACTGCATTGTGCCAAGTGTAAAGTTTGGTGGAGGGGGGATTATGGTGTGGGGTTGTTTTTCAGGGGTTGGGCTTGGCCCCCTAGTTCCAGTGAAGGGAACACTTAAGGCGTCAGCATACCAAGACATTTTGGACAATTTCATGCTCCCAACTTTTTGGGAAGAGTTTGGGGATGGCCCCTTCCTGTTCCAACATGACTGCCCACCAGTGCACAAAGCAAGGTCCATAAAGACATGGAGGAGCCAGTTTGGGGTGGAGGAACTTGACTGACCTGCACAGAGTCCTGACCTCAACCCCATAGAACACCTTTGGGATGAATTAGAGCGGAAACTGCGAGCCAGGCCTCCTCCCCCGACATCAGTGCCTGACCTGACAAATGTGCTTCTGGAAGAATGGTCCAACCTTCCCATAGACACCCTCCTAAACCTTGTGGATGGCCTTCTCAGAAGAGTTGAAGCTGTTATAGCTGCAAAGGGCGGGGCCAACTCAATACTGAACCCTACGGACTAAGACTGGGGGGCCATTAAAGGTCATGTGCGTGGAAAGGGCGGGGCCAACTCAATATTGAACCCTACGGACTAAGACTGGGGGGCCATTAAAGGTCATGTGCGTGGAAAGGGCGGGGCCAACTCAATATTGAACCCTACGGACTAAGACTGGGGGGCCATTAAAGGTCATGTGCGTGGAAAGGGCGGGGCCAACTCAATATTGAACCCTACAGACTAAGACTGGGGGGCCATTAAAGGTCATGTGTGTGGAAAGGCCGGCGGCCCAATACTTTTGACAATTGAAATCGTTTTTTATCCATAAGTAAAATGGAAAATGTTCTGCATGTGGCCGAGAGCCACCAATCAGAAAAGAGATTCCATTACCTCCTTATAGACCTGCTTTAGATATTCAATTTCATCCGTCAGACTGTCCAGCTTGGACTCATTGTCCACCTTGTTCAGGTAAGTGTCATCGAGATCCTGCCAGACACAGACAAAGAATTCACTTTTACATGATATTACGGAGTATATAGAACCATTCATGTTAGTCCCAGTGACCAAAGGAGCTGACAGTCTAAAGCAGCAATGTTCAAACTACGATCCAATGCAACATTTTATCCAGCCCTCTGATGTAAGGGGGGACTCTGGTGGGGACTCTGATGCAAGGGGGACTCTAATGGGAACTCTGAAGTAAGGGGGAATTCTGATGGGGACCCTGATGTAAGAGGGACTGATAAGGACTCTCATGTAAGGGAGAACTCTGATTTAAGAGGAACTTTCATGGGAACTATGATGTGAGGGTGCTCTGATAGGGAGTCTGATGTAAGGGGGACTCTGATGGCAACTCTGATATAAAGGGGCTCTGGCAGGGACTCTGATGCAAGGGGGTCATTGATGGGGACCCTGATGTAAGGGGGAACTTTGATGTAAGGGGAACTCTGATGAGGACCTTGATGTAAGGGAGGACTCTGATGTAAGGGGAACTCTGATGGGGACCCTGATGTAAGGGGGGGCTCTAATAGGGACTCTGATATAAGGGGGGACTCTGATGGGGACGATGATGTAAACGGGACTCTGACTGTGACCTTGATGTAAGGGGGGCTCTGACAGGGACTCTGATGTGAGGACATTGATGGAGATGCTGAAGTAAGGGGGAACTCTGATGGGGACCCTAATTTAGGGGGGTTCTCATGAGGTCCATGATGTAAGGGGGGACTCTGATGAGGACCCTGATGTAAGGGGGACTCTGACAGGAACCCTATAGTAAGGGGAGACTCAGATAGGACCATTCTGTAAGGGGGCTCTCTGAGCAGGCCCTGATGTAAGGGAGGATTCTCATGAGTCCATGATGTAAGGGGGGATGCTGATGGGGACCCTGATGTAAGGGTGATTCTCATAAGGTCCATGATGTAAGGGGGGACTCTGATGGGGACCCTGATGTAAGGGGTAACTCTCATAAGGTCCATGATGTAAGGGGGAATTCTGACGGGGACCCTGATGTAAGGGGGATTCTCATAAGGTCAATGATGTAAGGGGGGACTCTGATGGGGACCCTCATGTAAGGGGAGACTCAGATAGGACCCTACTGTAAGGGGGAACTCTGATGGGGCCTTGATGTAAGGGGGGATTCTCATGAGTCCATGATGTAAGGGGGGGATGCTGATGGGGACCCTGATGTAAGGGGGATTCTCATAAGGTCCATGATATAAGGGGGGACTCTGATGGGGACCCTGATGTAAGGGGGATTCTCATAAGGTCCATGATATAAGGGGGGACTCTGATGGGGACCCTGATGTAAGGGGGATTCTCATAAGGTCCATGATATAAGGGGGGACTCTGATGGGGACCCTGATGTAAGGGGGATTCTCATAAGGTCCATGATATAAGGGGGGACTCTGATGGGGACCCTGATGTAAGGGGGATTCTCATAAGGTCCATGATGTAAGGGGGGATTCTCATGAGTCCATGATGTAAGGGAGGGATGCTGATGGGGACCCTGATGTAAGGGGTGATTCTCATAAGGTCCATGATGTAAGGGGGGACTCTGATGGGGACCCTGATGTAAGGGGGATTCTCATAAGGTCCATGATATAAGGGGGGCTCTGATGGGGACCCTGATGTGGGGGGAACTCTGATGGGCTCACGTTTATTTGTAATTCTTTTTCTTTGGTTTACTGAAGTTTTTTCTCTGTCACTTTAGTCACATCATCCTCATTAAGGAAAAGCTCTCAGTAATAAATCAATTTTAAAACACATTTTTTTGGTCTGCGAATATTTGTAAAATGCACAAAGTGGCCCCCGTATTGAAAAGTGTGGGGCCCCTGATGAAAAAGGCCAACTGTGCAGAAGCTGGTCATCCTAGTCACATGTTATGGAAGGTGTGAGAAATCTCAGAGATCTCTATAGACAGAGCCCTGGAGGGAACTGAACCAAGGAGCTCAGCGCTGCCAGGCAGCAATGCTGAGAGCGAAGCCCTGGTGTCATGCAGGAGAATACCAACCTTCTTGGTCAATACAAAATCGTTTTCTAATTGGTTCCTTCTGTTAATCTCATCTTCATATCTGCAAAACAGGAGCGGCAGTTATCTGAGGATCACAGTTAGTGTCCTGTCCCGGGGGGGTCACCGAGGACAACAGCTAAAGCTACAAAATACACAAGCGCATGCAACCGTGTCATCATGAATACATCAAGAAACATATGTCCAGGGGCGGACCGACCATTTGGAAACTCAGACACTGCCCGAGGGACCCGGGGTCAGTAGGGGGCCCCATGAGATGCCCCTGGTACCTTTTTCATAGGCTTTTTTGAGTTTGGGCAAGAACCCCTATTGCCTGGGGGCCACATGAGTTGTCAGTCTGCCCCTGCATATGTCACATACAAGCCATGGAAGTACCTGAATGTAACCTGGTATCAGCCTCCTTGTACAGCAGGGCTGCAGCGTGGGAGGAAGAAGCAGTATAAGGAGCCAATCAGCTGGAAAACTGATAGTAGGAGAGAGCAGAGTGACAGAGAAATGAGCTTCTCACTTGCTGCTTCTCCATTCACTGTCCAGTCACGGGCTGGGGCTGAGTTCAGGATGACCTGGGCTCAGAGGTGCTGGTCATCAGACACAGGATATCTAGTGCTAGAAAAAGAGTACTGCAGGGAAAACCTCTGCACGGAAGGTAAATATTTCAGCCAAAGCTGGTTTTATTTGATCTTTTAGCCCCGGTTCACACTGATGCGGTGAGGAATTCGCAGTGAAATTCTCAGTTTTCAGTGTGAATTCCGCACCGCATCACAATCGCACCCACTGGGGGGGGGGGTGGCTAATTGGGCCCAATTTGGACCTTGTCACTTAGGGGTGGACTCACTTTTGTTGCCAGCGGTTTAGACATTACTGGCTGTGTGTTGAGTTATTTTGAGGGGACAGCAAATTTACATGTTATACAAACTGTACACTGACTACGTCACATTGTAGCAAAGTGTCATTTCTTCATTGTTGTCACATGAAAAGATATAATATTTACAAACATGTGAGGGGGGGACTCACTTCTGGGAGATACTGTGTATGTATGTATATGTATATATATATATATATATATATATATACATACATTGTATACAGTCCGGGGGAGGGGTGGACTCACTTCTGGGAGATACTGTATGTACTATTGGAATGTTGAAATATACTGGAAATCTTTTACTAATATTAAAGTGTATAGCCAAAACTTTTTCTTTTTTGTTTTTACGTAGGGAAGGGTCAAAACCCATCAATTGTTTTTGTTTTTTTTGCTTTTTTTTGTCTGTGAGATGTTCGTTTCACTTCATGCATCTAGGATTCATTCTGCTCTCAACTTTGCAGCCACCCATTGAAAGATCAGTTCCCCAGCATTCCTTTAGATGAGCATGTTCCTTCTTGCTGGCCACTGGGTGGTGCAGATTTTGTCCCCTTTCACATGGGCGTTCCCTTTGTCCATTTTTCATCTGTCCATTTACGGATGAAAAACGGACACCAATGTATTTCTATGGATTTGCAGATGTAAACAGATGATCAACTGTTTACATCCGTTAATGTCCGTATCTGTTAACATCCCTTTTTTTTGAACGGAGGAAAACCCTATTTTTCTTTAACCACTAGGAGACCGCCCGCAGTACATATACTGCTACAAGGTGGACTCTGTGTGCAGGATCACGTATTAAATGCGATCCTGCATTTCCGGGTAGGGAGCACGCGAGACACGCGACCGCCCTACCTGTGGCATCGATCAAGGCCACAGGTCCCGGCTGGTGATTACCCAGCGGAGCCCGGCGATTGCTGGCAAACACTGACGGGGAGGAAGGCTGCATTGTTTTCAATACAGCTCTTCTCCCTGTCAATTCCCAGCACACTGTCCCAGATCGCTGATCACAGCCTTCCGGAACAGTGAAGTACACACCCCCTCTCCCTAGTGAAACACTCCCCTCACACAGTTAACCCTTTCATTGCCTCCCAATGTTAACCCCTTCCTCCCCAGTGCCATTAGTACAGTGTCAGTGTTTTTTTTTTGCACTGATCACTGCATTGGTGTCACTGGGGATATCAGTGACCTCAAGTCAGTTCCCCCCCCCAGTGTCAGAATGTACGCCGCAGTCCTGCAGTCCCTCCATAGGTCACTGATCGCCGCCATAGGTCACTGATCGCTGCTATTATTAGTATAAAAAAAAAATCCAGTATCTTTCCCGCCATTTGTAAACGCTATAACTTTCACGTAAACCAATTAATTTACACGTATTGGGGGATTTTCTTAGCAAAGACATGTCGCAGAATACATTTTGGCTGAAATTTATGAAGAAATTTGATTTTTTAAATTTTTTTCCTGGACATGTTTTATAGCAAAAAGTCCAAAATATTGTTTTTTTTCTCAAAATTGTCGGCCTTTTTTTTTTATAGAGCAAAAAATTAAAAAACACACAGGCGAACAAATACCACTGAAATAAAGCCCAATTCGTGGGGGGAAAAAAAGGACATAAATTTCATTTGGGTACAGTGTTGCATGACCGCGCAATTGTCAGTTAAAGTGATGCAGTGTCGTAACACAAACAGCTTCTGTAAAAAAACGGATGTAAATGGACAAAAACATGTAAACGGACAAAACCCAGATTTAAACGGGACATGTAAATGGATGCAAATGAATGTAAACAGACAAAACACAGATGAAAAACGGATGAAAAAATAGATAACAACAGATGTAAACTGATCTGTTTTTTCTTGGAAAAACCATGACTAAACTGATGAAAAAAATATAGAAAGACTAGCACAGCAGTTACCGGCTCTTCAGCTCCTCCACCACAGCCTGCATGTTCTGCAGCTCGGCCTGCAGCTTGTCCTTCTCATGCAGCAATGCGTCTATCTGCTGCTTCAGGTGGTTGCTCGACGCCGACGTCATCTGGTCAATGTTGGACTTGTAGCTGTCTTTGTCCTTCAGCAGCTTCAGCTGAGTCTTCAGGATCTTGTTCTGCCTCTCCAGCTCCCGTACCTAGAAGTAGGCAGATATCAGTTACTAGAATCCCGACGGCTGCAGGACTATTGAAGACTAAGGGGCAGGGGTGGACTGACAACTCATGGGGCCCCCGGGCAATAGGGGATCATGGGGCCCCTGTGTCCTTGCCCAAACTCAAAAAAGCCTATGAAAAAGGTACCAGGGGCTTCTCATGGGGCCCCCTACTGACCCCGGGCCCTCGGGCAGTGCCCGAGTTTCCAAATGGTCAGTCTGCCCCTGCTAGGGGGGCAACTAAAGTCAGAGCAGACCATGCATCTGCTATGGGGCCCAGAGGCACAGCACATTGTGCAGGTGGCAATCGCATTACGCAAATACATAGTTACATAGTTAGTCTGGCTGAAAAAAGACAAAAGTCCATCCAGTTCAACCATAAAAAAAAAAAGTTATAATCCTACACCCACAGTTGATCCAGAGGAAGGCAAAAACTCAGCAAAGCACGATCCAATTTGCTCCTGCTGGGGAAAAAAAAATCCTTCTTGATCCCCCGAAAGGCAATCGGATATTCCCTGGATCAACTTTCCCTATAAATGTTATATCCAGTTATATTCTGTGTATCCAAGAAAGAATCCAGGACTTTCCTACAGCAATCCACTGAGCTGGCCACAACCAACTCTTGAGGGAGTCTATTCCACATTTTCACAGCTCTTACTGTGAAGAAACCTTTCCATGTTTGGAGATTAAATCTCTTTTCCTCCAGACGTAAAGATCGCCCCCTTGTCCTCTGTGATGACCTCAGGGTGAATAGCACAAAAATTACATTTAAAGTAAAAGAACCAAATTACAACCCGGATCTGGTGTGTGGCTCAGGCACAAGTGTTAGAAGACAAGGAAGCAATGGATATATAAAGTGTATCTATGACAAATTATACTGAGACTCCTTTCACACCTATGCATTTTTTAGTGCCTTTTTCTTTTTTGCAGAAACCCATTACAGTCCATTTACCATGGTTTCCTATGGAACACGTTCACATTGATGCTTTTTTGAGCTGCTGCATTTTTGGAAAGGGTCAGGGACTTTTTTAAAAGCAAAAAGCAGCATTTTTGCTACTATAAACCGTATGGAAGAAAAATATATTTGAAATATATTTTAAAAATATTCTTCCCAAATATGTTGACATATATTTGAAATGCTACAATTTTGGCCATAATTCAATATATTTAAAAATATATTTCAATATATATACATACAAAAATGTAGATTTGTATTTTTAAAGACATACAGTATATTTGAAATTTATTTTTAAAAATATTTTTCATTTACTTTGTAATAAAAACTCATTTCAACACGCAGTGTATATATATATAGATATATATATCTATATATATAGATATATATATATCAGGGGCGGACTGACAACTCATGGGGCCCCGGGCAATAGGGGATTATGGGGCCCCCGTGTCCTCGCCCACACCCAAAAAAGCCCATGAAAAGGCCAATGAAAGATACCAGGGGCATCTCATGGGGCCTCCTACTGACCCTGGGCAGTGCACGAGTGGCTAAATGGTCAGTCCGCCCCTGATATATATATACTGCGTGCTGGACAGCACTCAATTGCATCGCAAGTCCTCACTGCAATGTAAAATGTATCCACTAGATGGCACTGAGAATCTTTTTTTTATAATTATGGTTATGCAGGATTCTGAATATTCGGTTTATTTATTGGAAAAAAAGAAGAGACCGCTCAAGATATTAAAAATAAAATACATAGTTACATAGTTAGTCTGGCTGAAAAAAAGACAAAAGTCCATCCAGTTCAACCATTAAAAAAAAAAAAAATGTATAATCCTATACCAGAGGAAGGCAAAAAAATACAATTTGCTTCCTTCCCAAGTCTATTCTGACACTTCTCACATAAATGTAAAAATCAGCTTTTTGGCTAGAAAATTACTTAGAACCCACAAAAATAATATACACTATATTGCCAATAGATTGTAAGCTCCAAGGATCAGGTCCCTCCTATCCCTCTTGTATTGAACTGTATTGTTGCTGTATTGTCTCCCGTTATATTGTAAATCGCGGAGCAAACTGTTGGCACTATATAAATCCTGTATAATAATAATATATAAATCCTGTATAATAATAATATAAATCCTGTATAATAATAATATAAATCCTGTATAACAATAATATAAATCCTGTATAATAATAATAATATATATATAATTCCTGTATAATAATAATAATAGTATTGGTCAGCCGGCCTTTACACACACATGAACTTTAATGGCCCCCCAGTCTTAGTCCGTAGGGTTCAATATTGAGTTGGCCCCGCCCTTTGCAGCTATAACAGCTTCAACTCTTCTGCGAAGGCCGTCCACAAGGTTTAGGAGGGTGTCTATGGGAAGGTTGGACCATTCTTCCAGAAGCACATTTGTCAGGTCAGGCACTGATGTCGGGGGAGGAGGCCTGGATCACAGTCTCCGCTCTAATTCATCCCAAAGGTGTTCTATGGGGTTGAGGTCAGGACTCTGTGCAGGCCAGTCAAGTTCCTCCACCCCAAACTGGCTCCTCCATGTCTTTATGGACCTTGCTTTGTGCACTGGTGCGCAGTCATGTTGGAACAGGAAGGGGCCATCCCCAAACTCTTCCCACAAAGTTGGGAGCATGAAATTGTCCAGAATGTTTTGGTATGCTGACGCCTTAAGAGTTCCCTTCACTGGAACTAGGGGGCCAAGCTCAACCCCTGAAAAACAACCCCACACCAGAGTCCCCCCTCCACCAATATTTACTCTTGGCACAATGCAGTCAGGCAAGTACCGTTCTCCTAGCAACTGCCAATTCCAGACACGTCCATCGGATTGCCAGACAGAAGCATGATTGGTCCCTCCAGAGAACACGTCTCCACTGCTCTAGAGTCCAGTGGCGGCGTGCTTTACACCACGGCATCTGACGCTTTGCATTGCACTTGGTGATGGAAGACTTGGATCCAGCTGCTCGGCCATGGAAACCCATTCCATGAAGCTCTCTACGCACTGTTGTTGGGCTCATCTGAAGGCCACACCAAGTTTGGAGGTCTTCAGCTATTGACTCTGCAGACAGTTGGCGACTTCTGCGCACTGTGCGCTTCAGCATGCACTGACCCCGCTCTGTCATGTGACATGGCCTACCACTTGGTGGCTGAGTTGCTGTTGTTCCCAGTTGCTTCCACTTTGTTATAATCCCACTAACAGTTGAGCGTGGAATATTTAGTAGCCAGGAAATGTCACGGATGGACTTATTGCACAGGTGGCCACCTATCACGGGACCACGCTTGGAGTCACTGAGCTCCTGAGAGCGACCCATTCTTTCACCAATGTTTGTAGAAGCAGTCTGCATGCCTAGGGGCTTGATTGTATACACCTGTGGCCATGGAGGGAATTGGAACACCTGAATCACATGATTGGGAGGGCGGGGACAATACTTTTGGCAATATAGTGTATGTTTTTAAGCAGAGCCATTGGAGAAGAAAATGGTGGGCGTTGCAATTTTTTATGTCACGCGGTCTTTGCGTAGCGGTTTTTCAAACACAATTTTTTGAGCAAAAAATACATTTTAATACCTTTTTATTGCAAAAAAACACAATATGACATCCAATTGTTTGGTAAAGTATAAAAGTGATGTTATGCCAAGTAAATAGATACCTAACACGTCACGTTTTAAAACTGTGCACGCTCGTGGAATGGCGACAAGCTATGGTACTTAAAAATCTCCACGGGCAATGCTTTAAAACCCTTTCTAGGTTACCAGTTTAGAGTTACATGGAGGTCTGGTGCTAGAAATATTGCTCTCGCTATAACGTTTGCAGTGACATCTCACATGTGTGATGTGAACACCATTTACATATGCGTGCACGACCTACATATGCATTCGCCTTTTTTTAAAATCAACTTTATTGCTATCACAAGGAATGAACAACATCCCTTGTGATAGCATGAGCAGTGACAGGTCCCTTTTACTGAGACATCTGGGGTCTATTAGACCCCTCGCCTCTCCTCTGCCTTCAAAATCATCTGGTAATGGCCTGTGTACATGGGACTGAAACAGGAATTGACAAAATATTCATCACTTCCCGTTTCTTAGACCATAGAGATGATCAGGGATGTTCTGCTCCTTGGTCATATCTACGGTCAACCAGCAGAACCACCAGCTTCAGTCCCGGGCTTGCCAGTGGGATAGGAGAGCCCTGGAAGGTAGAAGAAGGCTGCGGGGGAAACCCCCTTCCCCCGCTTGTAAAAGCAATCCAGCGACTAATTAGCCACTAGGATCACTTTTACATTACAGCCCACTGCCTACATGATTCCGGGAGGATGCATGAAGCTGCAGCCATGGCCCCGGTATACCCAGAGGACATAGAAGGACATCCTTTTGGGCGAAGTGGTTTAAAAAAAAAAGCAGCTCTAAAAGTTATACTCACCCGAATGCCGAAGCTGTTACCCTGCAGACTCTCCAGTCCATGCTGCTTGTCTTCTGGTTTGGATGGCGCCCAGCAGCACTCAACTCACTTCCTGTGAGCCCAGAGTGTCACGGCTCCACCCCCAACCCAGACTCATAGGAGAATGCTGCAGAGAGCAACACCGAATTATCACATGGCAATGTCATTCAACATCAGCTCACTATTTAGAGCGGGGTCTCCAAACTTTCTAAATGAAGGGCCAGTTTACTATCCTTCAAACTTTAGGAGGACCGGACTGTGGCCAGCTGGAGTAGAAAATGTCTTGGTGTCAGTGTAGGTTAACAGTGTCCCATCGTTGGTGTCAGTGGGAGGAATAGTGCCCCATCATTGGTGTCAGTGGGAGGAATAATGCACCATCATTGGTTTCAGTGGGAGGAATAGTGTCCCATCGTTGGTGTCAGTGGGAGGAATAGTGCCCCATCGTTGGTGTCAGTGAGAGGAATAGTGCCCCATCGTTGGTGTCAGTGGGAGGAATAGTGCCCCATCGTTGGTGTCAGTGGGAGGAATAGTGCCCCATCGTTGGTGTCAGTGGGAGGAATAGTGCCCCATCGTTGGTGTCAGTGGGAGGAATAGTGCCCCATCGTTGGTGTCAGTGGGAGTAATAGTGCCCCATCATTGGTGTCAGTGGAAGGAATAGTGCCCCATCGTTGGTATCAGTGAGAGGAATAGTGTCCCATCGTTGGTGTCAGTGGGAGGAATAGTGTCCCATCATTGGTGTCAGTGAGAGGAATAGTGCCCCATCATTGGTGTCAGTGGGAGGAATAGTGTCCCATCATTGGTGTCAGTGGGAGGAATAGTGCCCCATCATTGGTGTCAGTGGGAGGAATAGTGCCCCATCATTGGTGTCAGTGGGAGGAATAGTGTCCCATCATTGGTGTCAGTGGGAGGAATAGTGCCCCATCATTGGTGTCAGTGGGAGGAATAGTGCACCATCATTGGTTTCAGTGGGAGGAATAGTGTCCCATCATTGGTGTCAGTGGGAGGAATAGTGTCCCATCATTGGTGTCAGTGGAGGAATAGTGCCCTATCATTGGTATCAGTGGGAGGAATAGTGTCCCATCATTGGTGTCAGTGGGAGGAATAGTGTCCCATCATTGGTGTCAGTGGGAGGAATAGTGCCCCATCATTGGTATCAGTGGGAGGAATAGTGTCCCATCATTGGTGTCAGTGGAAGGAATAGTGCCCCATCATTGGTATCAGTGGGAGGAATAGTGCCCCATCATTGGTATCAGTGGGAGGAATAGTGCCCCATCATTGATGTCAGTGGTAGGAATAGTGCCCCATCATTGGTGTCAGTGGGAGGAACAGTGTCCCATCATTGGTGTCAGTGGGAGGAATAGTGCCCCATTGTTGGTATCAGTGAATGAAATAGTGTCCCAAGGATCCAGATACAAGCAAGCAAAGGGCCACATCTGGCCCCAGAGCCGCAGTTTGGAGATCCACTACTATAGAGGGATATGCTTTGTTCATATCTCATGTCTGAGGTTTACAGCCAATTGAAAGGAATCGAATCCTGTGCAAAAAAGGAGGTTTAGAATTTTTTTTCTCTGAACTGTTGCTGAAATTCAGGAGAATTCTGAATTCTCAGACAAGCTTTATAACTTCAGCACTTTGAACATATTTAAAGAAGGGAAGGAGGCAAATAAACCGGTACAACTTATGTAGGAGGATTAGTTTCATCTCTGTGTATCACTTGAGGCCAGTCACATCACCAGGTATATGTAAGACTTTACAACCACTTTAAATATGTGCATGGAGGGACAGCCATTGTATGCTCAGACTCAGCTTCCTGTTTTGCACACAATTTCACTGAGCTATTGAGAGCTCCCTCTAGTGGTTGTTCTACAAATGTACAAAAACAAGAGCATGGAATTGTAGTCCTTGTAAAAAAAAAAAGAAAAGAAAATCATGTTAAAAATTAAGATACATATTTAAAAAATTACAACAAACTTTTTTTTTAAAAAAAAGGAATGGCGACAAATTGGCAACTTTTATTGAAATTTTCTGATTTGCAGCAACATTTCAGAGAAATAAAGACTTCTAAACCTCCTTTTTCACGTAACAGAATTCCTTTCAGTATGTGCATGGAGCGGCATGCTCAGATTTAGCGTTCTGCTTGGAACACAAGTGATTGCACTGAGACATTGAGGGCTCCCTCTTGTGGCTAAACTGCAAATGTACAATAACAAGAGTATGGAAATGTAAGCCTTGTATAATAATAAAAAAAAAAGGGGGAAGTCCTTGTGCTGGATGCCAGGGATGGGTCCTACAAGGCAGATATATGCCCCCATTATTTGGGGTGTAGTCCCTTTAAAGGGGATGAAAACAAGCACAGTTGAAGCACTCAGGGGTTCTCACCCATACAGGGTGAGTGGTTCCGGGAAGGTCCAATAGGGAGTGAAAGTTGATTTGCCACTTTCCCAGGATTTTTTAAATCCTCATATGTGACCTGGAATTTGGAGCCTTGGAGAGATTTTGGGTGGGAAAGAGTTTCCAACCTTGACTATTATTATTATTATTATTATTACTACGAGTTTATATAGCGCCAAAGGGTTTGCTCAGCGCTGTACAATAGGGGGGGACAATACATGGCACAGTACAACAACAACAAACAACGTACGAGGGGTAAGAGGGCCCTACTCTTACGAGCTTACAATCTAGGAATGGGTATCTTGGTCCTGAAAGGGTTAACCTGCCCGCAAGAGTGGGTCAAAAAGGGCAGGAAACTGCCACGAGGTGTGATGTAGAGCAGAACACACCTATGAGAGGAGCTGTTGGATGACTGAGACACTACTGAGCTAGGGTGAGACTGATGATGTGCCTTAGCACGAAAGGCCTCAGGAGGAACTGACAGCCTGTGACGCCTTATTGCCGCACAGACCACAAGGAGGTCTGGCGGCCATCTCATTCAGGGTCAGTAATCTGTGTTTTTTATGTGATTTTATGTTTGGGCACTTGCCAGCACTGTTACTGAATCACCCTGCACTTAGTCTGTTATTAATAAAGTTCTCTAAGAAATACTGCACTATGGGTACTCTCCTACTCTTTGCCCCTTATTGAGGGGCCAGCAGACACAGCTCCCAACTTTATCCAGAAGAGGGAATCCTTTATCTGGATCCTTTTATCCGGCCGACCCATTCCGATCCTTAGGAGGTTCTGTGAGCCCAGCTGACCATCGCTTGGTAACACCCCTTTCCTGAGGGAGATCGGCATTCTGTGGAATTTAATATACATATGCGCATTTCCTATGCGCGGTCGGTGAGTGCGCATTTCTGCCATTTGTTCCGGATTCTTCATAGCTGTGTCCAATTTTTTGCATTGATCATTTAATGAACATTTTATTACCTATCTTAGATCGAACTTTTTCAGATCAAAATTTTTTTTACATCGAACTTTCTGTGTGTTATTTTTAGCGCTGCACTTTTTATATATTTATTTTTACTTAAGGCTGTTGTGATCTCCTTTAGTGCTATTAGCTGCTTAGTTTACTGTCATAGAAGAAGCGCTCACCACATCTTTTATATTCAGCAAAAACATAGCAAAAGCGCACTACATGCTTTTCTGCAGCGTTTCCATTGAAGTATATAGAAACAAAAAGCAACTTTGTGTGTTCAAAAAGGTCCCTGACCCTTTCCAAGAAACGCAGCGGGTGAAAACGCAGAGATGTGAACGTGTCCCATAGGAAATCATGTTAATTGGACTGTACTGCGTTTCTGCAAAACGCAAAATGATGCATAAAACGCTTAAGTGTGAACCTGGGTTAGCCCCATATACATGCTGAGAATATCAGACGAATGATCGTCCATTTTCTTTCTTTTTTTTTGCATGCTGCCCACATGGAAAAAAATATATTTTAAATATATTTTAAAAAATACATTCTTAATATATTCTTCCCGAATATATTGACATATATTTCAAATACTAAAATTTGTTTCCATATTCAATACATTTCAAAAATATATTTCAATATATTTGTGAATATATTATTAAAAATATATTCAGAACACACGCTGCAATATATATCAAAGTGTCATTTGGAATGCATTTACAAGTATATTTAAAAATCTATGATTAAATGCATTTTTTTTAGATGTTCAAAAATATCTGGAAAACATATTTTAAAAAATATATTTTTAAATATACGCCTTTGGAAAATATATTTTAATGACATTTTTGGAATACGTGTTAAAATACATTCATGTAGGCCAATATATTGTAAATATATGTCACATGTATATAATTTTTTTTTCTAAATATATTGGAAATATATTTCTCTTGCATATGGGTCCAGGGGCGGACTGACCATTTGGAAACTCGGGCACTGCCTGAGGGCCCGGGGTCAGTAGGGGGCCCCATGAGATGCCCCTGGTACCTTTTTTGAGTGTGGGCAAGGACACAGGGGCCCTATGATCCCTATTGCCCGGGGGCCCCATGAGTTGTCGGTCCGCCCCTGGTGGTGTCATATCGATAATGAGGAGGTTACTAAAGTTCCAAAGATTCTCATACGACAGAATAAAAATTGTATGGCCTGGTATCGTACGATAACATTTTTCGTGCTGGTCAAGTTATTTTGGATGATTGCTGCGTACTGACAATCAGATTATCGCACGATCGCTTTGAAAGCGGCATTTTTCATCCGATTTTCTGCTCGTGTGTATGGGGCATTTGACTGATTTGTGTCCTTATCAGATCATTCTGTACACAGGAGTCTCTGCAGGTTTCTGTACACTGAGATCAAATACAAATATACTCAGAGATTATATCAATCCACCAACCCACAGCCAGGGGGGGGGGCGCCATGCCCAGGTGAGCGGGGAGTTGGCACGGCTTGGACAATATTTGGATGGGCACACAATCAGGGAGGTTCCGTGGCCGGGGATTATGCCGGCTGTGTTTGCCGAGAGCTGCGATCACAATGGGCAGATAATGAAATAAGATCGCTCCATTATTTGCCGGATCCGACCTTCGCTTTCCCACCATTATCCTGTGTCCTCCCTCTGCCCAGAGTCCCGCCAATCCCTCTCCTGCGGTTATCGGGTCACACGGGTTCAAACAGCAACACTTGTTCCCAGGTCTGCCGGGAGCCCAGTGCCAGGCTGGGAAGATAAACTGCGACTTTAATTCAATGTATACAAAGTAAACAGACGTTGGAGAAGTTTGTTCAGGGCGAAATATTGGGATGACCGCAATGGTAGGCAGGAGGAGACCAAACCTGGCCCAGGGCTTTGGTGTTCTAAAAGAGGGGCACTAAACTCCAAGAAAATCTATTCCAGTCTGCAGAGGCGTCCCTAGGGTTGGTGTCACCCGGTGTGGTAACACTTGGTGACACCCCCTCTGACGATCCCCGCAGGATGGATGGGATCTGCGGATTGGGGAGCATAATGGATCAGACTCCGATCCGTTATGCTCAATCTGCAGATCCGATCCATCCTGCGGGGATCGCTGGCTTTCTTTACAACTTACCTTTTTGTGGAGCGGGTCCGCTCCAGTTGGTGTCACCTTGTGCGGCGCCCCAACCCCCACCTGCCTCGGGACGCCACTGCCAGTCTGTATTCATAAGGGTCCCTTCCAACGGGCATTCCATTTTTTTTTCTTCAGTTCAGTCATGTTTTTTCAAAGAAAAAACGGATGAGTTTACATTCATTTTTCATTAGTTTACAATGGTTTACATCCGTTTTTCATCTGTTTCCATCTGTTTTTCCATCTGTTTTTTTTTCATCCATTTTACATCCGTTTTTCAGCCATTTACATTGGTTTATATCCATTTTTCATCTGTTTAGATCCATTTACATCCGTTTAGATCTGTTTTCATCTGTTTACATTGGTTTACATCTGTTTTTCATCTGTTTAGATCCGTTTACATCGGTTTTCTCATCCGTTTACATCCGTTTTTTTCATCTGTTTTTTACCTGTTTTTTCATCATTTTTTTCATCTGTTAACATTGTTTTTCATCTGTTTAGATCCATTTTCATACGTTTTCATTCGTTTACATCCATTTTTCATTAGTTTACATTGGTTTACATAAGTTTTCTCATCCGTTTTCATCCGTTTTTTCATCTGTTTTTTATCTGATTTTTCATCCATTTTTTATTTGTTTACATTGTTTTACATCTGTTTTCATCTGTTTGGATCCATTTTCATCCATTTACATTCATTTTTCATTAGTTTACAATGGTTCTCATACATTTACATCCGTTTTTTCATCTGTTTACATCTGTTTTTTCATCCTTTTACATCCGTTTTTCATCTGCTTACATTGGTTTATATCCGTTTTCATCCGTTTACATCCATTTTTCATCTGTTTAGATCTGTATACATCCATTTAGATCCGTTTTCATCCATTTACATTGGTTTACATCCGTTTTTCATCTGTTTAGATCCGTTTTCTCATCCTTTTGCATCTGTTTTCTCATTTGTTTACATCCGTTTTTTCATCTTTTTTTATGTTTTTTCATCCATTTTTCATCTGTTTACATTGTTTTACATCTGTTTTTCATCTGTTTACATCTGTTTACATCCGTTTTTTCATCTGTTTACATGTTTTTTCATCCATTTTTTATCCTTTTACATCCGTTTTTCATCCGCCTACATTGGTTTACATCTGTTTTTCTTTAGTTTACATTGGTTTACATCCATTTTTCATCTGTTTAGATCTGTTTACATCCATTTAGATCCATTTTTTATCCATTTACATTGGTTTACATCCGTTTGTCATCTGTTGAGATCCATTTACATCTGTTTTTTCCATCTATTTTTTCATGTTTTTTTATCTTTTTTTTATCTGTTTTTTTTATCCGTTTTTCATCCATTTACATCCATTTTTCATCCATGTATATTGGTTTGCATCCCTTTTGTCATCCGTTTACATTGGTTTACATCTGTTTTTCATCTGTTTAGATCTGTTTACATCTGTTTAGATCCGCTTTCATCCACTTACAGCCGTTTTTTATATCTGGTTTTTCATCTGTTTTTTCATTTGTTTACATCCGATTTTCATCCATTTACATTGGTTTATATCTGTTTTTCATCCGTTTAGATCCGTTTACATTAGTTTAGATCCGTTTTCATCTATTTACATCCGTTTTTCATCCGTTTACATCCGTTTTTCATCTGGTTACATTTGTTTTCATCCATTTACATTGGTTTACATCCGCTTTTCATCTGTTTAGATCGTTTAGATCCATTTTTATCCATTTGCATCCATTTTTTCATCTGTTTACATACGTTTTTGTCATCTGTTTTTTCATCCTTTTTTTCTTCCACTTACATCCATTTTTCATCCATTTACATTGGTTTACATCCATTCTTCATCAGTTTAGATCCGTTTTCATCCATCTACATCTGTTTTTGGTCCGTTGACATCTGTATTACGTCTGTTCAAAAAAATCGGATGTTAACTGATGCGGACATTAACGGATGTAAAAAAATGTTCATCCGTTTACATCTGCAAGTCCATAGAAATACATAGGGGTCTGTTTTTCATCCGTAAACGGAGAGATGAAAAACAGACATACGGAACGCCCGGGTGAAAAAGGCCTAACTGAGAGAAGTCTCTTCTGTTGCTCTCAGCTTCCTCCAAACCTTCCTGTTAGAAGGTGGCTACATTCATTCTCTATGGTCCCACTGTATGTAGAAATGGAGCCACCCTCTCTTGCTCGCTCCTGAGATGGCCAATGGGATATGCAGTGTGCATAGAGCACTGCCAACGATCACAACTAACATGCACTGATCATTCTAAACAAACGGAAGTGAGAAGGAAAAGGAGAGGCTCGGGAGCTGGTAGAGGATGTTACAAGGAGGTAGCAAAAAACGCAGTCACCCTATGTTCACGCCTAAGCATTTTCCACAGCGTTTTGCAGAAAGGCACTACAGTCCATTTAACATGATTTCCTATGGGACAGGTTCACATCTCCGCGTTTTCACATGGTGCGTTTTTTGAAAAGGGTCAGGGACTTTTTTCAATGCAAAAAGTTGAGTTTTGGCTCTATAGACTTCAATGGAAATGCTGCAGAAAAGCATGTAGTGCGTTTTTGCTGCATTTTTTCCATGTTTTTGATGCGTTTTGCGTTTTAAATCTGCCTAGCAACAAGAACAATTTTAAAAATTAACAAAAAAACACAAAAAATGAAAAACGCATCAAAAATGCGTAATAAACACAGGTGCAAAAACGCAATGCAGAAAAGGCTCAAATGCAATCTGCATAGGCGTGAACCTGGCCTTAGAGTGATTTTATGAAAAATTGACTACAGGGCCATTAAAAGAGAATGTTTTTTTTTCAGAAATCATACTTACCTAGGTGGATGTAGCATCACTCCGATGCTGCCCCTGTCCCCCGCCGGCAATAAGAACTGAGTGATCAAACACAGCTGATCACTCAGTGCTCTGTGAGTGGTGACTGTCAGTCTCTGGCTCTCTGCTCTGCCCCCCCAAGCTGCGGAGGGGGTGGAAGCGACTGGTTCAGACTCTCACTCTCACTTTAATGTCAGGATCTTTCCCCAGTGACGTCAGCCAACAACGGACTTTAGCCCACTGTCGGCTGAAAACGGGTCACAGGAGTACAGAAAGAAAGAAGTGCACTCCTATGATCCACAGGAGAAGAGCATCCAAAGGAGCTTTGGCTGTACTTCTCCTTTAAGTAGTGGATGTGTATGGATTATTTTTAAACCTCTACCACTCTCCTCTCCTCTCATCCTCTGCACTTCTGGAGGACTCCGCTCCTTCCTCTATAACTCTCCTCTCCTCTCATCCTCTGCACTGCTGGAGGACTCCGCTCCTTCCTCTATAACTCTCCTCTCCTGAAATACTCTGCGCTGCTGGAGGACTCCGCTCCTTCCTCTATAACTCTCCTCTCCTGAAATACTCTGCGCTGCTGGAGGACTCTGCTCCTTCCTTTATAACTCTCCTCTCCTGAAATACTCTGTGCTGCTGGAGCACTCCGCTCCGCATCAGATGTCGTGGTATAAAGCACGCCGCCACTGGACTCTAGAGCAGTGGAGACGTGTTCTCTGGAGGGACCAATCACGCTTCTCTGTCTGGTGATCCGATGGACGTGTCTGGGTTTGGCAGTTGCCAGGAGAACGGTACTTGCCTGACTGCATTGTGCCAAGTGTAAGGTTTGGTGGAGGGGGGATTATGGTGTGGGGTTGTTTTTCAGGGGTTGGGCTTGGCCCCCTAGTTCCAGTGAAGGGAACTCTTAAGGCATCAGCATACCAAGACATTTTGGACAATTTCATGCTCCCAACTTTGTGGGAAGAGTTTGGGGATGGTCCCTTCCTGTTCCAACATGACTGCACACCAGTGCACAAAGCAAGGTCCATAAAGACATGGAGGAGCCAGTTTGGGGTGGAGGAACTTGACTGGCCTGCATAGAGTCCTGACCTCAACCCCATAGAACACCTTTGGGATGAATTAGAGCGGAGACTGTGATCCAGGCCCCCTCCCCCGACATCAGTGCCTGACCTGACAAATGTGCTTCTGGAAGAATGGTCCAAGGGCGGGGCCAACTCAATATTGAACCCTATGGACTAAGACTGGGGGGCCATTAAAGGTCATGTGTGTGGAAAGGGCGGGGCCAACTCAATATTGAACCCTACGGACTAAGACTGGGGGCCATTAAAGTTCATGTGTGTGTTGAGCCAATACTTTTGACAATATAGTATATATTGATCCAAGCTGGACCAATGGAATTGTGTAAAAATTTCCATATCTGGAATTCAGCTTTAAAGTCTAACTCCAGACGATTAGTTTTGGATAAAGTCGGGAAGAGTTAAGGTGTCCTTTCCTTTTATTTCTATCTGTGACCACATAGTGGAGATTTCCCTTCACTTCCTGTTTTTGGGACACCCATAAAAGAAATAGGAAGAGAAGGTCAGGCGTTCTAACCCCTCCTCCAATCTAATAATATTGTGATCTTGTCTTTGTCCCCAACTGGAGAAATTGGAGGGTAAAAGAATGATTGATCCATGGGTGTCCCTGTCCACAACATTCAGCTAGACAAAAGTCCCTAAAATAACTGACTTTTCCAAAAGGGGTGAGGTGGAAATTTGTTGGCCAGATAGCTTCTGCATCCAGTTAAATGCAGGCACTGTTCGGGTATTCTGCCTCTACAGCTGGCTATCAGAATACAATAGATTCTTCCATCCATGGTGTTTAGTGAGCTATAAAGCTCACCATACATGTTACAATCTGATTGTACAATCTCATTTAGATCCACCAACAAGTATGTAGTACAAGGACTTGCCTGATTGGATACAAACTGATTAAGGATCAGGTGAGGCCGCCTCCCCCTCCCACCGCACACTCCCTGTCACATGTCCAAGGAGGCTGCAGGACTAGTCATGGAGCATCACGTGAGCTCACTCCTGCGCAGTGGGAAGCTGGCTTTGGCTGCTCAGCAGGGGCATCCCGAGGCAGATGTGGGGGTTGTGCACCACACCGGGTGACACCGGACCCGCTCTATGAAAAGGTAAGTTGTAAAGCAAGCCGACGATCCCAGAAGGATGGATCCGATCCATTACGCTCCCCAATCTGCAGATCCGATCCATCCTGCGGGAATCGTCAGCTTTCTTTACAACTTACCTTTTCGTGGAGCGGGTCCGGTGTCACCCTGTATAGGTTGCATGCTGATGATCCCTGCAGGATGCGGATTGGGGAGCGTAATGGATCGGATCCATCCTTCTGGGATCGTCAGCTTGCTTTACAACTTACCTTTTCATAGAGTGGGTCCGGTGTACAATCTACAATCTAAGGTCCCTAACTCACATTCATACATACGCATACTAGGGACAATTTAGACAGGAGCCAATTCACCTACCAGCATGTCTTTGGAGTGTGAGAGGAAACCAGAGTACCTGGAGAAAACCCACGCAGTCACAGGGAGAACATGCAAACTCCAGGCAGGTGGTTCCGGGGTTGGGATTCGAACCAGTGACCCAAGTACTGCCAGGCGGGAGTGCTAACCATTTAGCCACTGTGCTGCCCATCTGATCCACTCTGCGGGGATCATCAGAGGGGGTGTCACCAAGTGTTATCGCACCGGGTGACACCAACCCTAGGGATGCCCCTGCTCCTCAGTAAAATCCAGCTGCCTCCCATAGCCAAGATGGAGGAGCTGGTGACCCTCAGAGGTTCTGATTTTTAGAAGTCAGCAGCTACAGTATTCGTTGCTGCTGTCTTTTAATTAAAAAAAATATTATAATATAATATTAATATAATATAATATTAATATATGTAATAAATGAATGACATTCGATCTGGAAGGAAAATGGCCTAATGGCATTCGTTTTTTCCCCCATTTACACAGAATATATTGTACATGCAGCTTCACAGGATAAATAACTCTGATAGGTGTTTTATAAATACGTCACTTATAATATTTATTATTGTTATTATTAATATTAGATATTTGCCAAATGGTTTTGTTACCAAAGCTCTTTAGCCAGACAGCCCTAAGCTCCTGTACTTCTGGGCTCCGTAGCCATTGCTTGGTCCTCTCTGGCTAGGGATAGTCCCTTGCCTCAACTTATCCATATACTGTAACATGAGCTGTTCCAACCAGCTGCTGATGGACTCGGCACTTGTCCAGCTAAAATATTGCATAACTCCCATTATTCAGTCCAGCACATATTATTCTCTACCTTCAAGCCTTGATGAAGGGATGTTGTTTGGCCCCAAAGCGTGTTGGCTCATTTTCCTAATTCATATTGGAATACATTTATATCTGGACAATTAATTCTCAGCTTTGAGCTTCAATTTAAGGACCACCAAATCAAAGAAATTCTTTGGCATGGAGAAGGTGCCAGTTCTGAATCCATTCAATCACCACTGCCACTACTATACTAAGAGGATAACTCTGGTGTTTCTTCTTTGGTTTCGGCCAAGGATACAATGTATTCTGTGTTTGGCGTTTCAATCTAAGATGCACCAAACCAAGGAAACGGTGTCAATTCTTTGGCATGGAGAAGCTGCCAGTCCTGAATCCAGATACCCCATCCAGTCACCACCACTCTTTTATTAGGAAGATAACCCTAGGGT
The DNA here is from genome assembly GCF_062004578.1 of Staurois parvus. Classification (NCBI taxonomy): domain Eukaryota; kingdom Metazoa; phylum Chordata; class Amphibia; order Anura; family Ranidae; genus Staurois; species Staurois parvus. The sequence goes on from NW_028318599.1 coordinate 77,480, forward strand.
TTAGATATTACTTTTATTTGGTTTCAACCAATGTAACAATGTATTCTTGGTGTTGCGGTTCAATCTAAGATTCACCAAACCAAAGAAACAGGGAAAATTCTTTGGCATGGAGAAGCTGTCAGTACAGAATCCAGATACCTCATCCAAACACCACCACCACCCTTTATTAAGAGTAATACTGCATAATTCCCATTATTCAGTCCAGCACATATTATTCTCTACCTTCAAGCCTTGATGAAGGGATGTTGTTTGGCCCAAAAGCGTGTTGGCTCATTTTCCTAATTCATATTGGAATACATTTATATCCGGACAATTAATTCTCAGTTTTGAGCTTCAATTTAAGGACCACCAAACCAAAGAAATTCTTTGGCATGGAGAAGGTGCCAGTTCTGAATCCATCCATTCACCACTGCCACTACTATATTAAGAGGATAACTCTCGCGTTTCTTCTTTGGTTTCGGCCAAGGATACAATGTATTCTGTGTTTGGTGTTTCAATCTAAGATCCACCAAACCAAGGAAAGGTGTCAATTCTTTGGCATGGAGAAGATGCCAGTCCTGAATCCAGATACCCCATCCAGTCACCACCACCACTCTTTTTATTAGGAGGATAACCCTGGGGTTTCTGTGTTACTCTTCTTTGGTTTCAATCAAAGTAACAATTTATTCTTGGTGTTGCGGTTCAATCTAAGATCCACCAAACCAAAGAAACAGGGAAAATTCTTTGGCATGGAGAAGCTGTCAGTCCAGAAACCAGATACCTCATCCAAAAACCACCACCACCCTTTATTAAGAAGATAACCCCAAGGTCCCAGTGCTACTTTTCATTGGTTTGAACCAAAGTTCCAATGTAATGTGACACTCCTACGTTGTCTATGAAGTTGAAAAACTGATTGTTGAGCCCTTTGATCAGTCCGGAATCTAGATACCCCATCCACACACCACCACCACTCCTTTATTAAGAGGGTAACCCTGAGGTTCAAGTGCTACTCTTTTTTTTGGTTTCAACCAAAGTTGCAATTTACTCTCGGTGTGGCAGTTCAATAAAAGATCTACCAGACCAAAGAAACAGGCAAAATTCTTTGGCATGGAGAAGCTGTCAGTCCAGTATCCAGATACCTCATCCAATCACCACCACCAACCATAACCCTAGGGTTCCTACCTTGTCTATGAAGTTGACAAACTGATTGTTGAGTCCTTTGATCTGCTCCTTCTCCTCGTTCCTCATCTGGTGCAGTTTGGGGTCCACCTCCAGGGTGGGCAGGGAGGACAGCAGGAAGGTGCTGGACCCAGGGGTCATTCGAGAAATGTTAAGGCCACTGCTAGCTCTCTGTAGCCCAGGTTGGTAGCCTGTGCTGGCCCGGAATACAGAGGGTCTTCCAGACAAAGAGCCATGGGAGCGGCTGCTGAAGCCCCTGGAGGTGGCATAGCGGTTGTTGTACAGACTCATGGCAGTGGTGGTTGGATGGCAGTCTGTTGGACAAGGATGGAGCACTGCGGCAGTGAGACGTGAAGCTGTGGCTCTGGCCAACCAGGCTCATGTGTCACCTGTTAGTCTTTCCTTCTTGTTTATTGACACAGTATTTGAATAAGTATTCCTCTTATGGAGGCTGGACCGGTTTCTGGCCCCTGTCCCACTCCCAGGTGACACCGCCTTATCAGCAAATATTACTTGTCTACACAGTCCTGGCTTTGGCAGTGCTCCATGGGACTAATATGGACCACCAATGATGACCACCGCCTCCAGTACAAGATCTCAACTGGAAGCACGAGTATAGGAAAAGCTGCTAGATAGAAAGCAAAGTCCCAAAAAAGATTTTGATGCTGCTAAAGTCTAACTCCAGCTTTTGCCTCCCCCAACACTACCTCTGCTTCAATGAAATCCTAAGCAGTGTTGTCAGAACACTACAGACTACAAAACACCTCACACTTATGTTATAGGGATAACGAGAGGAGAAGGTGTTCTGGAAGGTAGGGAGGGCTGACAACACTGCTTGGGATTTCAATGCTGCACTGGCAGCGTTGTCAGCCCCCTACAGGAAGTTAGGAGCTCACAGGATTTCTGGCAGATTAATTTTTATATATATATATATATATATATATATATATATATATATATATACACGGTATTTTTAAAGATACAAGAGGCGGGGATATGTTCAGGTATTGGCGAGATGTACTGCATGTGGTTGTTGCTTGTTTTGACCAGACATACACTTTAACCCCTTGCCGACCATGTAAAACATATATGAGGCAGCAAGAAAAGCAGGCTGTAACACCTTCTGATCATGTGACTACTATCAGAGCCAATCACAGCGGTCACATGATACAGAAGTCATACTGCCTCCTGGATCCTGGTCCGGGATTATCATGTGTATTCTTTCTTGAATTTCGGTGTTCTTTGTGTATTTCTTCCAGATCTGTGCAGTAATCCAGTGTGAGACTTCCTGTAATAAAGAACGCTCACTGCTGCTCTCTCCCCTTGTGCAGGATGACTGGTCTTGTCTCCGACCCCTCCTGTAGTTTTCTATAATGGGTGGAGCCTGCTGGGACACTCCCACTGCTCTGCTGTGTGCACAGGCTATGTACTGCACATTGATGATGTCACTGCTACTTTACAAGGTAATATCTTGATTTGCAAAGGAAGCTGGTGCACACCATAAGGATTTATATCCTTTGTGGCTATTGAGGAGTGCATTTAAATAAAAGTTCTGGTGCCCAGAGTTTGGTTTTAGGATTCTCACTCTACTACTTAAGATACCAAAGACTTTAGGGCACTGTGGATTTATTATGATACATTTAGGATTAGAAAACATTTTTTCTTGCCTTTAAATTTCTCCAAAATTATATGACTATATTTTATAAAGCTGGTTAAAAATTAAAGTGACACTAAACAATACCCTTACCTATATGGAAGAACAATATATTTGAAATATATTTTAAAAATATTCTTCCCAAATATATTGACATATGTTTGAAATGCTACAATTTTGGGCATATTCAATATATTTAAAAAAAATAAAAAAATCAATATATATATATAATTTTTTTTATATATATATACTGTATATTGAAATGCATTTTTTTTTTACAAAATATATGAAAAATATTTTTAAAAATATATTTCAAATATACTGTATGTCTTTAAAAATACAAATCTACATTTTTGGAATCCATTTACAAATATATGTTAAAATTACTTTTTCATATGTTAAAAAAAAATCTGAAAAATATATTTAAAAAATATATATTTTTAAAAATATATTTTTTTTAAATATATTCTTCAGATCTTTTTTAACATATAAAAAAGTCATTTTAACATATATTTTTTACATATATTTGTAAGTGCATTCCAAAAATGTAGATTTGTATGTTTAAACGCATTTCAACATACAGTGTATATATATCTATAATATAATATATTTATTGAACTATATTTTGAAATATATTGAATATAGCCAAAATTGTAGCATTTCCCAAATATATTTGGGAAGAACATTTTTAAACTATATTTCAAATATATTTTTCTTCCATGTGGGTATTCTCCAAAAATAATCCATATACATCTTTTACTTAATGGCCCTGTCATCTATTTTCATGAAATTGTTTCTTACTCTGTTTTTCTGCCTCCTTTGAACTACCGAACCTCTCCCTTTCCCTGTCAATTTCATTTGTCTGCAACAAGCAGTGCTTTATTAGTTGTGGTCATGTGCACTGTTCTATGCACGCTACACATACCACAATCTATCTCAGGAGAGAGCAAAAGAGGGTGCCTACGTTCCTCCCTACCAGGGCGGACTGACCATTTGGAAACTCGGGCACTGCCTGAGGGCCCGGGGTCAGTATGGGACCCCATGAGATACCCCTGGTACCTTTTTCATAGGCTTTTTTGAGTTTGGGCAAGGACACAGGGGCCCCATGATCCCCTATTGCCCGGGAGCCCCATGAGTTGTCAGTCCGCCCCTGCTACCTACAGTGCAACCATAGAGAATGAACATGGCCACCCTCTCTCTATAACAGCTCTATGGAAGGACATGCTGGAGCTTGTAGTTCCCTGCAGTGCCAGGTATTCCGGGATTTGTGGTTCAGGACATGCTTGGTCTATTCCTAACAGAGAGAGGACAGGACATGCTGGGATTTGGATTTCTCTACAGATGGGGGTGTCAGATGGCTAAAATATTTCACATCTCACCTCTACATGGAGGCGGGGTCATACATGAGACAGGCCCGCCCACCCATTCCAATGACAGTATATGTACACAGCACCTGCTGGTATTCAAACACAGGCAGTCATAGCTCTCTGTCCTGCATGCTTCATCTGTTCCAAGTGTCCGTACAAATCCAGGCACACCTGTTCTGTCTGTCTGCGTGTGGGCATTGTCCTGTTACTGTTCATCCCCAGTCCACAGACACCTGAATACACCAGCCATGTCTTTCCAAATGCCTTCAGGTGCCCCCAGTTGGAGGAGCAGTGCCTCCAGCCAAACTGGAGAGTACAGGCTGTCAGGGTCCAGGCTTCAGGCTTTGCGCTCTGGGATGGATCTACCCACCCTAAGGTCCTCCATGGATTCTTCGCTCCTCACCATGCGCTCTGGCATGGACTCTCTAGTCCAGAACAACCACCAGGAAGCCATGCAGGAGCTCAACGAGAGGCTGGCCGGCTACCTCCAACGTGTTCGGGGGTTGGAGGAAGAGAACCACAAGCTGCAAGAGGAGATCGATGAGCTGTCGGCGCAGAAGAGCTCGGTGGCCCGGGACTGGGACACGTACCAGGCACCACTGCAGCAGCTCCGCAAACAGGTAGGACAAAGCCATAAATGTCAAGTTGACCACCAAAAAATTGTCCAGCTCAAATACCTCCCATTCATCCTTCGGTCAGTTGTCCTCCAACAATACGTGCCAGCCACTTTTGGAGAATATTTCATATCTCACTCAATGGAGCAACCCCAATAGCAAAATTAGGGGGCGACACCACATAGATCAACCACTTTCGCTGGTAAGCCGACAGTGGCTTCAGCAAGAATCCCTGCATTTTAGCCACATCCCTTTGACGCGTTTCACCCTGATTGGGCTTAGTCATAGAGATTGACCAGACACAGGATGAAGGGCCCCCATCACTTCTGTTCCCAGCCCGGGCCGATGGATAAATGTCACCAATATAGGTGACTGGCATGGGTGGCATGCTCCAATACCTGTGGGGGACATCAGAAGCTATTTCTGGAGCCAGGTGGGTGAAGCCGTCAAATGATTCCATCTTCCATCCCAAGTAGGTCCCTTTGTGAAAACCATATGACTATTATGGTGCTTCTGTAGGTGGGGTCATGCTCCAATCTACAAGAGTGTGGTTTTACTTGAATCCATTGGAGTGTGGTCTTACTCTATTCCAGGGGTCTCCAAACTTTCGAAACAAAGGGCCAGTGTACTGCCCTTTAAATATTAGGGAGGCTGGACTGTGTTCAGAGGAAGTAGAAAATGCCCTGGCAACGGAGGGAGCAAACAAAGCCATAGGCTTGGTGGTCAGTGGGAGTAAAAAAAATGAAATTATTGGTGTCAGTGGGAGAAATAGTACACCATCTATGGTGTCAGTGGGAGGAATAGTACCCCATTGATGGTGCCTGTGGGAGGAATAGTGCCCTGTCTGTGGTGAAATTGGAAGAAATTGTACCTTATATTAGTGGAAGGAATTGTTTCCCAGGGGCCGGATAAATGTGAGCAAAGGGCCACATCTGGCCCTTGGGCCACAGTTTGGAGACCCCTGCTCTAATCCATGGAAATGTGGTCTTACTCTAATTCATGGAAGTGTGGTCTTACTCTAATCCATGAGAGTGTGGTCTTACTCTAATCCATGCGAGTGTGGTCTTACTCTAATCCATGGGAGTGTGGTTTTACTCTAATCCACGGGAGTGTGGTCTTACTCTAATCCACGGGAGTGTGGTTTTACTCTAATCCACGGGAGTGTGGTCTTACTCTAATCCACGGGAGTGTGGTCTTACTCTAATCCACGGGAGTGTGGTCTTACTCTAATCCACGGGAGTGTGGTCTTACTCTAATCCACGGGAGTGTGGTCTTACTCTAATCCACGGGAGTGTGGTCTTACTCTAATCCACGGGAGTGTGGTCTTACTCTAATCCACGGGAGTGTGGTCTTACTCTAATCCACGGGAGTGTGGTTTTACTCTAATCCACGGGAGTGTGGTTTTACTCTAATCCACGGGAGTGTGGTTTTACTCTAATCCACGGGAGTGTGGTCTTACTCTAATCCACGGGAGTGTGGTCTTACTCTAATCCACGGGAGTGTGGTCTTACTCTAATCCACGGGAGTGTGGTCTTACTCTAATCCATGGGAGTGTGGTCTTACTCTAATCCACGGGAGTGTGGTCTTACTCTAATCCACGGGAGTGTGGTCTTACTCTAATCCACGGGAGTGTGGTCTTACTCTAATCCTTGGGAGTGTGGTCTTACTCTAATCCTTGGGAATGTGGTTTTACTCTAATCCTTGGGAATGTGGTCTTACTCTAATCCTTGGGAGTGTGGTTTTACTGTAATCCACGGGAGTGTGGTTTTACTGTAATCCACGGGAGTATGGTTTTACTGTAATCCACGGGAATGTGGTTTTACTGTAATCCACGGGAGTGTGGTCTTCCTCTAATCCAGAAGTGTGGTTTTACTGTAATCCTTAGGAGTGTGGTTTTACAGTAATCCTTGGGAGTGTGATTTTACTGTAATCCACGGGAGTGTGGTTTTACTGTAATCCACGGGAGTGTGGTTTTACTCTATTCCACAAGAGTGTGGTTTTAGTCTAATCCACGGGAGTGTGGTTTTAGTCTAATCCACGGGAGTGTGGTTTTACTGTAATCCATGGGAGTGTGGTTTTACTGTAATCCACGGGAGTGTGGTTTTACTGTAATCCACGGGAGTGTGGTTTTGCTGTAATCCACGGGAATGTGGTTTTACTGTAATCCACGGGAGTGTGGTCTTCCTCTAATCCAGAAGTGTGGTTTTACTGTAATCCTTGGGAGTGCGGTTTTACTGTAATCCTTGGGAGTGTGGTTTTACTGTAATCCTTGGGAGTGTGGTTTTACTGTAATCCACGGGAGTGTGGTTTTACTGTAATCCACGGGAGTGTGGTTTTACTGTAATCCTTGGGAGTGTGGTTTGACTCTATTCCACAAGAGTGTGGTTTTATTCTAATCCATGGGAATGTGGTTTTACTGTAATCCACGGGAGTGTGGTTTTACTGTAATCCACAAGAGTGTTGTTTTACCCAGATCCAGGAGAAAGTGGTCTTTCTCTAATCCACGAGAACACAGTTTTGCTCCACTCCCTAAGAGTACCATCATAAAAAGAAATAAGGAATGGTAGATCAAACCTACATGAAGAGACGTTTGACCCTTCAGAATGGTTGGGTGGCATGAGAGACCAGACTGGTAATCTGAGGACCTCTCAGGGGTTGAACAGAACATGTACTACTAAGAGAAACAGAACTTTAATGATGGTGACCCATATCATGGGAGAAATATTAGGAAATGCCATATGTAGGGTATGTAAGAGGTCACCTCAATAATTTTTTGGAGGCATAATGACCCCCATTGATGCTGGCTCTGGGGTACAAGAGAGGACCACGTTTGGACGTTTAGCAAATCAAACATAATTTAAATCTAGCTCGTACTTTGCCTGGGCTACACAAAGTAAGATGATCTCCCTCTAGAATACAACACAAGGAATTTATATTCACAATTAATTTCCAGTCAAAATTTTGTATATAGTTTAGGATTGAGCAATGGAGGGTTAGAGCCTCTGTCAGGTTGAATTGCTTCATTGCTGTGGAAGCTACCTACCTACCAATCAGATGCCTTACAGGGACCTCAATAGTGTCATTAATTTGAATTAAAAACGGTCACCTACAGTGAAGGAAATAAGAATTTGATCCCCTGCTGATTTTGAATGTTTGCCCACTCACAAAGAAATGATAGTGTGTTACCAATTGTTTTCTTGGTGACTTGGGTGAGAACCTTCTTCCCTCAGCCAGGGCATTGAAAATGGGTCGTGGATGGGTCAGATGAGACCAAAATCAAGCTCTTTGGCTTCAACTCAACTCGCCGTGTTTGGAGGAGGAGGAATGCTGCCTATGACCCCAAGAACACCATCCCAACTGTGAAACATGGTGGTGGAAACATTCTGCTTTGGGGGTGTTTTTCTGCTAAGGGGACAGGACAACTGCACCGCATCAAAGGGACGATAGACGGGGCAATGTACCGTCAAATCTTGGGTGAGAACCTTCTTCCCTCAGCCAGGGCATTGAAAATGGGTCGTGGATGGGTGTTCCAGCATGACAATGACCCAAAACACACGGCCAAGGCAACAAAGGAGGGGCTCAAGAAGAAGCACATTAAGGTCCTGGAGTGGCCTAGCCAGTCTCCAGACCTTCATCCGATTGAAAATCTGTGGAGGGAGCTGAAAGTTCGAGTTGCCAAACATCAGCCACCAAACCTTAATGACTTGGAGAGAATCTGCCAAGAGGAGTGGGCCAAAATCCCTCCTGAGATGTATGCGAATCTGGGGGCCAACTACAGGAAACATCTGACCTTTGTGACTGCCAACAATTGATTTGCCACCAAGTACTAAGTCATGATTTGTGAAGGGGATCAAATACTTATTTCCCTCATGAACATGCAGATCAGTCATCATTTGTTAGACATGCATTTCTGCTGAATTTTTTGTTGCTATTCTGTCTCTCATGTTCTAATGGCACACCGCCCGCACTGGAAAATGCAATCGTACTGGAAACCTAGGTTCCTGTGCGGGCTGCATATTCAGAAGAAGTGCAGGGATTTCTTCCCTGCGTGTCACGGGGCAAGGGAGTCCATTCAAATGAATGGGCTCTCATGCCCGCACAAAACGCGACCCGCACAGCCGCATATATGGGGTTACTGTGTGCTGTGTTTGTTCTTCACTGTAAGCGAACTGCTTTGTATGGCTGTGCTGTGCAGAGCCATACAAAGCAGTGTGCTGGAGCTGACAGGGGAGAGATCTCTATTGTTTACATACAGTTCTCTCCCCCCATCAGCACTACTCGGCGATCTCCGGGTGCCAGTGAATAATCACCGGCAAGGTCCCGCAAACAGCGGCGCGGATAGGGCGTGCGTACCATACTCGGAAATGCAAAATCCCATGTATATATATGTGATTTTGCGCACCCGTGCCACCCTGTAGCAGTATATCTGCTATAGGGCGGTGGGGAAGCGGTTAATTGTACAACTTGCTGCACGCACAGTAACTCAACTAAGGCTGATGCTGGGATCCCAGGACATTGCCCAAGACACAGCAATATTGGGACATGTGCATTCCAGTGTGTTTTTGGTGTTTTACGGTGCATTTGTTTTGCGTTTTACTGCGTTCCAGTACAGTTCTGTGCAGAAAAAAAATGCCGCCTGTTCTACTTTTTTTTCTGCAACCGGAACGCACTGGAACTACAAGCACTGATGTGAACTATGACACTGACATCCATATCACCTACTTTCTGTGCGTTTTGGATGCAGAAAAGAAGCAACTGAAACGCATGGAGTGTGAACTGGCCCTGAAACAATAACTATCTCCTATATTCTGTAACGTAGATGGTGTCAGGATCCGGGCGGAGGGTATGGAGGAGATTCAGAGGCATCCATTCTATTATAATAACTGGTTTGTCCAGTCGTCTGTTTGCTTTTCTTTTCTGGGATGAAGGATACAAGCGATTCGTATCACAAAGGTGGGAAGAGGTGATCTCAGAGGCAACTCCGGGCAAGGCAGCGAGGGAGGGAGAATGGCACTTTCACTCTATTTATCAATTCCACTTTATTTATTTTTTTGTAAAAAACTTAATTGAATTTTTTTTATCTTTTTAAAGATTGTAACGAGAAAGAAAAACATGAATACAATGAATGTCATCTACATTTAGTTAGTGTTCCTAAACCCTGGACTCTGCATTCACTATATCCGCTCTCCCCGGACCCCGCATTCACTATATCCGCTCTCCCCGGACCCCGCATTCACTATATCTGGTCTCCCCGGACTCTGCATTCACTATATCTGGTCTCCCCGGACCCTGCATTCACTATATCCTCTCTCCCCGGACCCTGCATTCACTATATCCGCTCTCCCCGGACCCTGCATTCACTATATCCGCTCTCCCCGGACCCCGCATTCACTATATCTGCTCTCTCCGGATTCTGCATTCACTATATCTGCTCTCCCCGGACCCTGCATTCACTATATCCGCTCTCCCCGTACCCTGCATTCACTATATCTGGTCTCCCCGAACCCTGCATTCACTATATCTGGTCTCCCCAGACCCTGCATTCACTATATCTGGTCTCCCCGGACCCTGCATTCACTATATCTGGTCTCCCCGGACCCTGCATTCACTATATCTGGTCTCCCCAGACCCTGCATTCACTATATCTGCTTTCCCCGGACCCTGCATTCACTATATCCGGTCTCCCAGGACCCTGCATTCACTATATCTGGTCTCCCCGGACCCTGCATTCACTATATCTAATCTCCCCACACCCTGCATTTACTATATCTGGTCTCCCCGGACCCTGCATTCTCTATATCTAATCTCCCCACACCCTGCATTCACTATATCTGGTCTCCCCGGACCCTGCATTCTCTATATCTGACCTCCCCACACCCTGCATTCACTATATCTGGTCTCCCCGGACCCTGCATTTACTATATCCGCTCTCCCCGGACCCTGCATTCACTTTATCCACTCTCCCCGGACCCTGCATTCACTATATCCGCTCTCCCCGGACCCTGCATTCAATATATAATCTGTCTCCTCGGACCCTGCATTTACTATATCTGCTCTCCCCGGACCCTGCATTCACTATATCTGCTCTCCCCGGACCCTGCATTCACTATATCCGCTCTCCCCAGACCCTGCATTCACTATATCCGCTCTCCCCGGACCCTGCATTCACTATATCCGCTCTCCCCGGACCCTGCATTCACTATATCTGCTCTCCCCGGACCCTTCATTCACTATATCCGTTCTCCCCGGACCCTGCATTCACTATACCTGGTCTCCCCGGACCCTGCATTCACTATATCCGCTCTCCTCGGACCCTGTATTCACTATATCTGGTCTCCCCGGACCCTGCATTCACTATATCTGGTCTCCCCGGACCCTGCATTCACTATATCCGCTTTCCCCAGGCCCTGCATTCACTATATTTGGTCTCCCCGGACCCTTCATTCACTATATCCGCTTTCCCCAGGCCCTGCATTCACTATATTTGGTCTCCCCGGACCCTTCATTCACTATATCCGCTTTCCCCAGGCCCTGCATTCACTATATCTGGTCTCCCACAGTACACAGAACATGGAAATGCAATTATTTTAGTAAATATGAACTGCTAAATACCTTTTCTCATCAGCAGTATATAGCAGTCTTGTGACTTCTATCAGTGTCCGGCAGTGCACTGGTTAAAGCTTGAAGGAGGCATTTTCATTTTGCTCCAGGAGGATGCCGAACCCCTGACCTCTGTCTGGTCAGTGCTGATTGGCGTTGTGCTGATCAAATGCACTCTCACAAGAAAAAAAAAACCTCTCTAGCAATACACACCAAACTGAGTATGTGCAGAGTGACTCCACACGATATGTCTTATAAGGAGATAAGAAGAAAGAGCTGATCAGAGAAGACAGGATCAGAAAGCATTTTTGCACAGTGCGGAGGATTAACCCCTCAGGTTCCACAGTAAGTTACATAGCCTGGCTGAAAAAAGACAAAAATCCATCCAGTTCAACCATAAAAAAAAAAAAGTTATAATCCTATACCCACAGTTGACAGTTGGATTAACTTTACCTATAAATGTTATATCCAGTTATATTCTGTGTATCTAAGAAAGAATCCAGCACTTTCCAACAGCAATCCACTGAGCTGGCCACAACCAACTCTTGAGGGAGTCTATTCCACATTCTCACAGCTCTTACTGTGAAGAAACCTTTCCGTGTTTGGAGATTACATTTCTTTTCCTCCAGATGTAAAGAGCGCCCCCTTGTCCTCTGTGATGACCTCAGGGTGAATAACTCTACACAGAGTTCACTATATGAACCACTGATGTATTTATACATGGAGATCATATCCCCCCTTATGTATTATACATGGAGATCATATCCCCCCTTATGTATTATACATGGAGATCATATCCCCCCTTATGTGTTATACATGGAGATCATATCCCCCTTATGTATTATACACGGAGATCATACCCCCCTTATGTATTATACATGGTGATCATATCCCCCCTTATGTATTATACATGGAGATCATATCCCCCCTTATGTATTATACATGGAGATCATATCCCCCCTTATGTGTTATACATGGAGATCATACCCCCCCTTATGTATTATACATGGAGATCATATCCCCCCTTATGCATTATACATGGAGATCATATCCCCCTTATGTATTATACATGGAGATCATACCCCCCTTATGTATTATACATGGAGATCATATCCCCCCTTATGTATTATACATGGAGATCATATCCCCCCCTTATGTATTATACATGGAGATCATATCCCCCCTTAATCTCCTTTTCTCAAGAGAGAATACATTCAGTTCCTCTAATCTTTCCTCATAGCTGATCTCCTCCATGCCTCTTATCAGTTTGGTTGCCCTTCTCTGTACTTTCTCCAGTTCCCCAATGTTCTTTTTGTGAATTGGTGCCCAAAACTGAACTGCAGTTTCCAGATGAGGTATTACTAAGGATTTGTACCGGGGGGGGGGGGGGATGATATCTCTCTCTCTGGAGTCTATACCTCTTCTAATACAAGAGAGGATTTTGCTCGCTTTAGAACCCGCAACTTGGCATTGCTGCCATTATTAAGCTTGTGATCTACCAGAACCCCCAGATCCTTCTCCACCAATGACCCCCCCCAAATCCTTCTCCATCATTGACCCCCCCCAGTTGTACCCCCCTAGTATGTATGATGCATGCATATACTTAGCCTCCAAGTGCAGAACCTTACATTTATCAACATTAATCCTCATTGGCCACTTAGTACATATAACAAGCATGCTTTACTGTATATACAGACTGATTTTGCTGTTATGGGTTTAGTAACACTTTAAGGGCTAATGTACATATGCATTTGGGACGGGTTCACCATGTACAGTTGTGCTCAAAAGTTTACACTCCCTGGCAGAAATGGTGGAATTTTGACATTAATATTGAAAATATGACAGATCATGCCAAAAAACTGTCTTTTATTTAAGGATAGTGATCATATGAAGCCATTTATTGTCATATAGTTGTTTGGCTTCTTCATTAAACCATAATAACAGAAATCACCCAAATGGCCCCGATCAGAAGTCTCCGCCCCCTGGATCAGAAGTCTCCACCCCCTGGATCAGAAGTCCCCGCCCCCTGAAATGTTTGACCTTGGTACAGACACACAAGGTGACACAAAGGGGTTAAAATGGCAATTAAAGGTTAATTTCCCACATCTGCGGCTTTTTAAATTGCAATTAGTATCTGTGTATAAATAGTCAATGAGTTTGTTAGCTCTCACATGGAAGCACTGAGCAGGCTAGATACTGAGCCATAGGGAGCTAAAAATAACTGTCAAATGACCTGCGTAACAAGGTAATGGCACTTTATAAAGATGGAAAAGGGTTTTAAAAGCTGTCCAAAGCCTCAAATATACCTTTTCAGTACTGTTCAATCACTTATTAAGAAGTGGAAAGTTCATGTATCTCTTGATTCCAAGCCAGGGTCATGTAGACAAAGAAAGTTTGCAGCCACAACTGCCAGAAGAATTGTTTGGGATGCAAATAAAAACCCACAGGTAACCTCAGGAGAAATACAGGCTGCTCCGGAAAAAGATGGTGTGGTTGTTTCAAGGAACATGATATGATGGTACCTGAACAAAAATGAGCTGCATGGTTGAGTTGCCAGAAAAATAGCCTTTACTGAACCAATGCCACAAAAAAGCTCAGTTACAATATGCCTAACAGCACATTGACATGCCTCTTCTGGCTTTTTGTGGCATTGGTGTCTCCTGTCTAAGGAATAAGTGTCAGATCAAAGAGTAGCGACTTTAAGAAGTTAGTCCAACCAGGAGCGGACTGACCATTTGGAAACTCGGGCACTGCCCGAGGGCCCGGGGTCAGTAGGGGGCCCCATGAGATGCCCCTGGTATCTTTTTCATAGGCTTTTTTGAGTTTTGGCAAGGACACAGGGGTCCCATGATCCCCTCTTGCCCAGTGGCCCCATGAGTTGTCAGTCCACCCCTGAGTCCAACCAACATCAGTACTGCAGTTATAGGTGAAGCCTCCTGGGCTGAGTAACCCACTGGCTTCTTATACTGTCTTGCAAAACTTTCATCCTGTTTCTCACCTGGAGTTTTGGGTTTTCCAATCTTTCTGTTACACTGTCCTTAACGTAAAAGTGAAAATAAAAATCTGCCAGGAAGATTGTAATGGGCGCACTTGGTGGAAGGTCAATCACACAGATCTCATCACTAAAAACCATGAGAGATAACTGTCTGGTGGTTGACCTTCTAGGAATGTATGATCATCCAACAAACACGAAAGAGTTTTTAGGGAGTTGACCCTTAAATATTATATGGTAGAAATATCCATAAGTAAAAAAAACTAGTTGGGCAGGTTCGAGAACGCCATCCAATTTCTATTGGTAATCATTGCATCCTAGCCCGACTATCCTCTTCCAGCCTTGTCTTTGTAGAGCCAAACTGGCAAGTTGATGGCACTTGGAAAATGGGATCTCCCAAGGGTGGTCAGATGGTACCTTTAGTCCATCATGGACTCAATGCTGGAGTCAGAACTCCTTTCTCCCAGTACAGGTCTATGCCAATCCAAAAGCAGCTTGAAACAGAACAGATGAAGCTGTCAATTCTGATTGACCTCAGAAGTATTTCAAACTAATGTCAACATGGGCCCTTGGGATGCTTAGCCATCATGAGCAGAGAGCAAAATGATAAGGCAGATAAAGACCAGAGCATTACCTAGGCCAGAGCAACCACTGTCCTATTGGCTGGCATTTTTTGTATTTTAATTACCAATCCTGTTAGCATTCTCTCCTGTAGAGTAAACCCAGATACAATGTCTTCCCCAAAATAAATAACACGCCCACACAAAACAGTTCTGTCATGTGGTGTAGCTCCAGGTCTTCCCACATCTCTTGGCAAGACAAAACCTACCTGACTCCTTTTGTAAGGTCTGGACCAACCTTCCTCAACCCTTTTAACATGGAAGTATCCCTAAATTTAATTTCAGGTCTCAGGGAACTCTGCAAACAATTTATATATCTACATCATCATCATCATCATGGTACATTAGTGTGGTGGTCAGTGGGAATAATGTCCCTTACATTGGTGGTAAGTGGGAAGAATGTCCCTTACATTGGAGGTCAGTGATAAGAACTCATCTCACATCGGAGGCCAGTGGGAAGAATGCCCCTTGCATCGATGGCCAGTGGGAAGAATGCTCCTTACATTGGTGACTAGTTGGAAGCATGCCCCCTACATTGGAGGTCAGTGATGAGAATTTATCTCACATTGGTGGTCGGTGGGATAAATGCTCCTTACATTGGTGGTAAGTGGGAGGAATGCCCCCTACATTGGAGGTCAGCGATAAGAATCCATCTCACAATGGGGGTAAATTGGAAGAAGGTCCCTTAAATTTGTGGCTACTAGGAAGAAATGCCCCTTACATTGGTGATCAGTGGGAAGAATGCTCCTTACATTGGTGATCAGTGAGAAGAATGCTCCTTACATTGGGGGTCAGTGGGAAGAATGCTCCTTACATTGGGGGTCAGTGAGAAGAATGTCCCTTACATTGGTCGTCAGTGGGAAGATTTCCCTAATAGAGATAGGTAAAAATATCATTGATGTCAGTAGTTACATATCATATTGTTCCTTGTTCATTCCTAGCAACCTTTGAAAGCACCCTAGTGTTTCACGGAACCCTGATAGAGAAAGGCTGGTCCAAACAGAAGCTGTGAAGGAAGTTTATACTCAGAGGAGGAATAGAGAATGTGATGCACATAGGTTGCCGAGATCAGGCTAAGCTGACATGAAAGGCAGCTGTAGGTCACTTACTAGGTAGTTGTACATTTTTTGTGTGCTCCCAGAATCACCAATGACTACTTTGAGTGTCTACTTTTGCCCTGGCTTACCAGAATCCACACACTCCATAGTTCCTGGGAATCCTAGGCAAAGGTGTGGCAATAGAACAGTAAATGCTCCACTTACCTTAAAGGTAGGTCTCTGGAGAGTTGGATGGGTTGCTTGATGTACAGCCATTATAGCCAATCATGGAATTTTCAGGGAGATATTAAAAAAGATTGTAGCTTTACTTACTTTCTCAAGGGCGACTGTAGGGTTGAGAGGCTCTCTGAGGTCACACAGCTCTCGCCCTATCAATGGCCTTTAACCCAAGCTGTGTGTGCAATATCAATCAACAGAATGGTTGTTATTTCCTCTGGACTAGCAGGCTCTGATGTTGGATATTATGTACACTCAGGTGTCGGGAGACAGCACAAGGTCAGGCAGTTAGCAATGTAGCAGCTGTCCTACGTCGGAGGACCTCTCAGCCTTAGAGTCGTCCTGAAGTACGGGAAGCTAAAATGGCAAATGATAACCTTCACAATTCTTGATCAGTGACTATTACAATCCTTGCATAGGCTCAGTGGTGACAGGTGCTCTTTAATCAATGCTTCTCTATTTGTAGGCAGAAGATCTGAACATGGACAACGCTAAGCTTCTCCTGCAGATTGACAACGCCAGACTGGCCGCGGATGACTTCAAAGTAAAGTAGGTATTATGTAACCATCAAAAAGTTGCTCCACTCTCCAATTTGAATGTAAATCCTTTTGCTTGCCTTTGACCCCCATTTCACCGTAATAGGGTCTTGTCCCATTTCCTATCGCAGTTCCTGCCTGACAAAAGTATACGGATGTCACCTTGTGGTCAAACATGATATTTACCCCCCCCCCTTCACTCCTCACCCCCTCCTCATCAATAGAGAGGGCACAGTTCTCTATAAGCCTCCCTTGTGTCTCGATATATTAATGGCGTCTGATTGCAGGTTGGAGGCAGAACAAGCCATATGTGATGGGGTCCAAAAGGACACACAAGGCCTCCGCAAGATGATCGATGACACTAATTTCCAACGGATGAAGCTGGAGTCTGAGGTGGAGGCACTGCGAGAGGAGCTGGCCCACCTGACTCGGGATCACAAGGAGGTGAGAAAACAAAAAGTTTTGCAACAATGTATAAATATATATCGTATGCAAACTTTATTTTCCAAATGAAAAAGTAATGCATGACAAAGGATTTCTAGAGAACTGCGGGTTAACTTAGGTCAGTTTTTTTTTTTGCATGCTAGTATCATATCATATTATATCATATCTGCGGAGGGGGTGTGTACTGCACAGGGTGACACCTACCGCATGGGGTGACACCGGACCCGCTCCACGAAAAGGTAAGTTGTAAAGCAAGCCAACGATCCCCGCAGGATGGATCGGATCTGCAGATTGGGGAGCATAATGGATCGGACTCCAATCCATTATGCTCAATCCACAGATCCGATCCATCCTGCGGGGATTGTCAGCATGCAACCTATACGGGGTGAAACCGGACCCGCTCCACAAAAAGGTAAGTTGTAAAGAAAGATGACGATCCCCACAGGATGGATCCTACCGGGTGCCCCCACAGTAAGCAGCTTGCTATGGGGGCACCCGCTGCTCTGCGTGTCCATTCGCACGGTGTGTCCAATCTTCGACTTTAAAATAATCACCACTTGTGCTCCTCCACCTGCCAGCATTCACGCTCACCTTCGCATAAGTGGTGGTTATTTTAAAGTCGAAGATTGGACACACGGAGCAGCGGGTGCCCCCATAGCAAGCTGCTTACTGTGGGGGCACCTGGCAGGAGGGAGGGGCCAGGAGCACCAGTGGAGGACCGGAGAAAAGGAGGATGTTGGTGTGGAGTGGTGATTATTTTAAAGCCGAAGGTCACCAGTGGATTTAGTTGAAGATTGAAGACTTTTTCACAATAGACTATTTGGAACAAAATATTTTTGCTGTTTGCACATTTGTGGCACTTGTATGACTTTTTATCTGTTATAGGTGAGGAACTCAGCCGGGCCAGTGGCGTCCCTAGGCAGGTGCGGGGGGGGGGGGGTGCGCGCTGCATAGGGTGACACCGGACCCGCTCCACGAAAAGGTAAGTTTTAAAGCAAGCCAAGGATGGATTCCGGATCTGCGGATTGGGGAGCATAATGGATCAGAGTCTGATCCATTATGCTCAATCCGCAGATCCGATCCATCCTGCGGGGATCGTCGGAGAGGGTGTCACCAAGTGTTATCGCAGCGGTTGACACCAACTCTAGGGACGCCCCTGCAGCCGGGTGTTTACTATATCCATATAGGCCATTTATTTATGGTTATAGGCATGCACTTTATTACATGTATTTATTGTGACTATTTTATGATTGCCCAGCCGGGTTTTCACTAGAGTTTTCTGATCTTTATATATTCGTTCACTACTAAAGCCTGCCATACACAGGTCGAATTCCGAAATAAATTTCTTTCTAAGAAATTTTGTTCGAATTTCGCACCATTACTGGCTCACAGAAATTGACGATTTTCATGTGACCATCGAATTTAATGCCAGCCATACATGGGTCGAAATTCGACCAATTTTTCATCTGAAAATCGGACTGTTAGTGGGGTCAATGGCACCGGCTGATTTTCCTGGTTTCGGCGATCGGACATGTTGGAAAATTCATGAAAAACAACTGATTTACGACTCAGTGATGGTCAAATCGTACGATCATTTTTCCTAAAAGAATATGCGCATGAGCTGTGACCTGGAAGGAACAGACGTTTTGCCTGTTATATGGGGAGAACTTTATGACTCGGTCGGCCGATTTTCTAAATCATTGATGGCACCATTGGATTACTGAGTGAACAACGTTTTTGATTTTTGGACTAAAAATCATTCGGAATTCGACCCGTGTATGGCCTACATAAGTGATCAGGCATGTTGGAAATTTTTTGATTAACTAACCAGTTTTGAATCAACGATGGGAGAATTGTGCAAGAAATATAAAGCTGTGACCTGGAAAGAAGAGAAAATTCTTGGCCACGAAAATTCTTTTCTGCAGCAACATGAGGACAAATTAAAGGCTTGGTTGGTTGAATTACAAAACGCACAAAATTTCTGATTTTCTAAAGAAAATTCGTTCGGAATTCGACCCGTGTATGGCCTGCATAAGGGGGACGCTCAGCAGGCATTTCCTTTTTTTTTTAATTGATATATTTATCAATTGTTTGTTTCATTCGTACTCACTCATCGCTTTATTTATTATTGCACTTGGATTGTATCTATGAAGTGTAGGGAGAAGCGCAGCAACATTTTATATTTATATAAATGGCAATTAATAATATACATATTATCAAATTTTGGGTGAAATAAGCAATGTTTGTGTATGAGGTTCATGTTGACAATCACCGTCTATCGTTTCCATCTATTGCAGGAAGTAGGCGCTCTTCAGGACCTCATTGCCAACAACAATGTGAAGATAGAGGTGGACGCCCCCAAGAAGCCCGACCTGAACGAGAGCATCGCTCACATCCGCAGCCAGTATGAAAAGATGGCCGAGCAGAATCGCTTGGAGGCAGAAAATGCCTACAAAACTAAAGTAAGAACCCTGCTTGTGTCTGTCATCTCCATGTAGCCAATCACAATGGACATTTCAGAAATTAAAAACAACACTTGAACCCATTCTGCATCTTTCTGGCTTCCCACATGGAAGAAAAATATATTTTAAAAATATTCTTCCCAAATATATTGACATATATTTGAAATACTACAATTTTGGCCATATTCTAAAATATATTTCAATAAATATATATACACTGTATGTTCAAATGCATTTGCATTTTTATTATAAAATATATGATTTTTTTTTTTTTAAATACACACACGCACACACATATATTATATATGTGTGTGTGTATTTTTTAAAAGTAAAAATTCATATATTCTGTGATAAAAATGCATTTCAACATACAGTGTGTGTATATATGTATGTGTATATATATATATATATATATATATATATTGTGGCAGTGCGGTGTCCTGCCACGGTCAAACTCAAGTTGAAAACCCTGGATTCTCAACCAGGCAGGTTGAGGGGCTCCAGAGAGTTAATGTATTGCAGAGGAAACTGACTTTTCGGTTTCCTCATTTATTCAGTAAGTTTGTTTTGGGATCTGGAGCCTGGAGATTTCGAAGAGATCTGGGAGGGATGAAATCTCCAATCCGGGTTCCGTGTTTTGAGAACCCCCAGCACACTGATTGCACAGGTGTGTGCAGGCCTTTTTATAGAGGACTAACCATAGTTCTGGGCTCCACCCCGGCAAACGGAGGCAGATGGGCTACACCTAGGAGAGGTGGAAGCCAAAAGCAGCAAGGGGCTGCTACAGAATAGCTGTGTGCTAAAGGTTCGCTGGGTGCCAAAAGAACCTTTTGGGAAGAGTCTGCAGGAGGCAGACTTAAAACTGCTTGCAAGCCAGGAGGCTGAATACTATTAATTTGCTTGATGATGGATACCCCTGCGTGGGAAGAATTCTTGTTTATTTGAACTTTCTTGTAAATAAAAGTGGGCTAAAAAGGCCCTTAAAGAAAGCGAGTAGCTGTGTGCGTTTAAAAGGCTCTACTACCTTGAAGCGAGTTCCCACATATGGTGGAGGACGCGGGCAGAATTGGAGATCTCAGCGATTGAAGTAAGTTCATCAGTTATATGAACGGTTTGGTGCATAAGTCTGCACTATCTGTGTGTGCAGGTGAGGAGAACCTGCTAAAGAAAAGGACTTTGCCTTAAAGAGACAGTGTTCCATGGTGTTGCTGAACTGTGTAACACACTGCTGTGTGCATGACTGCAAAGATGGGGAGGTCAAAGCAGAAAAAGGAGGCAATGTTTGCTGAAATAAGAGAGAGAGCCCTGTGGCTAGGGAGTTATGTACCGCATGACCCAGCCAAGCCGGGAAATTTAGATGTGGGTGAGTCTGCTGTGGACTGGTGCAAGCGGCACCTGGCAGCATTGAACCAACCTACAGAGGAAAGCAAGCCAACCTTCAGTGCAAGGAGAGATCTGCAGGATGTCCGTACCTGGGAGAGGGGTGTTGTTGCCCCTGGCAACGCTGCTGCAGTTAAACCAGTAGCTGTTGTGAAAAATGTGAATGTGTCACGGCATGAGAGTTGGTCCAGCAGAGAGAAGCCGTGGAAGAGCTCATTGACACTGAGCCTCAGAATATTTGGGTGAATCCCACACCTGGTTACGCTCTGGGAGAGCCCCAGGTTATTGTATTGGGTACCTCCAGCCAAGAGGAAGCCTCTTTAAGAAGCACCACCTCTGAGGCATCAGTAAATGAGTGTCTCCATGTCTCCAGGAAGGTCTTATGTGTGGAATCGGGCTGTCTTTTTATAACAGACCTGCTGAAGGAAATGTTAGCCTTCTGGAGTGTACAGCCGGTGTATACCTTGCTGTCTCTTCCATGTTCAGGAGAGCTGGTACAGTGGAGTCCCGCTAATCGGAGCTTGGTATTACGGGCTATACAAAACAAAGATGGTCAATATAGGAATTCTGTGATACCATCCTTGTTGGTGATAGTGAAAATTGTCTTTCAGTGCATTGCTGGGTTGCTTCATAGCAGTAATCTGTATGAGAGGCACACCAGAGTACTGTTGGACAGGACAGAGGTTTGGGCAGAAGTGCCAGAAGACACATGTATATGTGATGTGGTTGGGGTCGTCTACCCAAGTGCAGAATCATGTAAGGATGGTTTGGCATCAGGACAGTTGCTGGCAGAGTCTTTTGTGACAGTGAAGTCGGTGAATAGTGACGTTTCCATGGGAGATGCCTACTTCACTGTGGGTAATTCCTCTCCAGAAACTGCCCTGCCAATTACTAGTGAACTTAGTTCTGACAAGAGTATTTTGGCTAATGATAAAAAGGGAAATGTGTTGATGAATTTGGATTGTCTGATTACTATGTGTGATAACAAAAAGAAGGGTAGACCTGGTGGTCAAGTTGACATGGTAGCTGGTCGTCCTGAAAGAGGTAATGAGTGCTTAACAGACACAAGGGAGGTTAAGAGTCTAGCACTAGGCCCCCTACAGGATCGGGAAGGTAATTTTGGGAAAGATTTCCAAAGGTCCAGGAAACTCCCAAGTTTTAAGGATGAAAGGTCTAAGGGAACTGGCCCAAAGCTTAACAAGGGGATGTTAAAACTGTTTGATTCCCAAATAAAAGAGCCCACCTCTATTACTAAAGGGTTTAAAAATATAACCCCATCAAAATTAAATAAAGCAAAAAGAGATGATCTAGAGGAATTTGAGGGAGCATGTTGTAATGTTACAGGTACCAGGCATTTAAAGCTTAGGAGTCAACCCCAGGTTACAAAGGGTACTGAGATTTGTAAACCCCCTAGTGGTAAAAGGACTAGCATAGTCTTAAGGAAATTAGAAAGGCCGCGCTTTTGGAAGCACACTCGTAAAAAGGCACGGGGATGTCCTAGAGCCCAAGTAAGGGTAGCAAGAGGAGACAAGGGAAGTCACCTCTTGGGGCAGGGAGTAGTGTCTCCCTTTGAAGAAAACAAAGTCAGCCAGGATTGGACCTCTACAGGTGATAGCCCGCACAGAAGGTCTAAAGCAAGGGTTTTAGGTTTGTGTGTTCCGCCCCCTACGGGGTCAAAACAAAGGGGGGGGATATGTGGCAGTGCGGTGTCCTGCCACGGTCAAACTCAAGTTGAAAACCCTGGATTCTCAACCAGGCAGGTTGAGGGGCTCCAGAGAGTTAATGTATTGCAGAGGAAACTGACTTTTCGGTTTCCTCATTTATTCAGTAAGTTTGTTTTGGGATCTGGAGCCTGGAGATTTCGAAGAGATCTGGGAGGGATGAAATCTCCAATCCGGGGTCCGTGGTTTGAGAACCCCCAGCACACTGATTGCACAGGTGTGTGCAGGCCTTTTTATAGAGGACTAACCATAGTTCTGGGCTCCACCCCGGCAAACGGAGGCAGGTGGGCTACACCTAGGAGAGGTGGAAGCCAAAAGCAGCAAGGGGCTGCTACAGAATAGCTGTGTGCTAAAGGTTCGCTGGGTGCCAAAAGAACCTTTTGGGAAGAGTCTGCAGGAGGCAGACTTAAAACTGCTTGCAAGCCAGGAGGCTGAATACTATTAATTTGCTTGATGATGGATACCCCTGCGTGGGAAGAATTCTTGTTTATTTGAACTTTCTTGTAAATAAAAGTGGGCTAAAAAGGCCCTTAAAGAAAGCGAGTAGCTGTGTGCGTTTAAAAGGCTCTACCACCTTGAAGCGAGTTCCCACAATATATATATATATATATATATATATATATATATATATATATGTATATGTGTGTGTGTATATGTGTATGTGTGTATATATTTCAAAATATATGAGAATTAAAAAAAAAATACGCGCGCACACACACACACACATATATATTCCAAAATATATGAAAAATATTTTTACATTTAAGCTACATTTTTGGAATGCATTTACAACTATATGTAAAAATATATGTTAACATGAATTTTTTATGTTAACAAAAATCTGAACAAAAATCTGAAGAATATATTTAAAAAAATTTTTTATAAAAATATTTTTCATATATTTTGTAATATATAAAAAACGCACTTCAACATGCAACATCATTGGGAGGAATAGTGCCCCATCATTGGTGTCAGTGGGAGGAATAGTGCCCCATCATTGGTGTCAGTGGGAGGAATAGTGCCCCATCATTGGTGTCATTGGGAGGAATAGTGCCCCATCATTGGTATTAGTGGGAGGAATAGTGTCCCATCATTGGTGTCAGTGGGAGGAATAGTGTCCCATCATTGGTGTCAGTGGGAGGAATAGTACCCCATCATTGAAATCAGTGGGAGGAATAGTGCCCATCATTGGTGTCAGTGGGAGGAATAGTGTCCCATCATTGGTGTCAGTGGGAGGAATAGTGCCCCATCATTGAAATCAGTGGGAGGAATAGTGCCCCATCATTGGTGTCAGTGGGAGGAATAGTGCCCCATCATTGAAATCAGTGAGAGGAATAGTGCCCCATCATTGGTGTCAGTTGGAGGAATAGTACCCCATCATTGGTATCAGTGGGAGAAATGGTGACCCTTCATTGGTGTCAGTGGGAGAAATAGTGCCCCATCATTGGTATCAGTGGGAGGAATAGTTCCCTATCATTGGTATCAGTGGGAGGAATAGTGCCCCATCATTGGTGTCAGTGGGAGGAACAGTGCCCCATCATTAGTGTCAGTGGGAGGAATAGTGCCCCATCATTGGTATCAGTAGGAGGAATAGTGTCCCATCATTGGTGTCAGTGGGAGGAGTAGTCCCCCATCATTGGTATATGTGGGAGGAATAGTGCCCCATCATTGGTGTCAGTTGGAGGAATAGTGCCCCATCATTGGTGTCAGTTGGAGGAATAGTGCCCCATCATTGGTGTCAGTGGGAGGAATAGTGCCCCATCATTGAAATCAGTGGGAGGAATAGTGCCCCATCATTGGTGTCAGTTGGAGGAATAGTGCCTCATCATTGGTGTCAGTGGGAGGAATAGTGCCTCATCATTGGTATCAGTGGGAGGAATGGTGACCCTTCATTGGTGTCAGTGGGAGGAATAGTGCCACATCATTGGTATCAGTGGGAGGAATAGTTCCCTATCATTGGTATCAGTGGGAGGAATAGTGCCCCATCATTGGTGTCAGTGGGAGGAATAGTGCCCCATCATTGGTATCAGTAGGAGGAATAGTGCCCCATCATTGGTGTCAGTGGGAGGAATAATCCCCCATCATTGGTATATGTGGGAGGAATAGTGCCCCATCATTAGTGTCAGTGGGAGGAATAGTCCCCTATCATTGGTGTCATTGGTGTAAGGTTCCGATTATGTGATCACTGATTGGCCAACCAGTGATCACATGAATAGTAGTAAGCAAGATGTGACTTCTGACATCATTGCTTACTACTAGTGAAATCTGTGAATGATCACAGAGGTCACCTGGTACAGGGCTATTCACAACAGCCTTGTACCATGTGACAAGCTGTGACCAATCACAGCTCACACAGTATTTCTCAATGGCTGCAAAAATGCAGCCAGAGGAAAGGAGAAATGATTGCTCTTACAGCCTTTATGGGTGTAAAAGCAATCATTGTAAAAAAAAAAAGAAAAATCTTCATCACCCCCCACAAGTAGTACAGTGTCATTATGGTGACACTGTACTGCTAGGGTGATGATATGTTAAAAAAAAAACAAAAAAAAAACATTTAATAATATAAAAAAATAAAATAAAAATGTAAAAAAAAAAAGTTGAAAAGTTATCATTTTTAGTTATAAACTAATTTGGGTTATTTTTTTTTTTACTAAAAAGATAACTGAATAGATTTTGGCCAAGATTTATGATTAAATATTATTTATTTGCAAAATTTTATAACAAAAACACTTTTTTTTTTCAAAAATTTTGGACATTTTCATTTATATAGCAAAAAAAAACAAAAATCCCAGTGTGAATAAATACCACCAAAATAGTTTTATCTGTCTCAAAAAAATGCTAAAAAATTCATATGGGTACAGTGTTGCATGACTGCGCAATTGTCATTCAAAGGGCGACAGCACTGAAAGCTGAAAATTGGCCTGGACAGGAAGGGGGTGAAAGTGTCCGGACATGAAGTGGTTAAAAATGAATGAAATAGAATTTTTGCTCGGTGGTGCTCAGATGCAGTTTAGTGTAGCGTACCCTTAGTAGTTACACATGGCCAGGGCTTTTGCTCCTGATAGGTTTACTTTGAGGGCAAAACAGATTTAAAAATACCTAAAACGTGACCTTTCTGTTTCCATCATCCCCCTGCTGCTGCCTTTCATACTATCAGGGGCGGACTGACAACTCATGGGGTCCCCCGGGCAATAGGGGATCATGGGGCGCCTGTGTCCTTGCCCAAACTCAAAAAAGTCTATGAAAAAGGTACCAGGGGCATCTCATGGGGCCCCCTACTGACCCCGGACCCTCGGGCAGTGCTCGAGTTTCCAAATGGTCAGTCCGCCCCTGCATACTATGACTTGCTACAAAAGTTACAATGTTGAAATTTGTTGATTGGGAAAGAGGAGACTGAGGAAATGCTTCCTCCTGCCTGCAGCAGACTGATGACATCATCCCAGCCTAGGCAAAGTCCCTGGACTGAAGCTCAAGGATGGCTTTTTAATGATAAAAGGTGTACATTTTCAGAAAATTGATACTGTTGCTGTATATTGTGACATGTTAGGAATGTAATTTTTTGGACTCGTAATTACTATAAGGCCGTTTTAACTCCTCCTTTCAGTTTGACGCCTTGTCCCAGGAGGCGAACTCCAACACGAAATCCCTCGAACAGGCCAAGAATGAAGTGGCGGACCTGCGCCGTCAGCTGCAAGCTTTAGAGATGGAACGTCAGACCCTGCAGAAGACGGTTAGAATTGTATTTGTGTTTTCACCCCCTGCAACAAAAATGTCATTTTTGGTCAAATACTCCCTATGAGAAATCATGTCTAAGGGCCGGTCCACACTCCATGCGTTTCAGTCTTCTTTTTTTTCTGCATCCAAAATGCACAGAAAGTAGGTGATACGGCGATCAATGTCATAGTTCACATCATTGTTTGCAGTTCCAGTGCAGGGGCGGACTGACCATTTTGGGTCTCGAGCAGTGCCCGAGGGCCCGGGGTCAGTTGGGAGCCCCATGAGATGCCCCTGGTACCTTTCATAGGCTTTTTTGGGTGTGGTTTGAGTGTGGACGAGGACACAGGGGCCCCATGATCCCCTATTGCCCGGGGGCCCCATGAGTTGTCAGTCCACCCCTGTTCCAGTGCATTCTGGTTGCAGAAGAAAAAGTAGAACAGGCTGCATTTTTCCTGCACAGAACTGCACTGGAACACAGTAAAATGCACCAAAAATGCACCGGAACACCCATGTCCTTGTTACAATTGAAGAAAATGAGAGGGGGGAAAAAATGAACTGGAAAGCATCAAAAACCCACCGGCGTGTCAAAAACGCGTCAAAAATGCACATGCAGAAACGCATCCGGAACGCATCTGGACTGCAATTCTATGGTGTGAACCGGTCCTAAAGGGATGCAGACCCTGCACATTTCTTCACCAATACCCTGCAGGTTCAGCAGCTAACTGATAATTAATCAGTCACTCCCATACAGATTCACTCTGCACATGGACACAGACAAACAAACATCTACTTCTTCAGAATAACAAAAGGTAGGAATCTGCAACAAAGTGTGTAAAAATCCTTGCAGTGTGCATAGATCACCGGGAGGGGAGGGTTTTTTTTCTCAACAAAAGTGGAGTTACTCTTTAAGTTCTAATTCCTACCCTGTCTCTTCTGCTCTTCTTTTTCACTATACCCCCCCCCCCCCCCCTCACTTAGTCATCCCTTTTCAAATTTCTACTTCCTCACATCAATGACCCGCCCACTCCCTCTATATTTTATATATTTGGGACAGACCGCCTGGCACCCTGCTTCGGTCAGAGAACTGCTTCCTGGGACACAGGACCGAGGTATTATAGCTGGGCATTGCACCCAAGTAGTAGACAACACTAGCTTAGGTGCAAAATGGTACTGTTTAGTGAACAGAAATACAGGTTTTTTTTATACACTTCAGGAATAGGGGCAGTCCCCACATGAACAATAAAAATAAATATTACACATTGGGATGAACATCCCACACTGACTGGATAACGAGGATAAGTTGACACAAGACTAATCCCCATCATGTAGGAACCTCCAGGAGGACTAGCCAACAGACAGAAACAATAGGTGACTAAATTAGCTCAATTAACAATGGGACAAAGACACAACAGTAAACGCATTACACATTAATAAACAGATTACAGTAAAAGACTTCAGGATCAGGATGTTTTGAGCTGATTATATTAACATCTTCTTAGGGTCTCTGAGTCTAAGAGGGGGGTTGAAGCAGTCAATGCTGGTTTGGGCACAGAGACCCCAAAAGTTGTATCCTGGTCCTTCTCAGAGTCGATGTGTTTTGGGGAGACATGGACTTAAATACAAAGTAAAATTACAGGCGTACCTCGGTTTACGAATGCCTTGGTTAACCTCCCTGACAGTATTCCCGAGTGTAGCTCGGGGTAAGGTTTCAGCACCAAAAGCGGTAACCCCGAGCTACACTCGGGCTTACCATGTGGCGTTGCTCCGGGATCTGTTCTTCACTTACCTTGTCCTGCGCTCCCGCGATGTCCCTCTTTCAGTGTCCCCTGTAATGTCCTCTGGCGGATGCCGGCATCTGTCATCTGGGTTCCGTCCCCTGTGAGCGTCGGGACGTACGGGGGACGGAACTGGCGAGAAATTTGAAAATGACATAAAGTGACATTCACTAAATACACTAAAATCACATAGTATAACATTCCTGTATCAAACCATTTCACATACATTTTGTCCCGAGTGCTTTGTCCGGCGCCCTGCCTGCATTTTTACTGTTCTTTCTGCCTGGAAACTGAGAAACGTCCATGGCGTCCAAAAAGCGTCCCTTTAGGTCAAAAGCGGTTTTAGACCGGCTAGAGAACAGCGATAGTAAATCAGAACCACTTGCAGAATTGAGTGATAATGATTCGTGGGGGAAATTCCTCATCAGACACTGAAAACGATTCTGCGACTGAGCTCAGCGATGTGCGAACTTGGGGCTCTATTTCACATTTCAGTGTTTTTGGTTTGATTATATTATTGAATTAAATGTATTATTATTATTATATTATTGTTTTTATGATTATTTATTAAATTATAATTTATGATTTCGTGTTTCAAATTTTATCCTCCCCGGGATGTTTACTAGACTCTTGTTCGGACAGATTTCAGTGAGTTATTCCTAAAAATTACAGCCTACAATAAAAAACTACATATTTCCATGCAAAAAATGTACCGCTTTGAGCACAGAAATACTGACATAATCAGATCGCTAGGGAGATTAAACATAATTTTCAGTTTACGAATGAAAATCCATTGAAAATAACGCCTCAGTTTACAAATTTTGTTTCGCAATACGAAGTAAGTTTCCCCAGCATGCATTGTGCCTGGGAGGTTTATAGCGCCAGCTCTATGCCTTTAAAGTTCACTTTATAAAGATTTTTTAACAGATAAGACTTTTGTTTTTACTTTTTTCTGACCTCCGGAACTGATTAATTGGTTTTCAATGCATTTACAAATTTTTTTCGCAATACAAAGCAAGGTTCCCCAGGATGAATTGCGCTCCTGGGAGGTTTATAGCGCCGGCCCCATGCATGCAGGAGTCTGTGAGTAGCACATGGCGTCAAGTGTGGAGGTGTTGTAGTTGTTTTTGCATCGAGTTTTGGACCCAGTCTGGAAATTTTTTATCATGTCCCTGTACAGTATTTATGCCTTTAAAGTGCAAATTTTGAACAGATAAGACTTTATTTTTTACTTTTTTTCTAACCTCCGGAACAAATTAATTGGTTTTCAGTGCATTTACGAATTTGTTTCGCAATACAAAGCAAGTTTCCGCAGGATGAATTGCGCTCCTGGGAGGTTTATAGCGCCGGCCCCGTGCATGCTGGGAGTCTGTGAGTAGCACATGGGGTTGAGTGTGGAGGTGTTGGAACGGTTTTTGCATCAGGTTTTGGACCCAGTCTGGAAATTTTTTATCATGTCCCTGTACAGTAATTATGCCTTTAAAGTGCACTTTATAAAAAATTTTGAACAGATAAGACTTTTTTTTTTTTTACTTTTTTCTAACCTCTGGAACAAATTAATTGGTTTTCAATGCATTTACGAATTTTTTTCGCAATACGAAGTAAGTTTCCACAGGATGAATTGTGCCTGGGAGTTTTATAGCTCCGGCCCCATGCATGCAGGAGTCTGTGGGTAGCACGTGGCGTTGAGTGTGGAGGTGTTGGAGCGGTTTTTGCTTCGAGTTTTGGAGCCATTCTGGAAATTGTTAATCATGTCCCTGTACAGTATTTATGCCTTTAAAGTGCACTTTATAAAGAGTTTTGAACAGATAAAATCCTTTTTTTTTTTTTCTGACCTCCGGAACGGATTAATTGGTTTTCAATGCATTCCTATGGGAAACCGCGTTTTGGTTTACAATTTTTTTGCAATACGCAACATATTGGAGAACACATTAAATTCGTAAACCGAGGTACACCTGTACTCCAAAAGGTCCCCCAGGCATACACCTCCTAAAGAATAGAGCCCCCTCAAACGCCAGGGCCCATAGTCATTAGTCAAGAGGCTAGCCTGCAGTTTCCTCCATGGACCCATTTGGGTCCATCACAATATTTATATGCATTTAGTCCAAGCAGTCACCACACGCCTTGCCCTGCCCTTCCTTAGTACATATGTACCCAACAAAGGGAGGGGATGCCTGAAACTGCTGTATTGTACATTCCTGTGTCCTGGATAATACATTGGTACAAAGACTGAGCAAGAGAGGGTGTGCAGTGACTGCCTGGACAATGCAGGTTATGATTTGTGAGAGATTGGAGCTGCTCTGTCTTCTATCCCTTGTGGGTGGTTTAATGACTACACATGTATACCATCCCTTACTGACTAATACACAGGTGAAACTCGAAAAATTAGAATATCGTGCAAAAGTTCATTTATTTCAGTAATGCAACATAAAAGGTGAAACTAATATATGAGATAGACTCATTACATGCAAAGCAAGATAGTTCAAGCCGTGATTTGTCATAATTGTGATGATTATGGCTTACAGCTCATGAAAACCTCAAATCCACAATCTCAGAAAATGAGAATATTCCATGCAATCAATAAAACACGGATTGTACATAGAACAATATGGGACCTCTGAAAAGTAGAAGCATGCATATGTACTCAGTACTTGGTTTGGGCCCCTTTTGCAGCAATTACTGCCTCAATGCGGCGCGGCATGGAAGCTATCAGCCTGTGGCACTGCTGAGGTGTTATGGAAGACCAGGATGCTTCAATAGCGGCATGCAGCTCTTCTGCATTGTTCGGTCTCATGTCTCTCATCTTTCTCTTGGCAATGCCCCATAGATTCTCTATGGGGTTCAGGTCAGGTGAGTTTGCTGGCCAATCAAGCACAGTAATCCCACGGTCATTGAACCAGGTTTTGGTGCTTTTGGCAGTGTGGGCGGTGCCAAGTCCTGCTGGAAAATGAAGTCAGCATTCCCATAAAGCTCGTCTGTGGAAGGAAGTATGAAGTGCTCCAAAATCAAATGGTAGACGACTGCATTGACCCTGGACTTAATGAAGCACAGTGGACCAACACCAGCAGATGACATGGCTCCCCAAATCAACACAGACTGTGGAAACTTCACACTGGACTTCAAGCATCTTGCAGTGTGTGCCTCTCCATTCTTCCTCCATACTCGGGGTCCTTGTGCCTCTCCATTCTTCCTCCATACTCGGGGTCCTTGTGCCTCTCCATTCTTCCTCCATACTCGGGGTCCTTGTGCCTCTCCATTCTTCCTCCATACTCGGTGTCCTTGTGCCTCTCCATTCTTCCTCCATACTCGGGGTCCTTGGGCCTCTCCATTCTTCCTCCATACTCGGGGTCCTTGTGCCTCTCCATTCTTCCTCCATACTCCGGGTCCTTGTGCCTCTCCATTCTTCCTCCATACTCGAGGTCCTTGGGCCTCTCCATTCTTCCTCCATACTTGAGGTCCTTGGGCCTCTCCATTCTTCCTCCATACTCGGGGTCCTTGGTTTCCAAATGACATGCAAAAGTTGCTCTCATCAGAAAAGAGGACTTTGGACCACTGAGCAACAGATCAGGTCTGTTTTTCTTTAGCCCAGGTAAGACGCTTCTGACGTTTGTTGTTCAGGAGCGTCTTGACAAGAGGAATACGACATTTGAAGCCCATGTCCAGGATCCTTCTGTGTGTGGTGGCTCTTGATGCACTGACTCCAGCCTCAGTCCACTCCTTGTGAAAGTCCCCAACACTTTTGAATGGCCTTTTCCTGACAATCCTCTCCAGGCTGCGGTCATCCCTGCTGCTTGTGCAGCTTTTGCTTCCACACTTTTCCCTTCCACATAACTTTCTATTAATGTGCTTTGATACAGCACTTTGGGAACATCCAACTTCTTTTGCAATTACCTTTTGAGGCTTTCCCTCCTTATAGAGGGTGTCAATGATGGTGTCAGGTCAGCAGTCTTTCCCATGATTGTGATTCCTACTGAACCAGACTGAGAGACCATTTAAAGGCTCAGGAACCCTTTGCAGGTGTTATGGCTTAATTAGCTGATTAGAGTGGGACACTTTGAGCCGAGAATATTCCACCTTTTCACAATATTCTCATTTTCTGAGATTGTGGATTTGGGGTTTTCATGAGCTGTAAGCCATAATCATCACAATGATGACAAATCACGGCTTGAACTATCTTGCTTTGCATGTAATGAGTCTATCTTATATATTAGTCTCGCCTTTTAAGTTGCTGCACTGAAATAAATGAACTTTTGCACAATATTCAAATTTTTTGAGTTTCACCTGTATACTCACCGCCCACTTTATTAGGTCCACTTGTTCAATTGCTTGGTAACACAAATTGCTAATCAGCCAATCACATGGCAGCAACCCAATGCATTTAGGCATCTAGACCTGGTGAAGACGACCTGCTGAACTTCAAACTGAGCACCAGGATGGGGAAGAAAGGGGATTTATGTGACTTTAAATGTGGCATGGTTCTTGGTGCCAGACGGCTGGTCTGAGTATTTAAAAAACTGGCATTTTCACGCACAACCATCTCTAGGGTTTACAGAGAATGGTCCGAAAAAGAGAAAATATTGTTGCGTGGATGAAAATGCCTTGTTGATGTCAGAGGAGAATGGGCAGACTGGTTGCTGCAACATTCAGATGGTAGGGTCAGAATTTGGTGTAAACAACATGAAAGCATGGATCCATCCCGCCTTGTATCCCCGGTTCAGGCTGATGGTGGTGGTGTCATGGTGTGGGGGAAATTTATTGGCACTAGCAAGGTGGACCTTATAAAGTGGCCGGTGAGTGTATATGTATGAAACATCTGTACTTTACCTTAAAATGTTTTATGAATTTCTAGAAAAGGAGCTTATAGTACACATTGAAGTGGAATATTCCTTTAATTTATGTTGGATTCCAGGCTTTAAGGGCCACATTCAGAGCAGAAATATATAATAAATTATATATATATATATATATATATATATATATACATATATACACACATACATATTTGTGTTTCACAAAATCCCGGCCTGAAAGTGGCCCTTGGCAGTGGCCCGGCACCCACGGCTGCCTAATTCTCGATGCCATATTTTCAATCACTCTGATTTCCTCCAGGCGGATTCTCTAGATCACGTCCTGAAAGACACAGAAGATCACTACGCCTCCCAGTTAATGGAACTGAACCGCGTGCTTGCCCGACTCCAAGACGAGCTGGCCGCCTGCCGTTCTGACATAGAGCGCCAAGTTCGAGATTACGATGCCCTGCTGAACTTGAAGTCCAAGCTGGAGAATGAAATTCATGACTACCGAACGTTGCTGGAGGGTGTCACTGACAGGTGAGGCAATGGAGGGTTCCCAGTTTCTGTGGGCACTTTGGGCTGCCATTAACTTTGAAGCCAAAGCAACTTTTTCAAAATTCGTTGCAAACCTAACTCCCTAATCTATGAGTCTCTTGCCATTTACATTATGGCTGCACAATCGGCATGCCTCAGGCACTAGATCTCCCTTCCAGTTCCTGGGGACTGTAGTGGAGGCAACGCAATAAAATGGTGGAGTCCATTTTATGACAGCCTTCCAGTGCTGCCTAGGCTCAGAGTGTGTTAGGGAGTGACACCGTCAAGTGACATCATTGCATCTCATAGCATAGCCCCTAACCTTTGTCCTTTATATCAGCCTTTCTCAACCAGGGTGCCCAGGCACCCTGGGACGCCTTGAGGTTTCTTCAGGGGCGCCTTGGCAAAATGTGTAAAAATTGCCTAAACTAGTATACAGTACAAGCCAGCAGGTTGAACAAGCCGGCCTTTTAGGTACAAAAAGCCACAGGTTTTCATTGCGCACCATTACAACCTTCTTGCCGTCGGCATCCTGACAACCAATGACATCATCATTCGATAAGGAGGATGTCGATTGCCTGCAGTGAAGTCAGAGCCCCTGATCAGGCCATTTTTTTTCCAGTTCAATGACTCAAAGTATTAATATAAGCGATTCATCGCGACAGCCAAATAATTAGCATTTTCAGCAGTAGGTTATCACATTTCATTCTTGGCGAATTTCCTTCCTTTTCTAGCAATGTTCCATTATGAAATATAGAACTTAACAGATATTTTCTATTGCAGAGATGGACCCCAGACCCCAGGACAAGGGGGTAAGTGACCTTTTGGTAAGCTGGAAAAGAAGGTAGTATTCTAAACATGTAAAGCTGTTTGGATCAGTGGTGCACTGAAATTAATATTCTGGACTGAAACCGAAACTTCGGTTAAAAAACAAAAAAAAAATACTTTTTTATATATAAAATTGTATTATATTTGGCTTTTTAATTAATATCATGAATTTAAATTTTAATATGAATTTATTTTCAGCACCTTTTCATCCAATAAGTTGCTTTTTTTTTAAGCTCTGTATTAAAAAGAAAAAAAAATCTCAAGAAAAAATGTATCCCTTTAAATTCAATGTATGTCTTCACACTGGTCTGTTGCGCTTCCCTTCCATGGACATGCACTGGGTCATTGGTATTTATTGATGATGTGACAGAAGCAGCCAGATGAATTCTGTAGTGTTTACAGATATATTGTCAGCCCAGATTCAGCCAAATGCAGCAAAGTTGATTGGATGGCGCTTCACAGTACAGATGGACAATGATCCAAAACACACTGCAAAAGCAACCCAGGAGCTTTTGAAGGAAAAGAAGTGGAATTTTCTGCAATGGCTGAGTCAGTCACCTGATCTCAACCCAATTGAGCATGCATTTCACTTGCTGAAGGTTTGAGGTGATTGTAGCCGTATTAGTGCACTTGCGACAGAAACAATTGAGTACTAACGTGATACTTTTTTTATTTGCACTAACATACAATTTTGAGGACAAGCTTTCGGGGAGTGTCTCCTTCTTCAAGGTCCAAACTGCAACCAAATCAATCCATCAAAAAGCGTCAGACACTCAAAAGGGATCTTCAATATCTCCGGATCATACAGCTGCACCTCTAGTCATGTTGTGTACCTTATCCAGTGCGGAAAATGTAGCAAAGGATCTTATGTAGGCGAAACGGGACAAAAGTTGCAAACAAGGATGAATTTGCACAGACACACCATCAAGGAACATAAAGAAGATGACCTCTGCACACCTGTGGGACACCATTTCACACAACTTGACCACATTATGGAAGACCTCAATATTTTAGTTCTTAAAGAAAATTTCAAATCCATTCTGGAAAGAAAAACTTTTGAACTAAGAATGATAATTCTATTTGACACAAGAGATAACGGCCTTAATTTGGACATGGGATTCCTCACTCATTATCCAACAGTTTTACAACCCCCTCTGTGAGTGTTGTTCTCCCCCCCCCCAATCTTTGCTTTTGCTGTGTCTTATCTCTAGTCTAATCCTAGTCTTATAACCATTGCTATGTACATTTGTCTGTGTGTGCTTCTTGCTGGGTTTTTTTTTTCTTTTTTTTCTCTCCCCCTTTCAACGTCTCTTCTAACATTCTGCTAAAACTTTGAGAAGTAGTACTGCCTGGACCTTGAAGAAGGGGACATACCCCAAAAGCTTGTCCTCAAAATTGTATGTTAGTGCAAATAAAAAAAGGATCACGTCAGTACTCAACTGTTAGGCTGGCCATACACTATACAATTTTCTGTCCAATTTCTGCCCAAATTCTTTTAGATTTACCTTCAACTATGTAATACAAGGGCTTGCCTAACTGTATACAATTGAAAGTTTTGTTTAGGTTTGACCTCGTATTATATGTTTTTTGGTAAATCTAAAGCAAAAATCTCAAGAAAATTGTATAATCTATGGCCAACTTTACTCTCTGAAGGCAAAACTAAAGGCAGAAAGACCCACAAAGAACAACTGAAGACAGCTGCAGTTAGAGCCTGGCAAAGCATTAGAAAGGAGGAAACCCAGTCTTTGGTCATGTCCATGGGTTCCAGACTCCAGGCAAAGCATCAGAAAGGAGGAAACCCAGTCTTTGGTCATGTCCATGGGTTCCAGACTTCAGGCAAAGCATCAGAAAGGAGGAAACCCAGGCTTTGGTCATGTCCATGGGTTCCAGACTTCAGGCAAAGCATCAGAAAGGAGGAAACCCAGTCTTTGGTCATGTCCATGGGTTCCAGACTTCAGGCAAAGCATCAGAAAGGAGGAAACCCAGTCTTTGGTCATGTCCATGGGTTCCAGATTTCAGGCAGTCATTGCCAGTAAAGGATTCTCAACAAAATATTACAAATGAACATTTTATTTATGATTATATTCAATTGTCCAATTACACTTGAGACCCTGAAAATGGAGGGACTGTACATATAAATGGTTGCAGTTCCTAAAATTTGTACTTGATATTTATGTTCAACCCCTTGAGTTAAAGCTGAAAGTCTGCACTTTATAACAGTGCAGTTCCATTCAGGCTACATCCGTTCCATTCCAACAGATCTGGACTTTGGCTGTTCCATTAACAAAAAAAAAAGAAAAAAAAAAGAAAAACCAGACCTGAACTGAAATGAATGTAGGCAGATGTAAACTGATGATCATCCATTTACATCCGCCCACCCATAAACATACATTGTAGGTTTATCTGGATCTGTCTGAAAAACTGACAGACGGATCTAGACTGAGCCCAGGTTCACACTGATGTGGTGCGGAGTTCGCAGCGTTTTCTGTGCGAATTCCGCACCGCAACAGAATCGCAACCCGTTCAAGCAAACCACCGCCGGTGTGTATGTTAACAATGCCCCGAAATCGGTCCGCAAAATGCAGTGCGATGTGCAGAATCAGATCACATAGGAGTGAATACCCATTCGATCTGATTCTAGTGTGGACAAAAGGGTCCTGTATCTTTTTGGTGTGGGTGTGGTGTGATTAGAGCCATACAATATGTATGGCTCCAATTGCGCCGCACACAAATCACATGTGATTTGCACAGGAATGCGATGCGGTTCCTATGCGAATCACATGCGATATACCACACCGCACATATGTGAATTCAGGCTGAACGTCCATGTGAAGAGGCCCTTGGATAGACTCTTAATCGTATTTTGATGTGGTGATAGATTACAGCTACTGAAATGGGAATCCTGACAGCTTCTCTCTGTTCTGCAGCACCGGCGACTGTTCAGAAAGTGAGAACAACCCAGCAAGAGATCATCGATGGGAAAGTTGTGTCCTCATCTTCAAAGGAAGTTGTTAAATAAAACCGTTGTGATGAACGAACGGAACTTCTGTAAATAAAAACTGTGGTGCAATTATTTTTTTTTCTTTTTATTTGGCTTCATGACCTTCTTTGTTAGTTGATTTCTAGCCCACAATAACTCTTGGTTCTTTATTTTGCACAGAGTTGCTACAATACACGAGTAATATTAAAATGTTGTTTATTCAGTTATAAAAAGCCTTTCAGTGCCCCTGTGACATGCTCATAAACAGTACATGTTCTGAACATGTAACAAAACAAGCCCTTATTCACCTCTGTAGCTATAGCCACTGTGAAGGAATTAGTCTTATAAAAAAAAAAAAAAACTTACAATGGGAACACCAAAATCACAACTCCTTTCCGCTTTTACTGTGGCAGCAGAAACTTGGCAGCCTGCTTGTCCTCAGCTGTGAACAATCAGCAAGTGTTTTAAAATGTCAGAAACAGACCTCAATCTTTAATTAAATTGAATTAATGACTTCATGGGACCTGCATCTACAGAGGCCTGTGAGGGCTTGTTTACCATGTATGAACTTGCCACTCTGATACCATTCCAAAGTCACTGCACCCCAAAATTTTCTTGCATACACAACAGATTCCAGCCTCATGGCTCTTCCTCGTGAGCATTGTATCCTATAAAGAGCAGTGAGGCTTGTTGCATCTTTCCTGCTTGTAATGACAATAAAGAGATTGGTGATTCAACCAAGAAACGTTTGGATTGTGAAGATTCTTTGGAGAATATGTATGTCCATACTACGGGCACAGGCAGACTCCAGGAGCCATGCACACCATTGCACCGCTTCAGGTGCATGCGCATACCCTATGTCATATCGGCCCGTTTAGTTGACTAGGCTGCCCTAGAAGAGAAGTTCACCTTTTGGAAAAAAAAAAAAAAAAAAAAATGCACATTTTTTGCAGGTTTAAAAAAAAAAAAAAAAGTGCATTTATTATTTTTGGTTGCAGGAGCCTGTAAAAAATTGCACCATCGATCAGCCGATATCCTGCTGATCTGTCGGTATATCCTGTACGGGCAAGTAGATATACTGACAGGGAGAAACAATGAACTATCACCGCGCTCCACAGCGCCATGATAGTTCATAGAAATACAACTGGTAGTTGTAGGGCAGCACAGTAGCTAAATGGTTAGCCCTTCCGGCTGGCAGTACTCGGGTCGTTGGTTCAAATCCCAACCACAGCACCACCTGCCTGGAGTTTGCATGTTCTCCCTGTGCCTGCGTGAGTTTCCTCCAGGTATTCCGGTTTCCTCCCACATTCCAAAGACATGCTGGTAGGTTAATTGGCCCTAGTATATGAATGTGAGTTAGGGACCTTAGATTGTACGCCCCTTGAGGGTTAGGGACTGATGTGAATGTACAATATATATGGAAAGCGCTGCGTAAATCGACGGCACTATACAGTTGTGTTCAAAATAATAGTGTGTTGAAAAAAGTGAATAAAGCTCCAAATCCTTCTAATAGCTTTTATTTCCATCCACACAAATGCATTGGGAACACGACACATTCTATTCCAAATCAAAACATGAAGAAAAATACATCAAAATTTGTGTTGTTCCTCTAAAAAAAATTGAAGAAAAGTGAATATTAGACGGTTCAAAAAAATCGCAGTGTTTGTATTCTTCTTTACAAACTCAAACATTCACTATATAAACTGAAAAATGTTTGAAGATTTTGCTTTCCTTTGAATGACTTCATGAATATTTGGTTGTAGTCGCACTGTTTCTGAGAACTGCTGTACATCTGTGTTGCATGGAGTCACCCAACTTCTGGCCCCTGTGATCAGGTATTCCAGCCCAGGATGATTGGACCACATTCCACAATTCTTCTCTATTTCTATTAGAGAAAGCTATGCACAGCCAGGCAAAGCAGCGTGCAGGAGCTGACAGAGTAGAGAACCGTTTTGTTTGCAAACGGTTCATCCCACTGTCGGAGATGCTCGGCAATCACTGGGACCTGGTGATTGACAACCGAGGCCATGAATGGCGGCAAGAGTAGGGCGAGCATGCCTCCTATCCGGAAATGCAAAATCACACACACACATACTATAGAATATATATATATATATATATATATATATATATATATATATATATATACACACACACACACACATACATATACACACACACACACATATATACATACACACACACACACACACACACATATATATACACACACACACACACACATATATATATATACACACACACACACACATACATATACACACACACACATATATACATACACACACACACACACATATATATATACACACACACACACACATATATATATATACATACATACACACGATTTTGCGCACCGCTGCCAACCTGTAGCAGTATTTCTGCTGTCGGGTGGTAGTAAAGCAGTTAAATTCCCCCTCTGTGCTTCTGTGGAGTTGGCCATCTTGGTGGGGGCAAGTCTCTGCTTTCTCATGTCAGAGCTGAACCCCCCATAAGTTTAACAAATCAGGTCTATTTCAACTAATCAGGCCTTTTTCTCTCCAATGGCAAAAAAAATAAAAATACAACACAGGAACTGGATAGAAAGATTTATTTAACAATTTGAAAAACATACCATTCTCGATTCTTACAACTGTATGCTCACCAGGACTTTGTCTTTTCGATAAGAAAACAAAAAAATGACAGAAAGCAGGACATGGCGGGAAAAAAATATTGATAAAACAGGAGATAAAAGGTCACCGGTCTGTTTTATTACTTTTCAGTCTTGGCAAAAGCACAGCTTCAAATACATGGAATTTCACGGAATTGTGCCCCAGATTGCACGCCCTAGGGGAACCGTTCCACCCGGGAGTTCTGACGCTTAGGCAGTGAGGAGCGGCTAATCTTGGGGTCAGCGAGCAGCAAATGTCTTCCCCCTGTGAAGAGAGAGAAAAATCAGTTTTGCTTTGCATGAGAAGAAAAAAAAAAAAAGGGGAAGAACAAAGTGGTTTAGCAATTAGCTTTGTACATAGGTCCTGTATTCAATTCCCACCAGGGGCACCACAGAGAGTGAGAAGGTTCTTTCCCCACCTACTGACTTCTATAACCTAAAAGGCTACTTCAATCACAGTAACACAATGAAATGGACAATAAAGAGCCACTTGCTCTCAATTTTGTTTTGTTGTTTTATTAATCACTTGCCTTCCAGAGGATCCCCCCCCCCCCCTTCCTGACCAGGCCATTGTTTGCAATACCACGCTGCGTTAATTTAAAGGACAACCGCGCGGTCATGCAACCCTGCACCCAAATTAAATCTATGTCCTTTTTTTCTCCACAAATAGAACTCTTTCAATGGTATTTGGTCGCCTCTGCGTTTTTTATATTTTTTTGCGCTAGAAACGAAAAAAATACCAAATGAGAAAACAACATTTTGGACTTTTTACTATTAAATATAGCCAGTAATTTTTGGTTTTTTTTTTAAATCTAAATTGTCATAAATTTAGGACAAAATGTATTCTGCTAAAAAAAAAAAAAAAAAAAAAAAAAACACTAAAAAAAAAAATAAAATGTAAATTAACTGGCTAACGTGAAAGTTATAGCGACTACACATGGCGATATATATACTGTATTTTTTATTTATTTTTTTATACTTGTAATAGCGGTGATCAGCGACCTATAGCGGGACTGCAGTGGGCATTCTGACAATGGGGGGGAACTGACTTGGTTTCACTGACATCCCCAGTGACACCAATAAACCCCCCCAGTGCTAATAAAAAAAACACTGAAAAACTTTACTAAATGACACTGGGCAGGAAGGGGTTAATATCTGGGGTGGTCAAAGGGTTAACTGTGTGTGTTTTACAGTGTAAGCACATAGCTTTGTATTGCACAAAGCAGTGTGCAGGAGCTGACTGAATAGAATAAATTCACACGCCTTTAAATTAAAAAGTAAAATATAATACAATTCTATATAAAAAATATAAAAAAAAAAATACATTTTGGTTTTCGGCCAAACGAATCCTGAATTTTCAGTTTCGATCCAAGAATTTTAATTCTGGTGCGCCACTAGCACAAAGAATACAAATCCAATGTGTACACCAAATGTCAGTGCAAACTCAGATGATATTACATACTATCCTCACTGTGCTGTACATAGCCTGTGCCAAGAGCAGAGCTGTGGGAGGGGCCCAGCAGGTCCCACCCACTACAGGCTGCCTGCAGAAAACTACAGTAGTGGGCGGAGACAAGACCAGTCCTCCTGCACAAGAAGAGAGGGCATCAGTGATCAGTCTGTATTACAGGAAGTCTCACACTGGATGACTGCACAGATCTGGAAGAAATACACAGAGCTCACCGAGATTCAAGAAGTACAACTTTAAATATATTAACACGAGCCCGGTAGGATGGGGATTATACAAGAACGACAGTCCCTACTTATCAGGACATTGTATTGCACAGCGGAGTTCTGTGACGTTATTACAGGCAATCACTATCTGGTATTTACCATAAAATGAAATCTGAAATATTACCTGATACCCATTATATGTGTATACACCGTGCCACAACCCCCCCACACCTGGATTGGGACACATACATTGTATGTTTATACAGATATGAGGGAATATTATCAGACACTCCTGTAATATTGTAATGAGGAACTTGCATGTCTAAAAAAACACTAGAAACAAACATTATTAATCATAGATTTACCAAAAGATAACAACTGATGCACCATATCCGTGGTTAACCACTTTACATCTGCCCTATAGCAGATATACACACACACACATTCGCTCCATAGGACGCACCTAGGTTTTAGAGAAGGGAAAAAAAAAAAAAAAAGGATTCTGAACCAATGGACTGCAGACACAGTACAGGGGATGACCAGAGACTGCGGACACAGTACAGGAGATGACCAGAGACTGCGGACATAGTACAGGAGATGACCAGAGACTGCGGACACAGTACAGGAGACGACCAGAGACTGCGGACACAGTACAGGAGACGACCAGAGACTGCGGACACAGTACAGGAGATGACCAGAGACTGCGGACACAGTACAGGAGATGACCAGAGACTGCGGACACAGTACAGGGAATGACCAGAGACTGCGGACACAGTACAGGAGACGACCAGAGACTGCGGACACAGTACAGGAGACGACCAGAGACTGCGGACACAGTACAGGGGATGACCAGAGACTGCGGACACAGTACAGGAGACGACCAGAGACTGCGGACACAGTACAGGGGATGACCAGAGACTGCGGACACAGTACAGGAGATGACCAGAGACTGCGGACACAGTACAGGAGATGACCAGAGACTGCGGACACAGTACAGGAGATGACCAGAGACTGCGGACACAGTACAGGAGATGACCAGAGACTGCGGACACAGTACAGGAGATGACCAGAGACTGCGGACACAGTACAGGAGATGACCAGAGACTGCGGACACAGTACAGGGGATGACCAGAGACTGCGGACACAGTACAGGGGATGACCAGAGACTGCGGACACAGTACAGGAGACGACCAGAGACTGCGGACACAGTACAGGAGACGACCAGAGACTGCGGACACAGTACAGGAGATGACCAGAGACTGCGGACACAGTACAGGAGATGACCAGAGACTGCGGACACAGTACAGGAGATGACCAGAGACTGCGGACACAGTACAGGAGATGACCAGAGACTGCGGACACAGTACAGGGGATGACCAGAGACTGCGGACACAGTACAGGGGATGACCAGAGACTGCGGACACAGTACAGGGGATGACCAGAGACTGCGGACACAGTACAGGGGATGACCAGAGACTGCGGACACAGTACAGGAGACGACCAGAGACTGCGGACACAGTACAGGAGACGACCAGAGACTGCGGACACAGTACAGGAGATGACCAGAGACTGCGGACACAGTACAGGAGATGACCAGAGACTGCGGACACAGTACAGGAGATGACCAGAGACTGCGGACACAGTACAGGAGATGACCAGAGACTGCGGACACAGTACAGGAGATGACCAGAGTTCTTCCAGCAATGCACAGATGTACAGTTTGTGAAAAACAATCTATTGGGGGCAGAAAATACCCGGCCAGCCGTGCTCAGCATCCTCTCTGAAGTCCGGGGGCGGGACTCTCGCTCACATCAGAACTTCTACTACAGCAGATCCCTCTCAAGCTTACAGGCTGTATAGGGTTTGGTCACTGGAGCTTCTGGCCCCGCCCACTCCCTGCTGGCTGGCCCTGTATTCTAACACGGTGGTGGCGACCTAGTCAATAATCAATATATATATATATATATATTTATATTTATTAACCACAAGCCTACAGGGCACTTATACCCCCTTCCTGCCCAGGCCAATTTCCAGCTTTCAGCGCTGTCGCACTTTGAGTGACAATTGCGCGGTCATGCAACACTGTACCCATATGACATTTTTATAATTTTTTTTGTGACAGATAGAACTTTATTTTGGTGGTATTTAATCACTTCTGGGATTTTTTTTTTCTTAAACCAAAAACCACTGAAAATTTTGAAAAACAAAAAAGGTTTTTCTTAGTTTTTGTTATAAAATTTTGTAAATAAGTGATTTTTCTCCTTCACTGATGTGCACTAATGAGGCTGCAGTGATGGGCACTGATGAGGAGGCACTGATGGGCATTGACAGGCACCACTGATGGGCACTGAAAGGCAGCACTGATACAGGGCACTGTTAGGCGGCACTGACTGGCACTGATAGGTAGCACTAATTGGCATTGATAGGTGGCACTGACTGGCACTGATGGGTGACACTGAAAGGCAGCTCAGATGTGCACAGATATGTGGCATCGATGTGGCACTGATGGGCACTGACAGGTGGCACATGGGGCTACACTGATCATCAGTGCCCTGATGATCAGTGTACATGTCCCCTCTGAGGAATGCCAATT
This sequence comes from Staurois parvus, assembly GCF_062004578.1. Classification (NCBI taxonomy): domain Eukaryota; kingdom Metazoa; phylum Chordata; class Amphibia; order Anura; family Ranidae; genus Staurois; species Staurois parvus. Next base: position 121,870 of record NW_028318599.1, read on the forward strand.
ATCGGTTCTCCTCTCCTCTGTCAGCGTGACAGCTCAAGAGCAGAGAAATGCCGATAACCGGCATTTCCCTGTTTACATGTGATCAGTTGTGATTGGACACAGCTGATCACATGACCGAGCTGACATCTTCGGCTCTTTCTGTGATCAGTGATCTGCTGTGTCCGAGTGACACAGCACACCACCGATCGCTGCACACTCCCTGAGCCGCGCATGCACGGTGAGAATGGGAGGACGTCATATGACGTCCTCCCAGAACGAGAGAACTGCCTTGCGCCCGTCATATTAATATATGGGGGGCGGGAGGTGGTTAAAGCCAGACACACCTGGAGCAAATTTTGGCTGGTTTAGCAGAGGCCGACTGAATTTTAATCTATGTATGGGCAGGCTGGTTGTACTGATAATCTACTGATAGACTTCTGTACAACCAGCCTGTTGGAAAGTTTGCACACAATCAGCACCGCTGGCTATAGCCAGCAGCGCTGATCAGTGTATTCTGATGGCAGGGAAGTCTCCCTTGCTGTCGGAATACAATAGCACAGCAGGAGGATTCCCCATCCATTTTGAGTGTGTGGATGGGGAAATAGAGCCTTTTTTTTTTTTTTCTTCAACCTTGTTCCAGTTTGCTGAGGTTTGTAGATTTAAAAGGACAAAAAGCTGCGTGATGTTTGTGCATACCATCTACATAATAACTAAGCACACATGAAATATCCCCGACCACAAATATGTGCTGATAAGATCCATATCGCCTTTCACAACAATGACAGAACGCGGCAATCCCTACAGAAACCAATGTTCCCCGTATAGAAACATGTCAGGGTGTAGAATAAAGAAATGTCGTCGGGAGTACAAAGACCTTACAGCCAGTAAAAGTTCATTTTAACCACAGATCAGATCTGGAAACTGTGCAGTTTATACTCCAATGACAATTCTGGCAGAGCAGAGGTAGATGTATGAAACGGTCATATCTGGACACGATGCCCTGTATACGGCCCCTGATATGTAGCCGAGCCCCTTCCTAGTCTGAATAGTTGCAGCACTTAAGAGTTTCGTGGCCAGCTTTGCTGCCAGTCTGGTATTCTGCCAAGCTGGACTTGGTATTTCCTCGCCAATTACAAAGGCAGTGGAAGAAAACAATCCTTAAAGTGATCGTAAAGTTTTTTGTTTTTTTTAAAAAAAAAAAAAAAAAAAAAAAAAAAAAACATGGACACACTTACCTGCTCTGGTTTTGCACAGAGCAGCGCCGATCCTACTGTTCTCGGGTCCCCCACCAGCGCTCCGGGCTCCTCATCTTCTCCATGTGCCACCATAGGAAGTGGCTTCCTATAGTGGCACACAAACTGGCTCGATCCTAAGCCATGCTGTGTGCATCTATAGACAGACACAGAGCAGCTATTCAGGTAGGGGTGTGGGGAACTACAGGACAGATAGGATTCCATGTTGAAAAAATGTGTGCTTGGGTGCTGAAAAACATGCATGCATCTCCAAGATACGCCCGTTCCTAACCCCGGAAACCACTAAGCAACTTATTCACTCCCTTGTTATCTCTCGCCTTGACTATTGTAACTCCCTCCTCATTGGCCGACCTCATCGCAGGCTATCCCCTCTTCAGTCTAACATGAATGCTGCGGCCAGACTCATCCACCTTACTAACCGTTCTGTATCTGCCACCCCTCTCTGCCAATCCCTCCACTGGCCTCCACTCAGTGTCCTCCACCCCTCTCTGCCAATCCCTCCACCCCTCTCTGCCAATCCCTGCACTGGCCTCCAATCAGTGTCCTCCATCCCTCTCTGCCAATCCCTCCACTGGCCTCCACTCAGCGTCCTCCATCCCTCTCTGCCAATCCCTCCACTGACCTCCACTCAGTGTGCTCCACCCCTCTCTGCCAATTCCTCCACTGGCTTCCCATTGCCCAACAAATAAAATTCTAAATATGAACAATCACATATAAAGCCATTTAAACTCTGCCCCAAATTACATAACCGATCCTGTCTCCAAATATCACCCAAACCGCCCTCTCCGCTCCTCACACCACCTTTTGCGCTCTAGCTCCCTTGTCTCCAGGACTTCTCCAGAGCTTCCCACATCCTCTGGAACTCTCTACCCCAATCAAACTATCACCTACTCTGCTCACTTTTAGGCGATCTCTGAAGACCTATATCTTCAGGGAAGCCTATCCTGCCCTCAGCTAATAATGGAATCTTCTACTCTTCCTACCAGTCCATCCCCCACAGTTACTACCTTTTGCACCACTAGCCCCTCCCTCTTAGATTGTAAGCTCCAAGGAGCAGGGCCCTCCTAACCCTCTTGTGTTGAACTGTATTGTTGCTGTATCAGCCAATGAGGAGAAAGAGTCCCTGGAGAGCCGCTACCCTTGTGCACATCGCTGCATTGTAATAGGGACCAGGTTAATATTAGGGGGGCTGCAAAAGGTGCTGAACACAAAGGGGTTTTTACCTTCATGCATAGTTTGCATGAAGGTAAAAAAAAAAAAAAAAAGCTTTGAGCCTTTACAACCACTTCTTTGAATCAGGTAATATATTCCACATGCCTCAAAGTCTTACAGTTCGTAGGACCTTTGCAGAGAGACCACTGCTTCCATACAGAGCAGAGGTCTGACAAACCTGCTGGCAAGTCAGGGCTAGAGCGCCCCAATCAGCAAAGCTCATAAACGGGTGTGTTGGACTCAACTGGAGGAACGGTCACCTTTTTGAATATGAGGGAACCTATTCTGGTGTTTCAGCGATGTGGATTGAGCCTCTTCTGCTTTGATGTGCCTGGAATGTGTAAAGCCCATTTAAACTGAAAGTTTAGTTGGACTTAAAAGGAGGAGTTGAACTTGTTAACCACCTCCCGTCCTCCGGACACAGTGGAACACCGATCGTCGTACGGGACCTCTCTGCGAGGTCCCGATCATGTGATCACTGATTGGCCAATCAGTGATCCCATCAGAGTTGTAAGCAAGATGTCACTTCTGACATCATTGCTTACTACGTGTGAAATCTGTGATCAATCACAGAGGTCACATGGTACAAGGCTATTCACAACAGCTTTGGACCATGTGACAAGCTGTGACCAATCACATCTCTCACAATATTTCTCAACGGCTGCAAGAATGCAGCCAGAGAAGGAGAAATGATTGCTTTTACAGACTTTATGGGTGTAAAAGCAATGTAAAAAAAAAAAAAAACTTAATCACCCCCCCCCCATGGTGACACTGTACTGCTAGGGTGACAGTATGTAAAAAAAAAAAAAAAAAAAAGTTTAAAAATTATAATTTTGGTTATAAACTAATTTGAGTTATTTTTTGTTACTAAAAAGATAAAACGGAATAAATTTTGGCTAAGATTTATGATGAAATACTATTTATTTGAAAATCTTTATAAGAAAAAACACTTTTCTAAATTTTTGGACTTTTTCATTTATATAGCAAAAAAAATAAAAAATCCCAGTGGTGAATAAATACCACCAAAATAAAGCTTTATCTGTCTCAAAAAAAAAGCTAAAAAAATTCATATGGCTACAGTGTTGCATGACCGCGCAATTGTCAAAGTGTGATAGCGCTGAAAGCTGAAAATTGGCCTGGACAAGAAGGGGGTAAAAGTGTCCGGACTGGAAATGGTTAAGTGTTGGTCCTGCCAGGAATATCGTGAACCGATAACGTCCTGTGCTCACCGCCTGTGCTGCACACACTGTTCACAACTATCTGTATGTGAACTACAGAACAGCTCCACCCCCCATGTTATGGATAAGAGAGTGGGAGATGTTCTGTAGTCCTGTCCCAGTGTGAAAACTGTGCTTCTTCATAGATAAAGTACAGTGAGTGAGCATGGTCATCCTAGGACAAGATATGTGTTACCGGCAGGATCACCAGGTGAAAATTAGGCCTGGTTCACTCTAATGCGATGCTAATTCGATCCGATTTCAGCCGCAATTTTGTAGTGCGAGTTTGATGACAGTTCTGTGCGTTTTTCATTCAATTTCGCCTACTCTGTTTTTGATGCAATTTTAGATACTACTACCCTGGGAGGCACTTGAGGGTTAAACAAAAATGAAACCGCTTTCAGAATTGCATACATGTGTAGTTTTGGTTCTTCTTTATTCAAGTGTATAGGGCACAAAAGTACCCTCTTCCAAAATTACACTGTACTCTGCTGCACTGAAAATAAATGTGACCTTCATTGTCATGCGATTCTCTGCAACTCACGCTGCATAACAAATCCCACTAGTGTGAACCAGACCGTAAAACTGAACACAGATAGGAAAATATCATCTAAATCCATTCATTATGTGGATTCTTCTTGAATCTCGGTGAGCTTTGTGTATTTCTTCCAGATCTGTGCAGCAATCCAGAGACTTCACCTCTGCACAGAAGCTTCCTGTTATAAAGACCACTCACTGCTACCTTCTCTATATGCACACAGTCTCTAGTCTTGTCTCCGCCCTCTCCTGTATTTTTCTGCAGGCAGCTTGCAGTGGGTGGAGCCTGCTTGGTTCCTCCCACAGCTCTGCACAAACTACATACAGTACAGTGATGATGTCATTGTTATATTACAAGGTAATATTTGCATTTACAAACACATTTGGTGCTCAGAAAATGGATTTATATCCTTTGTGGTTTTTAAATGAAAAAGTTTTTGTACTCAGTATACCTTTACAGTATGAATAAAAAAAAAAAGACAAACTAATGCAGCCACCACACCTGAGGACTGGAGAGCTGTAGGCCTCATGCACACAGAGCGCTTTTGCAGCCACTGCTTGTAAATGGCCCTCCATGTAATCCCTATGTGCCCATACACACATATACTTTTAGGAGCTTTTAGTGGCAGGAAAGTTTAGCAGCAGGAAAAAAAAAATTTAAAATTAAATATAAAAAAAAAAAAAAAACAAAAAAAAAAAAAAAAAAAACGCACAGCCAGTGCACGTCCAGGAGCAGCAGCGTTTTGGCAGAAAAAAAAAACCTGACACATCTAAACGCGTGTTAACGCTAGGTGTGTTTAGCACTTGAGTGTTAATTTTAATGGCCAGAATAAATTACTATTCTAGCCAATTAAATGAATGCCCAAGCGTTATACAAGCGTCAGGCGTTTTTTCGGCAAAAATTCTGCAGCCAGGAGAAAAGCTTCTAGGTGAGTTTTTTCCTTTTTTTTTTTCTTTAAAATAACGTCTTCTGAGCATGAGGCCTTACAGTGATACTAAACCCCGGACCCCGCATTCACTCGATCCGCTCTCCCCGGACCCCGCATTCACTCGATCCGCTCTTCCCGGGACCCCGCATTCACTCGATCCGCTCTTCCCGGGACCCCGCATTCACTCGATCCGCTCTTCCCGGGACCCCGCAGTCACTCGATCCGCTCTTCCCGGGACCCCGCAGTCACTCGATCCGCTCTTCCCGGGACCCCGCAGTCACTCTAACCGCTCTCCCGGGACCCCGCAGTCACTCTATCCGCTCTCCCGGGACCCCGCATTCACTCTATCCGCTCTCCCGGGACCCCGCATTCACTCTACCCGCTCTCCCGGGACCCCGCATTCACTCTACCCGCTCTTCCCGAACCCCGCATTCACTCTACCCGCTCTCCCGGGACCCCGCATTCACTCTATCCGCTCTCCGGGGACCCCGCATTCACTCTATCCGCTCTCCGGGGACCCCGCATTCACTCTATCCGCTCTCCGGGGACCCCGCATTCACTCTATCCGCTCTCCGGGGACCCCGCATTCACTCTATCCGCTCTCCGGGGACCCCGCATTCACTCTATCCGCTCTCCGGGGACCCCGCATTCACTCTATCCGCTCTCCCGGGACCCCGCATTCACTCTATCCGCTCTCCCGGGACCCCGCATTCACTCTATCCGCTCTCCCGGGACCCCGCATTCACTCTATCCGCTCTCCCGGGACCCCGCATTCACTCTATCCGCTCTCCCGGGACCCCGCATTCACTCTATCCGCTCTCCCGGGACCCCGCATTCACTCTATCCGCTCTTCCCGGACCCTGCATTCACTCTATCCACTCTCCCCGGACCCTGCATTCACTCTATCCGCTCTCCCCGGACCCCGCATTCACTATATCCGCTCTCCCCGGACCCTGCATTCACTATCCGCTCTTCCCGGACCCTGCATTCACTCTATCCGCTCTTCCCGGACCCTGCATTTTCTCATCATAAGTACATAGCAGTCTTGTGACTGCAGCAGAGCACTGGTTAAAGCTTGTAGGAGGAGTTTCATTTCTACTCTAGGAGGATGTGGAAGTCCTGACCCTCTGCCTGGACAGTGCTGATCACATGCACTCTCCCAAGAAAAAAAAAAAAACCTCTAGCAATACACACCAAACTGAGCATGTGCCTGCAGATTCAGTCTGTACCAGGTGGTCATTTCAACAAGGAGGGGCAGAGAAACAAAACAAAAAAAAAAAAAAAAAAAAAAACACAAAAAAAAAGAAGGATCAAACAGCCTTTTTACACAATGCAGAGGATTAACCCCTTAGGTTCCACAGTGAGTATAACAAGCATGCTTTACTGCATCTACAGACTGATTGTACTGCTGTGGGTTTAGTAACACTTTAATATAGTAAATATTATATCTTGGGTTTGGATACAATTGAATGAATGGAAGACCCCGAGGGGCGGTGATGTAGGCACTTACGATATAGTTTTCATCTCTTTCTTTTCTGCGTCGGGACGAGCGCGGTTCAGGACCTTTAGGAAGTCAGATGTCTTAGCTCTCATTCGGGTGTGGATGTAAGCCTGGTAGAGAAGGAGTGCATGAGAAAAAAAACAGACCACGATGCAAGAAGAGATCACTAAATTTTAGTACTATGATACTTCATACTAGGATGCTGAGGGTCTGATACAGAGATCAGCCTTTCTGGATCCTGAAAAAGCTGTATATAGAAATAGAAAAGAATGACCAAAAAAAAAAAAGAAAAAAAAGACCAAGTTGTCCATTGAGTTTGTCTACCAGGTTTTTTTTTTTTGTTTTTTTTTTAACCGTTGGCCGGGTATTATTTATTTATTTCAGGTAGTTATATAGCGCCGTCAATTTACGCAGCACTTTACATATATATTGTACATTCACATCAGTCCCTAACCCTCAAGGGGTGTACAATCTAAGGTCCCTAACCCTCAAGGGGTGTACAATCTAAGGTCCCTAACCCTCAAGGGGTGTACAATCTAAGGTCCCTAACTCACATTCATACATACACATACTAGGGACAATTTAGACAGGAGCCAATTCACCTACCAGCATGTCTTTGGAGTGTGGGAGGAAACCGGAGTACCTAGAGGAAACCCACGCAGGCACAGGGAGAACATGCAAACTCCAGGCAGGTGGTGCCGTGGCTGGGATTCGAACCAACGACCTGAGTACTACCAGACGGAAGTGCTAACCATTTAGCCACTGTGCTGCCCAATATAGATCTAGGTTTATCCCCAAACATGTTTCAATTCACTGACTGTTGACTGACTCACTGCCTCTGTTCCAAATATCAATTCTAAGGTTACTTTTGTACTTTTCTGCAGCTAGTTGGAGGTCGTGTCCTCGTGTTCTTGATCATCGTTTCACATTGAAAAATAATCAGATAAAACTGCAAACGCGAATGTGCTGCCACCCACACAAAGTGAAAAATACGAGAGACTGCAGCAAGCACCAAACCGTGTTCCCACTCAGTAATTAATATTAAAAAAGAAAAAAAAAATGTTGCGCTACCACACACCAAAAAGGCTTTTCCTGAGGAAGTCACGTGGTTGTCACGCAACGCGTCGGAAGAAATGGAGGCCGGTGACGTCAATGCTGGTCCATATGTTTGATCTGTAATTGCTACCGGCTTATTGGGGTCTGTGGACCCGTAGTTCTATGCAAGTGCATTTGCTTGTGTGCCTTTCGTATTCCAATAAATGATTACACTATCGAAGGCATTTTTATTCATTTATTTATTTTATTTCAGGTACTTATATAGCGCCATCAATTTACGCAGCGCTTTACATATATATTGTACATTCACATCAGTCCCCGCCCCCGAGGAATGTACAATCTAAGGTCCCTAACTCACATTCATACATACACATACTAGGGACAATTTAGACAGGAGCCAATTCACCTACCAGCATGTCTTTGGAGTGTGGGAGGAAACCGGAGTACCCGGAGGAGACGCACGCAGGCACAGGGAGAACATGCAAACTCCAGGCAGGTGGTGCCATGGTCGGGATTTGAACCAGCGATACTAATACTGCCAGGCAGTAGGGTGGACGGGCCAACTAACATGATACATTCATTTTGTATGGCTAAATGATTAGCACTACCACCTGGCAGTATTCGGGTCGTCTGTTCAAATCCCAACCATGGCACCACCTGCATGGAGTTTGCATGTTCTCCCTGTGCCTGCGTGGGTCTCCTCTGGGTACTCTGGTTTCCTCCCACACTCCAAAGACATGCTGGTAGGTTAATTATGCGATTTTGTGCAGCCCTGCAGCAGTATTTCTTCTATAGGGCAGCCGGGAAGTGGTTAAACTGCAGATTTAATGACAGGCAGGGGTGGACTGACCATTTGGAATCTCGGGCACTGCCTGAGGGCGCCGGGATCAGTAGGGGGCCCCATGAGATGCCCCTGGTACCTTTTTCATAGGCTTTTTTGAGTTTGGGCAAGGACACAGAGGCCCCATGATCCCCTAGTACCCGGAGGAAACCCACGCAGGCACAGGGAGAACATGCAAACTCCAGGCAGGTGGTGTCGTGGCTGGGATTCCTTTTTGAGTGTACGTCTCACCCTGGGCTGTGGAGGACTGTCAAAGGAAAGGAACACCTCCATGCACCGTTGTTGGATTGCCCCATCAGGCGATTATAGAGACCAGATGACCATTTAATTTGCAAGCGCTATTTGATCTGTTTGGGCCAAATTTTGAGGTGAGGGAGCAATTTATATGGTGGTGGCACATGAGGTGGATCCACTAACATTTATTCTGGCGCAGAAAGTTTGGAGCACCATTTAGTTGCATTCTGATTGGACTGTTTATTCACTGAACATTTTGTGGCACTGTATGGTTTTCAAAATCAGATAAAACAAATAATTCCTTCAATCACATTTATTCACTGAATTTTTTGGCGCTGGATGATTTAAAATTTCATGTACTGCTGTATTTTAGCAATTATTTATTTATTGCACATAACACTTTGGGGGGGTTAGGAGGTCTGTTAGGTATTTATTGTAGTTATTACTCACAGTTTACACGTGATAATTTAATAATTTATGTACGGCTTTATTTACTTTATGAATTATTTCATTTATTATTTACTTATGGCACTCAGCACTTTTGGGGGTTAGGAGGACTGTTGAGTGTTTATTGTTGATCTGTGAGTTGACCCTATTTCAATGGGTCATTATATGAAGATGGTTTGTTATTTAGTTTTTTGAGTGGTGTGTGGCAGCGTAACACTTTTTTTTTTATTTTTTTTTAACTACTTGCCCTCCAGAGGATTTGCACCCCTTCCTTAGCAGGCCATTTTTTGGCGATACGGTGCTGCGTTACTTTAAAAACTTACAACTGCACAGTCATGCACCGCTGCACCAAAATGATCTTTTGCTATTAAACATGTCCAATAAATAAAAAAAAAATTTAAAAAATCCAATTTAGGCCAAAATGTATTCTGCTCCATTTCTTTGCTAAAAAAAAAAAAAAAATTCCAATGTGTATATTAATTTGTTTACGTAAAAGTTATAGCATTTACAAATGGCGGTACGGATATTGGAATTTTTTTTTTTACTATTAACAGCGGCGTTCAGCGACTTATAGCGGGACTGCGGCGGGCATTCTGACACTGTGGGGGAACGGATCTGGTGTCACTGACATCCCCAGTGGCACCAATACAGTGATCGGTGCTAATAAAAAGCACTTACACTGTACTAATGGCACTGGGCAGGAAGGAGTTAACATTTGGGGTGATCAAAGGGTTAACTGTGTGCTGTTTTACTACGTGGGCTGTGTCTCACTAAGAACACTGCTTTGTATGGCTCTGCTAAGCAGAACCATACAAAGCAGTGTACAGGAGCTAACAGGGGAGAGATCTGTTTAGTTTATACACAGGTCTCTCCCTCGTCAAAGATACTCAACGACCACCAGGTGCCACAGAGTAATCACCGGCCGGGACTTGCTGATTGACAGCCGATGCCGCGAATGGCAGCCGATGCCGCGAATGGCAGCGTGGGTAGGGTGAGCGTGCCCCTACCCGGAAATGCAAAGTCACGTGTGCACACACAATTTTGCGCACCCCTGCCGTCCTGTAGCAGTATTTCTGCTATAGGGCAGAGGGGAAGCGATTAATACTGAAAATATTGCCCTCCTGAACGTTATTCATGCCCTTCGTGTATTTAAAGCTTTCGGTTATTTGTCCATTTCCCTGCCTCTCTCTCGACTGCACATATAAATTACCCGAGTGATCAAAACCGGCAATGGGGTAACCGCTACTCACTCCAGTGCTGCTTTAGACTGACACCCAGTTTAAGTATCTTCTGCAGGTCCAGGCAGCGGTGCTTCTGCATTCTCTTTACATCAGGGAAGTAGTGATGTCATGTCACTCCCATTCACTGCAGGGTCCAGGACAGCACTATTCTAGCTTTTCTGCAGCTACAGATCCCTGCTATAGTAATCTATTGTTGGCAAATCTGCAGCCTGGATGGGTTGAATTTTGGTCCCCAATGATCAGATTCAGACTCCCCAATTTAAAAAAAAAAAAAAAATATTGTATGTTCTTCCCTCCTTTTATTGGACTCCGGGTTCCAACAATGACATCGGATGATCTGGATGGCATTTTCATTCACTGAGCAAGCATGCAATGCTCATGTAAATAGAATGCAACGTTCCAGTTTTTAGCAATTGCAAACCTATGAAAAAGTCACCGCTGTGCTAATCTGTGCCCTTGACAATCCAACATGATCTTATATTACCCTAACATTTTATGCGAAATGTATTTTCCCTGCGTGCAGAATGTAAAATCAAAAAGGGACTAAAGCTCTCCTAAAGTAAAAAACAAAAAAGTAAAAAGCCCATGGTCAGGAGGGTAAGTTAAAGCAGAACGTCATCTGAAAAGCGAAGTCCCGCTTTAATCTTCTCTCTAACTTTTGGAGGTTTTTTGTTTTGTTTTTTTTGTTTTTTTTAAAGGAACAGGTACCTAATTCTGACAGGTATCTGCACCCACTTGGATCCCTGCAGAAGCACTTTTTGTTTTGTTTCTAAGTTCCTGCAGTTTCTCCTGATATAAGCAGAACTGGATCTCCTTCCTCCTGCTGGTGAGCTCTCCAGCGATAACTAAAGCTCTACATTGTGGAATCAAGACCACCTTCTTCCTGTTGCTGATCCTTCCAGTTATAACAAAGAATCTACATTGGGATATCAGGACCTCCTTCCTCCTGTTGCTGATCCTTCCAGTTATTACATAGGATCTACATTGGGACCTCCTTCCTCCTGTTGCTGATCCCTCTAGTTATAACAAAGGATCTACATTGGGAATCGGGACCTCCTTCCTCCTGTTGCTGATCCTTCCAGTTATAAGAAAGTATCTACATTGGGGAATCAGAACCTCCTTCCTCCCGTTGCTGATCCTTCGTTATAACAAAGGATCTACATTGGGGAATCAGAACCACCTTCCTTCTGTTGCTGATCCTTCCAGTTATTACATAGGATCTACATTGGGAATTGGGACGTCCTTCCTCCTGTTGCTGATCCTTCGTTATAACAAAGGATCTACATTGGGGAATCAGGACCTCCTTCCTCCCGTTGCTGATCCTTCCAGTTATAACAAAGGATCTACATTGGGAATCAGGACCTCCTTCCTCCTGTTGCTGATCCTTCCAGTTATTACATAGGATCTACATTGGGAATTGGGACCTCCTTCCTCCTGTTGCTGATCCTTCCAGTTATAACAAAGGATCTTCATTGGGAATCAGGACCTCACTGTCAAGGTCCTACCTTTTCCCTGAGGTTATGTTACTCCATGTGCTGGCGTCCATCTTGGATTCTGCTGTGCATGATGGGTATCCTTTTTATGTCTTTAGGTCTCTGAGGTCCACCCCCCAGAGGGGCGTGGCTGATGACATATAAGCCTGTGGCCCGCACATGCTCTTGGCACTTGTGTAATGTCAGGGCAGGAGCTGAGGAACGGACAGGCAGGCCTAACAACACAACGCACTGGCTGACGACAACCACCACCCACAGACCGAAGTCCCCCAGGGCGCGGAGTCTAAGTCCCAGGCTGACTATTCTCTGTATTCTCCTTTGATCTGACCCTCTGTTGCTGAACCCGGCTTGTGACCTGTGATTCTCGTCTGCTGTCCTGTACTGTTTTGTCCTGTTGTTGTTGACCCCGGCTTGTCTGACTACTCTTTTGTTTCTTCCACCAGCTACACGCCATTGGCGGCGGCCATTACCGCAGCTGAGGTGTCTCGGGGGCCGCGACCTGGTTCCTGGCTGCGTCAAGTCCATCCCCACCATCAGGGGCCCTGGTGAAGGGCAGCCTGGGACTTAGACTCCGCGCCCTGGGGGACTTCGGTCTGTGGGTGGTGGTTGTCGTCAGCCAGTGCGTTACATTGTTAGGCCTGCCTGTCCGTTCCTCAGCTCCTGCCCTGACACTCCTTCCTCCTGTTGCTGATCCTTCCAGTTATAACAAAGGATCTGCATTGGGAATCAGGACCTCCTTCCTCCTGTTCCTAATCCTTTCAGTCATAACAAAAGATCCATATAGAGGAATCAGGACCTCCTGCTGCGGATTCTTCTAGTGACAAATGAAGATCTATATACAGGAATCAGGATCTCCTTTTTCCTGCTGTTAGACATCCTTTAGAGACAGGCATTCTCTAAAAAGTATGCAGAATTCTAGAGTAAACACCCCAGACAGGACTTCCAATGTGCACATTTTGAAAAATAAAGCTTTATGAAAATCAGCGTGCAAACTCAAGAGTGATGAGAAAGAAGAGCTAACCACAGTAATATACATATATTATATACAGTGCATCCAGAAAGTGTTCCCAGCACTTAACTTTTGCCACATTTTGTTATGTTACAGCCTTATTCCAAAATGATTTAAATTCATCTTTCTCGTCAACATTCTACAAACAATACCCCATAATGACAACGTGAAAGAAGTTTGTTTTGAAATCTTTGCAATTTATTAAAAAAAAAAACCAAAAAAACCAAATACCCAAAAAACACATGTACATAGGTTTTCACAGCCTTTGCCACGACACTCAAGATTGAGCTCTGGTGCATCCTGTTCCCACTGATCATCCTTGAGATGTTTCCAAAAGTTGATTGGAGTCCACTTGTGGGAAATTCGGTTGATTGGACATGATTATGAAAGGCATAAACCTGTCTATAGAAGGTCCCACAGTTACCAGTGCATGTCGGAGCACAAACCAAGCCATGAAGTCCAAGGAATTGTCCGTAGACCTCCGAGACAGGATTGTATCAAGGCACAGATCTGGGGAAGGGTAGAGAAACATTTCTGCAGCATTGAAGGTTCCCAATGAGCACAGTGGCCTCCATCATCCGTAAATGGAAGATGTTTGGAACCACCAGGAATCTTCCTAGAGCAGGTCACCCGGCCAAAATGAGCAAATTGAGGGAGAAGGGCCTTCGCCAGGGAGGTAACAGAGCACCCGATGGGTCACTCTGAAAGAGCTCCAGCGTTTCTCTGTGGAGAGAGGAGAACCTTCCAGAAGAACAACCATCTCTAAAGCATTCCACCAATCAGGCCTCTATGGTAGAGTGGTCAGACAGAAGCCACTCCTCAGTAAAAGGCAAATGGCAGCCCGCCTGAAGTTTGCCAAAACTCATCTGAGGGACTCTCAGACCTTGAGAAACAAACTCTCTGGTCTGATGAAACAAAGATTGAACTCTTTGGCCTGAATGCCAAGTGTAATGTCTGGAGAAAACCAGGCACCACTTACCACCTGGCCAATACCATCCCTACAGTGAAGCATGGTGGTGGCAGCATCATGCCGTGGGGATTTTTTTCAGCGGCAGGAACTGGGAGACTAGTCAGGATCGAAGGAAAGATGAATGCAACAATGTACAGAGACATCCTTGATGAAAACCTGTTCCAGAGCGCTCTGGACCTTAGACTAGGGAGACGGTTCATCTTTCAACAGGACAATGACCCTAAGCACACATAATACAGGAGTGGCTACGGGCCAACTGTGTGAATATGCCCTGGAGTGGCCCAGCCAGAGCCCAGACTTGAACCCGATTGAACATCTCTGGAGAGATCTGAAAATGGCTGTGCACCCATACTCCCCATCCAACCTGATGGAGCTTGAGAGGTACTGCAAAGAAGAATGGGAGAAATTGCCCAGAAATAGGTGTGCCAAGCTTGTAGCATCATACTCAAAACGACTTGAGGTTTGAATTGGTGCTAAAGGGGCTTCAACAAAGTATTGAGCAAAGGCTGGGAATACTTATGTACATGTGTTTTTTTTTTTCATTTTTTATTTTTTAATAAATTGCAAAGATTTCAAAACGAACATCTTTCACGTTGTCATTATGGGATATTGTTTGTAGAATGTTGAGGGAAAAAAAATTAATTTAATCCATTTTGGAATAAGGCTGTAACATAAGAAAATGTGGCACAAGTTAAGTGCTGTGAATACTTTCTGGATGCGCTGTATGTGACCTACTTGTGCAGAGCTCCCATTTAAAGTACAAGCTATTGTTTGAAACTGAAAAAAGCTTTTATAAAAAAAGACTAATGTCTCAATAATACTCAGTGAGAATAAAGCCTGAATGTTAGTTTATGACATTAAAAAAAAAAAAAAAAGGAACATGTGCACTTTATTGTAAATCTGATACCTGTACGTCAGAGGCAGTTTTTGATTGCTTACCTTGGAGCACTTGATGTGGTAATGCAGGTAGTCCCGGAATGTGTGAATGAGATTGATGGTGTTGTCCCTTGCATTGGCATTGGTGTGACGAGGAAAGAGCACTGAGGAGGCGGAAACAAGAATTGTTAGGAGTACTGCTTTTATTTTGTCTTTGGTTCCTCCCTCCAACTCCATCATACTAGTGAAACCATTAAATAAAACTCTGCGCTTCTCTATGTAATGTGGGCAGATCATGGCTGGTGGGAGGGGCCAGCAGGGTGCTGTACACAAGTTTCCAGAAAACATCACAAGAGCCCTGAGGTTAGCGGGCTGGCTCTAGGGAGGAGTTATGCAAAAATGTATGTCTTGATGGGTGGATGTCAGTCTAGAGCTGCCTTTCTCAACCAGGGTGCCCAGGAACCCTGGGGTGCCTTGAGGTGTCTTCAGGGGTGCCTTGACAAAATGTCTAAAAATTTACCAAAACTTGTATACAAGCAAGAAGGTGGAACAAGCCTGCCTTTTAGTTACACAAAGCCACAGGTTTTCATTACGCACCATAACGACCTTCTAGCCGCCAGAATCCTGACAACCAATGACATCATCCCTTGATAAGGAAAATGTCAGCTGCCTGCACAGCATCCTAGTTTGACCCTCCCCCGCCCCTCTCCATCAGCACTGGGGTCATATTAGCTCAGTAATGGAGAAAAACCTGAGGGAGAAGAGAAACAATGGAATACTAGTCAGTATCAGTGTGCAAAAGTGTATTTGGTTTGGAAGAATAAATCCCCTCTAATGTTGGGTGTCCTACATCTGTGGATGTTGCAGAGTTATATAAAACTATTAGAATAGTTTTTCACATTTTGGAATGGTGTGCCCTTAAAAAATTATGGACAGTCTTGAGGCACCCCAATCTTAAAGGGTGCCTCGGGGCTGGCCCCAATCTTAAAGGGTGCCTCGGGGCTGGCCCCAATCTTAAAGGGTGCCTCGGGGCTGGCCCCAATCTTAAAGGGTGCCTCGGGGCTGGCCCCAATCTTAAAGGGTGCCTCGGGGCTGGCCCCAATCTTAAAGGGTGCCTCGGGGCTGGCCCCAATTTTAAAGGGTGCCTCGGGGCTGTCCCTAATTTTAAAGGGTGCCTCGGGGCTGTCCCTAATTTTAAAGGGTGCCTCGGGGCTGTCCATAATTTTAAAGGGTGCCTCGGGGCTGTCCATAATTTTAAAGGGTGCCTTGACAAAAAAAAGGCTGAGAAACACTGGTCTAGAATGTTCCAAGGCAAAGTGTATTTGCATGAAGACCACCCTAGGTATCACCCACATGTAATCCTGAGCCAACATGATTGAAGGAACTGAAATCCAATGAATGAAAGAGGAGGGACAGGGTCAGTCATGCTGGGTAGGAAAGGGCTAAATCATGATGGATGTCACCCAAGCAAGGAAATGAGGTGGGCTCTGACTTCCAATAGACACTGTAAGAATCTTTCCAAGATTACAATACAGCACCTTGACATCACCAGAACCTTCAGGAACAATCCAAAAGTCGAGGCTCTAGGGTTGACTTTTAGGCTTTACTGTTTATTTGGAGGTTTCCTCATTTTCATGTAAGGTCTGCTTAGTATTTTGGGTAAAGACTTATACAGATCTTTTTTGCTATGTCCTCCTATGTGAAATAGAAGATGCCACCTTCTAGGACTCACCAGGTGAAGGTGGCGTGTACTTACCAAATGTGATATAACCGATGTTGTCGCCCACTGCTGCGTCTGTGTCCTTTAGTTCCAGAGGAGGCTCTCGATGGCTGAACAAGACCTGAGGTGCTGTGTGACTGGCGCGGCGCCCTTCCTTAAACTCCTAGCAAAAAGGACAAATCAACAAGATGTCAGAGATGGAGGAATCCCACTTTGTTTATAGGGGGAATTACTGGAAATATGCCCGACTTATACAAGCACACTTACCTGCATGAATACTTTTCCTATCACCACATCGTCGTCATCCTTGAACACTGTGCTAAACACCACAGTCACCCGGTCCTTCTTGGCTTCCACATACCTGTTCAATGTTTCAACACATGATTAGAGTCAGAGACTCACATTTAAAGAGTCACCAATCCCATATGTCAGGATTCCCAGCCTTGTTAGCATGCTGTTAGCAAAATGAGGGCTCCCCCCCCACTGTTTTCTTACCTAGCATTCAGGGAGAGGTGAGACTACATAACAAGTATTGCCTAATATTTGTGCCCTTTAATCAGTGATAATATCAAATAGAAAGACTTGAAATTAAGCTTGTGCTGGAAGAGGGGATGCCGAGCGGCTGAGACCTCGCTGGGAGGGGGGGGGAGCTGAGCCCTTTGCTGGGAGCGCAGGGGGTTTAGGGGGTGGAGCCGAACGGCTGAGTCTTTGCCGGGAGCGCGGAGACAAAAAGCGGAGTCCTCAAAGGGAGCGCGGGGGGGTATAGCCGAACGGCTGAGTCCTTACTGGGAGGGTGGGTAGGGAGGGAAAGTGTCATGCGGCTGAGTCCTCGCTTTACTGGGGGGGAAACTGAGTGGCTGAGTCTTTGTTGAGAGAGGGGATGCCGAGTGGCTGAGATCTCGCTGGGAGGGGGGAGCTGAGCCCTTGCTGGGAGCACAGGGGCTTGGTGGGGGGGTTAAGGGGGTGGAGCCGAACAGCTTAGTCCTCGCTGGGAGCATGGGGGGGAGGAGCTCAATGGCTGAGTGCTTGCTGGGGGGGGGTAGGGAGTGGGGGGGGGGGGGCTGGTTGGAAACCGAGTGGCTGGGTCTTTGTTGAGAGACGGGATGCCGAGTGGCTGAGACCTCGCAGGGAGGGGGGGGCTGAGCCCTTGCTGGGAGCGCAGGAGGTTTGGGGGGGGGGGGGGTAGGGAGGGAAAGTGTCATGTGGCTGAGTCCTCGGTTTACTGGGGGGGGGACCAAGTGGCTGAGTCTTTGTTGAGAGAGGGGATGCTGAACGGCTGAGACCTCGGTGGGAGGGGGGTAATGGAGGGGGCTAAGATCTTGCTGGGACCACAGGGGGTTTGGGGGGGAGGGGTTAAGGGGGTGGAGCCGAACAGCTTAGTCCTTGCTGGTAGCATGGGGGGGGAAGCCGAACGGCTGAGTCCTTGCTGGGAACGCAGGGGTGTTGGTGGTGGGTTTTGATAGCTGAATGGCCGAGATCTCACTAGGAGGGGGGTTAAGGGGGCGGAGCCAACCAGCTGAGTCCTCGCTGGGGGGGGGGGGCCTTGGTGTAGGAAGGGAGAGTGTCCTCACTTTACTGGGGGGGGGGGGAACTGAGTGGCTGAGTCTTTGTTGATCCTTTATCTTTTTTTCTTTGGTGGGGGGGGGGGGGGGGGGGGGTTGGCACTTTGAGGGGAATAAAAGGCTTTTAAACCCACTTTTATTTGGGTTGCAGAAGAAAAACACTCTTACTCCAAGAATATTCTATATGGAGTAATGGTCTCCTGGGCAGATCTCCTTCATCCCTCCAATTAAAGTTTCCTGTCTGACGTATAAGGAGGCTGGATGATATTTTGACACAGGGAGGAGATGAACGCTCTCCACTAAAAGAAGGTGGTTTAAAAACCGTATAAATTAAGCAAATATATAATAATAGTAAAATATAATCTTAACCCACACCCTCCCATTCCTTGCAGAGCGACCTCCATGGTTTCATCCTGTATGCATTGGGCACAATGTATGATGGGAGGAGTGAAGTGCGAGCAGAGAAAAGCGGATTAGACTTACATGGTCTCGTCTTCCCGGTAGTGAATGACGGCTCTCTTTTCCCCATCTCTTCCCTCTTCCTGAAACCTGAAGTACTTCTCAAACACGGAGGCAAAGCAGTTTCTCTTTAGCATGCCGGCCTGGTGGATAACGGAGTCTCGGTTTTGAGGCAACGACTCCAAATCATACAGCAAAGATACATTGTAACCTGCACAGAAAACAGTTTCATCTCTTTACCATCGTGTCAGGTGTCATTGACGCAGCACAAAGAGCAATGGAAAGGTGTAGAGGGGACCAACAATGAGAGACAACTGCCAATTGGTTACTTTGCATTACTAACTCAAGTAGTATGAGTACTGCCATTGTTGGCCTCACTCTGAAAATGCTAGTAGCCTGGCTGTCACTGAATTAAAGCGGAGTTCCAGCCTTTTTTTTTTTTTACTCCCTTGAAAGACAATGGTCTCCCTCTTCACAGTCCATGTTGGCAATATATATGTAGATATTTTTTCCCTAAATACCTTTTATTGGTAATTTTTGTCTCCACTTCCGGTCCCAGCCGCCGAGGTGATTACATCATCAGGCATTCCCTAGGGCTTCTGGGATATTGGCGTCATCTATCCCAGCAGTCCTAGGTACCTGATAGCAAAATCTTGCGTTATGAGACCGGAAGAGATGCGGTCGCTGGGATTTCTTCACACTACGCAGGTGCGAGATCGCCCCCTTCTTCGCGCCGCCCAGGTGCGAGATCGCCCCCTTCTTCGCGCCGCCCAGGTGCGAGATCGCCCCCTTCTTCGCGCCGCCCAGGTGCGAGATCGCCCCCTTCTTCGCGCCGCCCAGGTGCGAGATCGCCCCCTTCTTCGCGCCGCCCAGGTGCGAGATCGCCCCCTTCTTCGCGCCGCCCAGGTGCGAGATCGCCCCCTCCTTCACACTGCGCAGGTGCGAGATCGCCCCCTCCTTCACACTGCGCAGCTGCGAGATCGCCCCCTTCTTCACACTGCCCAGGTGCGAGATTGCCCCTCCTTCACACCGCGCAGGTGCGAGATCGCTCCTCCTTCACACTGCGCAGGTGCGAGATCGCTCCTCCTTCACACCGCGCAGGTGCGAGATCGCTCCTCCTTCACACTGCGCAGGTGCGAGATCGCTCCTCCTTCACACCGCGCAGGTGCGAGATCGCCCCCTTCTTCACACTGCCCAGGTGCGAGATCGCTCCTCCTTCACACTGCGCAGCTGCGAGATCGCCCCCTTCTTCACACTGCCCAGGTGCGAGATTGCCCCTCCTTCACACCGCGCAGGTGCGAGATCGCTCCTCCTTCACACTGCGCAGGTGCGAGATCGCTCCTCCTTCACACCGCGCAGGTGCGAGATCGCTCCTCCTTCACACTGCGCAGGTGCGAGATCGCTCCTCCTTCACACCGCGCAGGTGCGAGATCGCCCCCTTCTTCACACTGCCCAGGTGCGAGATCGCTCCTCCTTTACACTGCGCAGGTGCGAAAAACGGGAAGTGCATGCTGGGTAGCCAGCTGCACAATTTCCCGGAAGAATGCCTGAGCAAGCTTCAGGTGCCCACACTTAAGATGGCAGCGTTAACAATATGAGGGTGCAGTAAGTACATTTATTTTTTTATAAGGAAAGCAAAAGGATTACAAGTACAGGTGATCTCAACTTGCATTGCCTAAGCTGCCACTCTCACGTGGGTGCCTTTAGAAAAAAAATAATTAAACAGCTGGGACTCCGCTTTAAGTACTTTTAAAAGTCACAGACTTGAACAAGCAATCTTCCTGTTTCTGGCAAAATACAAAACAATCAGAAAAAAAAAAAAAAAGGGAAAGGGAGGGTACTTGACTAAGGCTACTTTCTCACTATTCCTTTGCAAAATAATAAAAAAAAAACAAAAAAAAAAAAAACCACACCCCACATGCATTTAAATTAAAAAAAAAAAAAAAGGGGGACTCGTGACTCAAGAAACGCACCATAACCAACAGCATTGTGTTTTTGATGCATTTTCCATAGATTTCAATGAGGATTGAAATGGACACCCAACTGACCAGTGTAAAGAGTTCCATAGGAACTCAGTCATGCATTTTTCTTCCAGAAGAAACAACTGATCAGTGTGAAAGCAGCTTTAGAAGCACTAAAACAGCTTTGATTTTTTTCCTATCAAGTCAACTGCAACATAAAATTTTGAAGCAAATTTAGATTTTTTTTTTTTTTTTACGACAGGAGATCAGTCTGTCTTCAGGTTGACACCTTTGTGGAGTTCCACTCCCTCTTAGACCTGGTTGACTGAGAATTCAAGTTTAGTGGTTTTTTTTATAAAATCAGCACCAGGGACAGTACTTACATAAAATGAATACTGCCCCTTGTGCCGGTGGCTGCCGTGTTCCTCGAAATCTTCATTCCTCTGCCCCAGGTACCCCGCCCAGCGGTGATTGTAGGATGCTGCAGGGGTACCCAGAGCCGGAAGAATAAAGATTCAGGAAACACAGCAACCACCAGCACAGTTGTATGAGTCTGCCACGGCCATTTGTCAAATGTGCCAATTATACCCTCTCTTGACACCCTCCTCCTCCATTCACAGAAGCCGTACTATTGCTTCCCACAGTGAAAAGTGCTCTATGAATGGAGGAGGCAGATCTGTCATTCATTCAGATTGCTTTTCGTTGTGGGAACTGATAGCACAGCTTCTATGAACGTAGGCAGATCTGTCATTCATTCACCCATCCTCCATTCACAGAGTGCTTTTCGTTGTGGGAACTGATAGCACAGCTTCTATGAACGGAGGCAGATCTGTCATTCATTCACCCATCCTCCATTCACAGAGTGCTTTTCGTTGTGGGAACTGATAGCACAGCTTCTATGAATGGAGGCAGATCTGTCATTCATTCACCCATCCTCCATTCACAGAGTGCTTTTCGTTGTGGGAACTGATAGCACAGCTTCTATGAACGGAGGCAGATCTGTCATTCATTCATTCACCCATCCTCCATTCACAGAGTGCTTTTCGTTGTGGGAACTGATAGCATAGCTTCCATGAACAGAGGAGGGGTGGAAAGGTGTGTATGATTAGCACCTATGACAAGTGCCTTTGACAGGTGCAGCCACTTGTATCAATCCCCGCCCAGCAGCATCAGAAGATTACCATTGCAGGGGTAGTGGGGGGCAGAGGAGTGCAGATTTGATTCTCTGGGAGCAGAGGACTGAAGGAACACAACAACCACATGGGGCACGCTTCATTCATGTAAATATTAGTACCGATTAAAAAAAAAAAAAAATTTTTTTTTAAAAATCCCTAAACATCAGCTTTAAAGTTTTGGACAGAGTAAAGGAAGCTAGCAAGGGTTCTAACTCACTCCTACTCCTTACCATTATTATCAAAAAGTGAAAGTAAAGTAGCCTCCAAATTTTGGGCTGTCCCTAGAAAAGTAGGAGAGGCAAAATCTTCCAATGGGATACTAGTTCTGGTGACCTGGGGACCAATGGATTCCTTTCATTTGCTGAGATTATCGCTCTATTACGGTTTTAGCTATGGGACAAGAAGTGAAGGGAAATCTCCCCAATAGGACATAGATGGCAAAAACGCCCTTACTTTATCTAAAATTAAAAAAAAAAGAAAAAAAAAAAAAAAAAAAAAAAAAAGGGGGGGGGGTTTGTCTAAGGTTCCGCTTTAAACCTTGTAGCATCAGGTAGACGAACACAGACTTTAAATATATTAAGTTGGGCATTTAAAATGTAGAAAAGGACAGGAAATATAGATCATATAACAGAAAAGAAGATGAAAATCCACACCTGATTCTGGAGCAACAAGGTAATTTCCATACGAGTTCTTCAGGACCTGTCAAAAGGAAGATCAGAGCAGCATAAGAAATGGTTCTATTGTTTACCCCTACCCACCCGGTAGTGCCTTCCCTAGACCCTAACGCCGGAAAGCAGGACGGACCTTGTGATCACAGTGAGTGCGCAAGGCCTTGTTCACATTATACATGCAGAAAACGTATGGGGGGGGGGGGGGGGGACCAAAAAAAAAAAAAGGACAGAATCCACTTGCAGAGACAGAGTTTACATCAGTTTTCAGTGAGTTTTATACACATGGCAGATTCCTGCGCAGAATAAAAAAAAAATCTGCATATGATACTAGTGTTGTGGTATGAACAGGGCACATAGAAAACAATTGTTTTTTGTGCCCTTGCAGAATGCATGCAGAAAAAGTCACATCTCTGCACCGTGGTGTGAACGAAGCCCAATACAGTGGTCACATGACCTGATACCCATCCGCTGGCTCCTGATCATAAACAGACTGGGAGCAGCCTGTGACAGCTCAGTCACCATGTTGGAAGCACACAGTGAGCGCATGTTGTTGTTGAGGCACACCTGTACGGCTGCCACACATATACATTGCATGGTCAGTAAGATATTAAATCGCTTATTTCTAAACACATATACGGTACTGTATGATAATCTATATACTTTATATATTTTTTATTTATATTACAGAGAAAATTATACAGTCATGGCCGAAATTGTTGGCACCCTTGATATTTCTCCAGGAAATCATGTATTTCTCACGAAACGTATTGCATTAACACATGTTTTGCTATACACATGTTTATTCCCTTTGTGTGTATTGGGACAAAACAAAAAAAGGGAGGAAAGAAAGCAAATTCGACATAATGTCACACAAACCTCCAAAAATGGGCTGGACAAAAGTATTGGCACCCTTTCACAACTGCGGATAAATAAGAATGTTACAAGCATGTGATGCTCCTGTAAACTCACCTGGGGCAAGTAACAGGTGTGGGCAATATAGAAATCACACCTGAAAGCAGATAAAAAGGAGAGACGTTCACTTAACCTTTGCATTGTGTGTCTGTCTGTGCCACACTAAGCATGGACAACAGAAAGAGGAGACGAGAACTGTCTGAGGACCTGAGAACCAAAATTGTGGCAAAATATCAACAATCTCAAGGTTACAAGTCCATCTCCAGAGAACTAGATTTGCCTTTGTCCACAGTGCGCAACATTATCAAGAAGTTTGCAACCCATGGCACTGTAGCTAATCTCCCTGGTCGTGGACGGATGAGGAAAATTGATGAAAGATTGCAATGCAGAATAGTCCGGATGGTGGATAAGCAGCCCCAAACATGTTCCAAAGACATTCAAGCTGTCCTGCAGGCTCAGGGAGCATCAGTGTCAGCGCGAACTATCCGTCGACATTTAAATGAAATGAAACGCTATGGCAGGAGACCCAGGAGGACCCCACTGCTGACACAGAGACATAAAAAAGCAAGACTACAGTTTGCCAAAATGTACTTGAGTAAGCCAAAAGCCTTCTGGGAAAACGTCTTGTGGACAGATGAGACCAAGATAGAGCTTTTCGGTAAAGCACATCATTCTACTGTTTACCGAAAACGGAATGAGGCCTACAAAGAACAAAACACAGTACCTACGGTAAAATATGGTGGAGGTTCAATGATGTTTTGGGGTTGTTTTGCTGCCTCTGGCACTGGGTGCCTTGACTGTGTGCAAGGCATCATGAAATCTGAGGATTACCAAAGGATTTTGGGTCGCACTGTAGGGCCCAGTGTCAGAAAGCTGGGTTTGCGTCCAAGATCCTGGGTCTTCCAGCAGGACAATGACCCCAAACATACGTCAAAAAGCACTCAGAAATGGATGGCAAAGAAGCGCTGGAGAGTTCTGAAGTGGCCAGCAATGAGCCCAGATCTAAATCCCATTGAACACCTGTGGAGAGATCTTAAAATTGCTGTTGGGAAAAGGTGTCCTTCCAATAAGAGAGACCTGGAGCTGTTTGCAAAGGAAGAGTGGTCCAAAATTCCGGGTGAGAGGTGTCAGAAGCTTATTGATGGTTATAGGAAGCGACTGATTTCAGTTATGTTTTCCAAAGGGTGTGCAACCAAATATTAAGTTAAGGGTGCCAATACTTTTGTCCAGCCCATTTTTGGGGTTTTGTGTGACATTATGTCATATTTGCTTTTCTGCCTCTGTTTTATATTTGTTCCAATACATACAAAGGGAATAAACATGTGTATAGCAAAACATGTGTTAATGCAATACCTTTTTTGTGTGAAATACTTGATTTTCAGGAAAAATATCAAGGGTGCCAACAATTTCGGCCATGACTGTATATATATATATTTTTTTTTAATTATACATCATCTTTGTAATATGTTAGATGTTGAACAGCTCCCCAAAATAGACTCTTTTTCTCTTAGGCACACTATTAGGAACGCTCTGTAGAGATTTCATTGAGTCCGTACACTGGCTGTGCCCATTATGAAGGTATCCCACTGTCCCTGTGTCAAGTTCCCAGGTCTGAACACCTGCTGTACCCATGATGAGGGGTTCCCACCATCCCTGTGCGGAGTTCCTGGATCTACACACCTGCTTTACCCATGAGGGGTTCCCACCATCCCTGTGCTGGTTTCCCGGGTCTGTACACTTGCTGTACCCATTATGAGGTATTCCCACCATCCCTGTGCTGGGTTCCCAGGTCTGTACACTTGCTGTACCCATTATGAGGAGTTCCCGGGTCTGTACAGTTGCTGTACCCATTATGAGGTGTTCCCACCATCCCTGTGCCGGGTTCCCGGGTCTGTACACTTGCTGTACCCATTATAAGGGGTTCCCACCATGCCTGTACCGGGTTCCCGGGTCTGTACACTTGCTGTACCCATTATGAGGGGTTCCCACCATCCCTGGGCCAAGTCCCCGGGTCTGTACACTTGCTGTACCCATTATGAGGGGTTCCCACCATCCCTGTGCTGCGCTCCCAGGTCTGTACACCCTGCTGTGCCCATTACGAGGAGCTCTCACCATCCCTGCTGGATTTGTATTCAGTGTATAGCACAGAGAATGTAACAGGAGAGCTGGAACATGCAAAGGTTAGCAGGAACACCCAAAAGTCCTGAATGAACAGAGCCAAGCCTTGTGGCAGGGAGATCTCACTGTTGAATATTCTAAACATACAAGAGATGATGGGGACTCATTCAGACCACTAGCCGCCTCCACCTATAACTAAATATCTCTTTTGCGTGGACTAACATAACAAAACAAAATAATATGTGTGAGAACATCAAACTGTTTACACCAGGACTATGAAAGACAAGAAAAAAGGGAGGACAAGAAAAGGGAGGAGAAGAAAAAGAAAAGACAAGAAAAGGGAGGAGAAGAAAAAGAAAAGACAAGAAAAGGGAGGAGAAGAAAAAGAAAAGACAAGAAAAGGGAGGAGAAGAAAAAGAAAAGACAAGAAAAGGGAGGAGAAGAAAAAGAAAAGAAAAGAAAAGGGAGGAGAAGAAAAAGAAAAGAAAAGAAAAGGGAGGAGAAGAAAAAGAAAAGAAAAGAAAAGGGAGGAGAAGAAAAAGAAAAGGGAGGAGAAGAAAAAGAAAAGGGAGGAGAAGAAAAGAGAAGAAAAGAAAAGAAAAGAGAAGAAAAGAAAAGAGAAGAAAAGAAAAGAAAAGAAAAGGGAGGAGAAGAAAAGAAAAGGGAGGAGAAGAAAAGAAAAGGGAGGAGAAGAAAAGAAAAGGGAGGAGAAGAGAAGAAAAGGGAGGAGAAGAGAAGAAAAGAGAAGAAAAGAAAAAAAAAGAAAAGAAAAGAAGAAGAATTGACAAAGGCAAAGCCTGCTTCTGGAAGTAATAAAATCGGAAACACGGGCCAGTAATTCTTCTTTTATTAAGGCGCTATTGCCGCTTCCTTGTTGCAGGAGTGAAGGACGGGACGCTGCGAGTGCTGCACGATCCAGTGGGCTGCGCTCTGCGGGGTGGCGGGATTCATGGTCAAACAATCGGCTCAGTGTTCTGCTATGGAGAATCCCAGCAGCGTTTGGGCTGAGTAGGAGATCTGCATGTGTTACAGGCCGGCTCGGGGCTGTGACTCCGGAAGTCTGACACTTCCTGCTCTGACCGCACTGCTGCGTGTGCACACATTGCTGGAGACAAAGCTCTGCTTCTTCCATAAAAGGCTCCGCGCCTTCCCTTACACGTGCTGAACCCAGCCCTGCCACAATGTGACACTGAATGAACGCAATGCACATGTGCAGAGCCCCAGCTCCAGCCAAGACACACAAAAATAAGTGCCGCCCATAACCAGATTCTAATTGCTGCTACTTGTGCACAGATTTGGAATGGTAAACCTAAAATTAAAAACTGCATATAAACTCCTCACCGCATCCCCCCCCCCCCTCAACAACATGCTAATGAAATTAGTAAACAAAAGCTGTCCATATTACATAACTAATGTTAGACCCAGGGACATCATCACTAAGTCTCTGTGTTATTCTATGAAATGCAGGCAGATCATGGCAGGTGGGAGTGGCCAGCAGGGGGCTGTACATAGCTGTAAACAGGAAGCTGTGGTAATAGGGTTGCCACCTCATCCCTTTGAACCTGAACACATTAATTACACAGGTTCTGTGGCTGACGAAGGTGGTATTTTAAACTCAGTACATTAGCGCCTCCAGGCCCTTTAAGAGTTTCAGAAGCCGGGAGGCAGGGAGGGTTTTAGGGTCATGTGACCGCCATGATTCGTGGTCACATGATCTGAAAAGGTCCCGATCGCAAGGGGAGATCGGGACCTTTCCGTGAGTCACGGGCATATGTGCTCGGAGCGCTCTCAGCACATACGTATTTTCTAATGGCACGCAAATATTCGGGCGCTTGGCGACAAGGCGCAGGAGCCGAGAGGCTGCATATTTGGTTGCACTCGGCATCCAGGAGTTAAATTAGACTCCTCCCCAAACACGTTATTAAATAGGTTCTGAGGTGGCAACCCCAAGATGTAATGTCCACATGCAAATGCTGAGCCTGTATTATTAAAGTGGCTGTAAACCCTTACATATACCCAGTGGAGTGCCTGGTCTCAGGCGATACAGAGATGAAACTAATCCTCCTACATAAGTTGTACCAGTTTATCTGCAGCCCTGTTCTCTACTGCACCCTAAAGCACACATTTTTACACTGCATTTCTGAGTTCCAGGAGGTAGGGGACAGGGATAAGATGTCATACACTGCACAGAATAGGGAGGAGAACTGAGTGTAATTGAGTCCTGAGTGGAGGAAATAGACACGTGCCCCCCCCCCCTACACATTCTCATAGGGAAACATGCACAGCTGTGACTGTCAAACACCTGCTGTGTGCTGGAGGAGGGTGAGGTGCCTTCCGGGATTGTCTGGTGTTGGCGTAGACTGTTAGAAGTGACTCTGCAGATTACAGGTAATTGCCCACTATGAACTAGAGCAGTGCTCTCCAAACTGCGGCTCAGATGTGGCCAATTTGCTCACCTTTATCCAGCCTTTGGGGGTACTGTTCCTCCCACTGACCCCCAACGAGGGGGCGCCCTTCCTCCCGCTGACCCCCAACGAGGGGGCGCCCTTCCTCCCGCTGACCCCCAACGAGGGGGCGCCCTTCCTCCCGCTGACCCCCAACGAGGGGGCACCATTCCTCCCGCTGACCCCCAACGAGGGGGCACCATTCCTCCCACTGACCCCCAACAAGGGGGCACCATTTCTCCCACTGACCCCCAACAAGGGGGCACCATTTCTCCCACTGACCCCCAACAAGGGGGCACCATTCATCCTCCTGCTAACCATGGGGGCACCCTTCCTCCCGCTGACCCCCAACGAGGGGGCACCATTCCCCCCCCTGACCCCCAACAAGGGGGCGCCATTCCCCCCACTGACCCCCAAGGGGGCGCCCTTCCTCCCCCTGACCCCCAACAAGGGGGCACCATTCCTCCCACTGACCCCCAACAAGGGGGCACCATTCCTCCCACTGACCCCCAACAAGGGGGCACCATTTCTCCCACTGACCCCCAACAAGGGGCACCATTTCTCCCACTGACCCCCAACAAGGGGGCACCATTTCTCCCGCTGACCCCCAACAAGGGGCACCATTTCTCCCGCTGACCCCCAACAAGGGGCACCATTCCTCCTCCTGCTAACCATGAGTGCTATGTAATTTTTATTCCCACTGACCACCAAGTCGAGACCTGGTCTACTCCCACTGAAGGAGTTTTATACTCTTACTACCTACGGCCTGGCCCCCCTGAAGTCTGAAGGACTGTAAACTGGCCCTGTGCAGTACAACCTACACTACTATGACCTACAGGAGAAGTACAGCTAAAATAGCTTTGCTATACTTCTCCTTTACATACAAACACATGAAGTCCATCGCCTAAACTTTTAACCTTTTGTTAGGGACAGACAATGTTCAAATCTCCAATGTTCAAATAGGTAAGCTGCAATTTGTACATTTTGTTTCATTTATGCTATGTGAATGGGGACATGTAACAAAATCTAAAAGTAGGTGTTATGCCGAATTGGCTGCAAATGTGGAAACACACATTAAGGCACAGTTGCCTCTGACTACTAGTCTCACCAGATGTGGAGTGAGATTTGGATATGTCACTACCATGCTGTTCACTGTTCTCCTTGCTGGAGAAGAAGCTGTATCGGAAGAGCTGAGGCGCAAAAACCGCCCTGCTCCTGCGTCATCTGATCTGTGCTTTTTCCACCACCTCTTTCGCCATTACCCAACCAGTCATTAGATCACAAGTCATGGGGGGGTTGCCATCCTGAAGAAGAAAAGCCCTGCTTCTAGCAAGATGGCCAACTCCACACAAACACAGCGCAGAAAAAGACATGGCAAGTGAGTAATGGAGAAAAGATCAGCTGCAGGGAGACCACTGGCAATGCTGGTAACTAGCACTTTCCCATATGCTTGCCTTTTCTGAGTACAGCTTCCACAGCACAGGTCCTCTTTATAGAGGAATTTCTGTTTGTACAAATACTGTAGCTGTTGACTATACAAAACCAGGTACTTACCAGTGCCTGGGGTCCAGGATAGTCCTTCCACAGCTGTCATCTTATGGGATTTGGCTGAGGCTTCCCAAAAAACCCACAGATAGCTCCCTCATTGTGCATGTGGGAGCTTGCGCAGAACTTTGTGAACGGCCCTTCACCCTTCTGGGATATGCGACATGTCCCAGGTGTCAGGGCAAGGGACGTCATCATTGCCTAGGCAAGGACTGTGGAAGTGGGAGCGGCTACCAATACACAAATCAGTACTCTCCATGCCCTCCCCCAAAAAAAAACAAAAACCTAGGGGCTGAACCAGCGAGACTTCACTTTGAGGGAAGCTCAGCTTTAAAATGCCAAAAAAGGCTTTCAGTGTCTGTGAACGATCCTCTTTTAGAACATCTGTTTCTCAGACTGGAGAGGCGTACATATACACATCTATAAATAATAGAAGACAATGGCAGTTCTCTGCAGACAATCACATCCAGATGTCTGACCGTCTCCTCTAATCTCACATACACTATTTTCCTATCCAGGGATCCTTCTCCAGTCACCAACACACTTACTGCATGACTCTCGACTTCAACACATTGGGGGAGATTAACTCACCCCCGGTTCACATCTACGTGGCCGTGTGGGCCGCTTTTTGCACAGACACGAAAGCCCATTCATTTGAATGGACTCCCGTGCCCGTGACACGCAGGGAAGAAGTTCCTGCACTTCTTTGGAAAACGCAGCCCGCACGGGAACCTCGGTTCCCAGTACGGTTGCGTTGTCCAGTGCGGGCGGCGTGCCATTAGAACTAATGACACCTGCCCGCGGGTCCACATTTCTCTGTGCGGCTGCACGGATTTTCGTGCGGACCCGCAGCAGCACCACCCGCACAGATGTGAACCTAGGGTAAAACTGGAGCACTCAGAAGCTGATTGGCTACCATGCACAGCTGCACCAGATTCCAGCTTCAGCTTGTTCAATTAAAGCCTTGACAAGAAAACCTGGAAGCTGATTGGTTTCTATGCAGCGCTGCACCAGATTCTGCGCTCTCCAATTTTAGTAAATAACCCTTATTACCCCCCCCCCAATACATATCTAAAGTTACTATGTGAGCCTGAAGTCCTTTGTGATACTAAGCTCACATATTATGGACTGGCTGTTTCATTTTTCATGTAGAGCACATACTTCCTAGAACGGCTGTCTGTGTATGAAACACCTAAGTCACAAAAAAAAAAAAAAAAAAAAAAAAAAAAAAAAAAAAAAAAAAAAGGATAAAAAACCCAAAAGATTCCTCCATCTAAGTTACACAGCCAGGATGAATGAATCTCACGCTGTGGCTATCATATTTCAACAGCAGACCCTGCTAGCAGTTAAAATACTCATACAGCGCCTGCATCCGACTGGATGTTCACTTGTGGAATGGCGTCAAACTGCAGTACTTAATCTCCATGGGTGAGGCTTTAAAATTTCTACAGGTCAGCAGTGTAACGTTACAGAGGAGGTCTAGTGCCAGAATTATTGCTCTTGCTCCGACGTTCATGGCGATACCGCATGTTTGTGGTTTGAGGACCATTTACATATGTGGGCGTGGCCTATGTATGCGTTCACCACTACGTGCAAGCATAGGGGTGGGGTGGGTGCGACAGGTACACTTTAAACATTTTTTAATTTTTTTATAATGGTTTAGGGGTTTTTTTTTTTGCACCATCCCTTTAAAAAAAATTTTTGTTACTTTTATTCATATCACAAGGAATGCATGCATCCCTTGTGATAGAAATAAGCATGACAGGTCCTCTTTATGGAGACATACGGGATCAATAAGACCGCACATCTCTCCTCTACAATGTAAAGCATTAGATAAAAAAAAGCATTGATCTATTGCTTTAACCATTTGCCGCCCGGCCTATAGCCGTTTGGCAGCGGCAAAAATGCATTACCTTTCCGGGGTGTATGCCATTTGGCGTCCTCCCGCACATGTGCGGTTGCAGAGCCGCGCAATGTCACCGGCCGTATACCTCGGACACGGCCGATGACAGATCTGAGTACCGGCCCCCGTTGCCGGTACCATGTGACCTGCTGTGACCAATCACAGCAGGTCACATGACAGTTGTATACAATGGATGGCTTCATTCATGCCATCCATTGTATACTAGTGTCTAGCTGTGAATGGTCACAGGAGGTCACATGCACATGTCATGTGATTAGCTGTGGCCAAATCGCAGCTAAGCACAAAAAAAAAAAAAACACCTGAATGAATCGATTTTATTCAGGTAAATGCTTGCTTATAGCAAAGCAATTCTTTGCTATAAGCAAATTGTGTAAAAAAAAAAAAAAAAAAAAAAAATACTGATCCCTTCCCCATAGTACAGTGTTACTATGGTAACATTGTACTACATTGGTCATAGTAAAATATGAAAAAAATCTTAAAAAATGTAATAAAAAATAAAATAAATAAAATAAAAATTATATATATATATATATATATATATATATATTTTTTTTTTTTTTTTTTTTTTTTTTTTCTTCCATACTGTCACCAGTCAGTGTCCCTGATCACCGCCATGCCGGTTTTATGATGATGCTGTACTGCACTAGTGACAATACATCTCGGCCTAAATTTATGAAGAACAATTATTTATTTGTAAACTTTTATAACAGAAGCAAAGAAAAACGTGTTTTTTTTTCAAAATTTTTGGTCTTTTTTTGTTAATTTCGCAAAAAATAAAAACCCCGGCGGTGATTAAATACCACCAAAAGAAAGATCTAGTTGTGTGAAGAAAATAAAATTTTAGTTTGGGTACAATGTTGTATGACCGCGCAATTGTCATTCAAAGTGTGAGAGCGTTGAAACCTGAAAAAATGGCCTGGGCAGGAAGGTGTAAAATTGCCTGGTATTGAATTGGTTAAACAGGAGAAAAAAAAAAAGCCTCCGGTCCTCCAAGGGCATAGAGATGAGTGGAGGCCATCTTTCCTTCATTGATCTCTATGCCCAGCGCCGGGATCGTTTGATGGTTTCTCAAATAAGGCTGAGAACTACTGAGTGGCGGCAGCGGCGAGCGGTTGGCGGCAGCGGTTTTTTTAGCACCTGTATCAGTGCTTTTTTTCCCATATTGGCCAAACGTGTCGGCCACCGAAATTTCGGTGCACCCCTAGTCTATTCCCTTTGTAAGCACATGTAGTTCGCGGTCATGGCTAGCAAAGGGTAATGACCTTCTCTGCTCACCCACATGTTTGGGTCTCACAAATGGCCACTTAGTCCCCAGCAGTGCAACCTGGGAGAAGGTCCCATGACCCCCCCCCCCCCCCCCCACAAAAAACACACACTTGTGAGCAAGCATGGTGAAGTTATGTATATACAGGAGCAGGGCCTGCCTGACCATCCTCACGTATGATATCTGTACTGTCTCTATTCAAGTTGTAAAGCGCAGCGCAAACTGTTGGCGCCATATAAATCCTGATTAATGATAACAGCAACAACACATTCATTTTATTCAAAAGGCAAGCTGTGCACAAACTCCAGGCAGATTGCAAATTTAAAAAGCAAAAAACGCAGCCAACAAATGAAAGCAGTCAGTGAGCTACTAACATCACCCAGCAAACACTGCAGCTACGCTAAAGTGGAAGCTTTCACTTTACTGTAAATTCTCTGCACTGTGCTGCAGCCAGAAAGCAGCAAGCTCTTCAAGTGATTACTGACAGCATATACTTCTTGAAGTGTGACAACACATTTTGTACTGACTTTTAATTGTGAACATTTTTTTTTCTTCCCCAAACAAGGCAGGGGTTTCTGCGTCAGCAAGCAGTAGGGAAGGAAGGGGGCGCTTGGTCTAGGGAACTATATTAATGCCTGTGTTGGTGGCCTAGGCTCACTGTGTGCAAATCAATAAGGCGCTACAACTTCTAATTGGATGGTACATTTAAACATACAGGTGTACCTCGGTTTACGAACGCCTTGATTAAATGTCATTTTCGGTTTGCAAATGAAAATCCATTGAAAATAATGGCTCGGTTTATGAATTTTTTTTCGCAATACGAAGTAAGTTTCCCACCTGCCAGTGCCCATCATTGCCACATCAATGCCACATATCAGTGTCCATCTGAGCTGCCTTTTAGTGTCACCTATCAGTGCCAGTCAGTGCTTCTAGTCAGTGCCATATATAAGTGCTGCCTTTCAGAGCCCATCAGTGATGTCTGTCAATGCCCATCAGTGCCACCTACCAGTGCCTCCTCATCAGTGTCCATCACTGCAGCCTCATTAGCGCACATCAGTAAAGGAGAAAAATCACTTATTTACAACATTTTATAACAAAAACTAAAAAAAACTTTTTTTTTCTTCAAAAATTTCAGTGGTTTTTGGTTTGTTTAGCAAAAAATAAAAAACCCAGAGGGGATTAAATACCACCAAAAGAAAGATCTGTTTAAAAAAAAATGATAAAAATTTCATATGGGTACAGTGTTGCATGACCGCACAATTGTCAAAGTGTGACAGCGCTGAAAGCTGGATATTGGCCTGGGCAGGAAGGGGGTATAAGTGCCCTGTAGGCGAGGGGTTAAAGTGCACTTTATAAAGAGTTTTGAACAGATAAGACTTTTTTTTACTTTTTTCTGACCTACGGAACGGATTAATTGGTTTTCAATGCATTCCTTTGGGAAACCGCGTTTCGGTTTACAAATTTTTCGCAATACGAAACGTCCCAGAGAACGCATTAAATTCGTAAACCGAGGTACGCCTGTATAGGGGGTTATTCACTAAAACTGCATGGTGCAAAACCTGCAAAGAAACCAATCAGCTTCCGGGTTTTATGGTCAAAGCTTAATTAAACAAGCTGAAGTTAGAATCTGGCACAGCTATGCATGGTAGCCAATCAGCTTCTGAGTGCTCCAGTTTTAGTAAATCTCCCTCTTATGCAGGCCATAGACGGGTCGAAAATTGGCCGATTTTTCTTTTAAAAAAACGAAAAATCGGTCGTTCAAGCGGCCGACGTTACCAGCAACGTTAAAAAAAACGGCCGATTTTCATCCCGTCTACAGCCGGCAAAAAGTGTCCCTGCAGAGAGCTCCGCTATTTCTTTGACAGTTCCTTGACATTTATAGCGGTTGCAACAATGTATCTATTTGTATCCATTTAGGATACAGATGTTTTTATTTGGAAACAAATAGATACATTGTTGCAACCGCTATACATGTCAAGGAACTGTCAAAGAAATAGTGGAGCTCTCTGCAGGGACACTTTTTGCCGGACTGGAATTCCTCTTCTTCTTCATCCTCTTCTTCTTTTTGTCTTCCTCTTGCAGGTCACTGCTCATGCGCAGATTTTTTTATCGGTAAAAAAATCGGCCGATTTGCCCACCATTGCCGCGAAAATCAGCCGATCGGCAAAATCGCCCGACTTTCTTTTCCAACTTTACCGATAAAAAAAATCTGCCAAAATACCGAAAAACGAACAATTAGCCCACTAACAATCCGAAAATCGGCCGATTTTATTTTCGGCTGAAAAATCGGCCAATTTTTGACCCATCTATGGCCTGCATTAGGCTGTTTTCACACGGGCAGACTGATTGGGTCCGCTGTCCGTTTTTTTTAGGCAGACCCGATCTGACCCTGCATTAGTCTCTATGGAGCGGTGGATGTAATTGGTTCTATATCCAATCCTTTCTGCTAAAACAGACAGATGGGGATCCGTTCCCAATCCTCCTAGCAAAATGGATGGCAGTCAGGTGTAAACAGACAGGCAGTCCATTTTAATCTATCCACCCATAGAGAGCAGGCTATGTCTGTGTCCGCTCTGCATAAGCGGAGCACACACTAACAAGCCATCCGATTGCGCAGTGGGGATCAGCAGACTGATTCTCCACTGAGCAAGTGGACTCTGCCCCATGTGGAAGGGGCCTTAATTCAGCTTCTAACATCAACGATATTTCAATATAAAAAAAAACAAAAAAAAACAAACATGTTCCTTAGCTCCCCTAAAGTTCCAGCCAGCCTCAAAAAAAAAAAAAAAAAAAAAAAAAAAAAAAGCCACTGGGGTCCTGATGAAGACCATTTTTAAATCAGGGAGGAAAGTCTCACCTCATCCGCTCCATGGTCCTGCAGCTCTTTGTAGAACTTCAATGAAATACTGATCATCACTTTTCCCTTGTCACCGTTGGGGTTGGAGATGTGATACAGAACGCCATCAAAGTCTAAGAAAAACCAAGACAACATTAGGATTGATTTGCAACAAAAACAGAGACTGTGTGCACACCCAACACAATGTAGGTAATTCCTTAACTGAAAGGGTAAACATTGGGATGGAGAAGAGCAAAAATCAAAAGTGGCCAAGTATACTTCAATTCTTATACTTACCTGAGCACCAACCTCGGTCCAGCAATGTGCACAAGAGCAGCTGTTCTCCCATGCTCTCTCCTTCAATCACAGCCAGTGAGGAGGGAGCAGGGGGCGGGGCTGAGTGTCAATGGACAGGAGCGAGTGCCCCCATAGCAAAAGGCTTCCCATGGGGGCACTCAGAAGGCTGTGGGGGAGACAGAAGCATCAGCAGGGGACCACTACACAGAGCAGGTAAGTATGACATGTTGGTTTATGTTTTTTAAAATTTACGTTTCGTATCACTCTAACCACGATGGCTACAGCATGATCAGCTATTTCTGGGAGGGAGTCTATAACCGTCCTCCCATTACCATGCCCCGAGGTGCACATCAGGCACGAACGGTGATCACAGATTGCGGCAAAGGGCCAATAAGAGTGGCCCTTTACCATGTGACCAGCGGTGTCCAATCACAGCCGATCAGTGTAAACATAAAATGCCAGTCCTCTCCTCACACTGACAGCGCGAGGAGAGGAAAGCCGGTAAGTGGCGATAATCAGGGTAGTGTAGATGTCCCCTGTGATCAGTGTACCCCATCAGTGCAGCCTCATCAGCGCCCATCAGGGCAGCCTCATCCGCGCCCATCAGGGCAGCCTCATCCGCGCCGGAGAAAAATAAATTTACAAAAAACTTTGTATCAGAAACTAAGGAAACCTTTTATTTCGTCAAAATATTGTCTTTTTTTGTTTGTTTAGCAAAAAGTAAAAACCCCAGTGGTGATTAAATACCACCAAAAGAAAGCTCGATTTGTCTCAAAAACAATTATAAAAAAAATTTAGTTTGGGTAGTGTTGCATGACCGCACAATTGTCAAGTGTGACAGCTGAAGGCTAAAAAATTGGCCTGGGCAGGAAGGGGGTGACGTGCCCGGTAGTAAGTGAAAAGCAGACCTTGTACTAAACTCCATCTTACAGAAGGTCTGTATTTGTGGCTTTAAGTGGGTAACATGAATCGGTGGTCTGTGCTTACACAGAAGTTATAAAAATTCTCAAGTTAGTGTTTCTTTAACCCCTTGACGCCAACATCAAACATGCGGCCTCACAGAACTGCATTTTTATCCCTGGAGCCACATATTTGCGGACCTGTCTCACTCCCAGCACAAAGACCGGGGTGTCGCTGAGAGCTCCGGGTCCCGTTCTAATGATCAGGGCCCGAGACTCCCGATTCCGGGTCACATGATCGCTGTGATAGCCCATCAGAGGCTATCACAGCGATCAGTCACTGTACAGCCCGGCCCCCTTTTTTTTTCTCTCTCTATGAATGGAGGAGAGAGATACATTGTATCTCTCTTAACTCCTGGCAAGGGGGGGAAGAAACTTTTTTTTTTTTTTTTTTTAAACAAAGGATAAATAAATATTAAAAAATAAAAAAAAAATACCTAGATCAAGGTTCAGTGCGAGGGTAAGTGTTTGGGTCAGGTTCAAAAGGTCAAGATTTTTTTTTTTTTAAACTGGTATTCGTGTCAGTGTGTTTTAGGTTAAAAAAAAAAAAAAAAAAAAGCGAACTATTGTTTCTGGGCTGTACTACGGGTACAAACAACAAATAACATACACATATATGGTATCGCTGCGATCGCCAAGAGCTGAAAAATTTATTTTGGGTTGTTCTTTGGTGGTAGGTTATGGTTGTAACAAGAAACACAGCTAATTTTTAAAAAAAATATATTTTTTTTTTTACTATTCTGGGCCAGTTTTCCTTTAAAAAAAAAAAAAAAAAAAAAAAAAAAAAAAATCAGGGAGATATCCATTACCATTTACCCCCAAATGAAAGCCCAATTTTTGCCTGGAAAAAAAAAAAAAAAAAAGCGGTATAATCCACCTGGATGTATAAAGTAGTTCTGATGATATGGACGGTTTTACTAACACAGGTCAACGTTGCAAAATTGTGCTTAGGCGTTAAGATTTGTTGTACCCTTAGGCGTGAAGGGGTTAAATTACTAATCTAAGAAGGACTGATGCACCTCTAGCCTCATTTAGTCTTTTATGATTCACGAATACAAAAACGGTGGACCATATGACTGCAATTATAAGAAAAAAAAAAAAAAAAGCCGCTGATACAGACTGTTCCTAGGACTGGGCACACGGTGAATGTGACTCACACTCCATCCAAACATCCCACAAGGAATCTGTTTATCAAAAAAGCTAACCCTTCCCTAGGATGGAGAGCTGTGTGCAGTTTTATATACCGATTTATAAATCCGAACTGCGCTATTTATAATGCTGAAAAGCTCCGCAGGTCTGTTCTCAATCCTGGAAAAGTCACGGCTATTTTTATCAGGAAACCGTGGGAGCTCTCCTGACAGCAGAACAACGGCATGCTACAGCTTTACAATGAGGAGCTTCAATACATTGGATGCCTCATCAGTGCAGCCTCAGCAACGTAGAAGAAAAATGACTTCTTTGCAAAATTTTATAACAGAAACAAAAAAAACCAAACAAAAAAAACAAAAAAAAAAAACCAAACACATTTATTTTATTATTTCAGGTACTTATATATCGCCATCAATTTACGCAGTGCTTTACATATATATTGTACATTCACATCAGTCCCTAACCCTCAAGGGGCGTACAATCTAAGGTAGAAGTGCTAACCATTTAGCCTATCATTGAGGTGTGACATTCATGTGACTTTGGAGGGTTTACATTGAAGTCTATGGCCCTCAAGTCACACAAAGGTCAGACCAAAGTCACATTCATACATACACATATTAGGGACAATTTAGAGAGAAGCCAATTCACCTACCAGCATGTCTTTGGAATGTAGGAGGAAACCGGAGTACCCAGAGGAAACCCACGCAGGCACAGGGAGAACATGCAAACTCCAGGCAGGTGGTGCCGTGGTTGGGATTCGAACCAATGACCCGAGTACTGCCAGGAGGAAGTGCTAACCATTTAGCCACTGTGCTGCCCATTTTGACTATACAAACACTTTAAGAAGGAGCTTCCCTCTCTCAGTCAACATGGGCTGTTTGTAATCCTTATGCCGCTTGCCTTAGTTAACAGATAGGAACGTGTATCATATTTACTTGTGCTTAGCTTTTTTATATTAATTTCTTCCAATACTTCCTGGTTTCCAGGTCTAGGCAAATTATGTCATACATCCCCCCAGATTCATCAGGAGGCTAAGCAAATGCTCCTGCCTGCATGGCTGAGCTAAGGGCAGATGGATTCCAGGAAGCATAAATCTAGGGATGCACCGAAACATATCAGCTGAAAATAGCCCTATAGGCATTTTGCCGATAGGAAACAATTAGCCGATACAGGTGCCCATAGGAGGCTGTGTGTACTGCAGATGTGAGGGGGTGGGGCGGCTGAGAAAGGCAGTGTATACAGGGACTGGATGTCAGTATATGTCAGTGCTGGTTTTTAAATGTAATAACTGGCTTTTTTTTCTTCACCATAGCTCACAGAATTTGTTTCTTTTAGCTGGGGGGAAAGTGACAGCTAAGTTTCCTTTTAGTTTCTTTCCCGAGATAAAAGAAACAAAGTTTTTTAGCTCCGGGGAAAATGAGGGCTAATTCTGTGAGCTATAGTGAAGAAGAAAAAAAGAAAAGCTGGCAATTGCATTAAAAATTGGAACTGACATATAGGGGTTTATTTACTAAAGCTGGAGAGTCCAAAATCAGAATCCCTTCTGCATAGAAACCAATCAGCTTCCAGGTTTCATTACCAAAGCTTCATTGAACAAGCTGAGGTTAGAAGCCGATTGGTTTCTATGCAGAAGGGAGTCTGATTTTGGACTCTCCAGCTTTAGTAAATAAACTCCATAGTGGCAGCCAGTGAGGGAGCCTCTCTGTACACACTGTTCCTCTCCTGCCTCCTCACAAAGAGGACCTGTCACTCATATGCTATCACGTAGGGGACTATTGGTCCCCTATGTGATAGCAATAAACACACACGCACACAAAATTGGAGCCTCCCCAACCCCATATACGTAGACATTTCGGTTTTCGGCCACGTGCATTCTGACTTTTCGGTATCGGTTTCAGCACCAGATTTTCATTTCGGTATACCACTACATAAATCATCTGCCCTTACTCAAGATGGCTACAGCCAGAATTACTAGAGGGTGTCAGTTAAAGCAATGGAGCGCTGCATCACAAAAAATGGCCTGGTCAGGAAG
Organism: Staurois parvus; assembly: GCF_062004578.1. NCBI lineage: Eukaryota > Metazoa > Chordata > Amphibia > Anura > Ranidae > Staurois > Staurois parvus. The sequence goes on from NW_028318599.1 coordinate 161,693, forward strand.
GATTGCGGGGAGGGTAAATCCTCTGGAGGGCGAGGGGTTAAAGTGGTTTCACAGCTAAATAAAGCATGGAGACATGGATGGATGGACGGATGGATGGGGGAGTTAGCTTTGAATATTAAAAATGAATAAAAAAGCATTTTTGTTTTGCAGTGCAAGGCAGCAGTGAATATACACTTTAAAGAGACCCTGTGAGGTCTCTTTAACCACCTCCCGTCTGTCCGTTGTATATAAACGGCCGGACGGTGGCAGTGCAGGGTCGGGTGGTCGTTTATAAACGGCCTCCCCACCCCCTGTTTGTGCGCGCTCCCTGGAAATGCGCAGCACCGCGATCCGGTGCCCGCTGACTCCTCCGGACACAGTGGAAACCCGACCGTCATACAGGACCTGTGTGCGAGGTCCTGATCACGTGATCACTGATTGGCCACTTCTGACATCATTGCTTACTACGTGTGAAATCTGTGAATGATCAAAGAGGTCACATGGTACAAGGCTATTCACAACAGCCTTTTACCATGTGACAAGCTGTGACCAATAACAGCTCACACATTAGTTCTCAATGGTGGCAAGAATGCAGCCAGAGAGAAGGAGAAATGATTGCTTTTACAGCCTTTATGGGTGTAAAAGCAATCAGTGTAAAAGAAAAAAAAAAATCTTCATCACTTCCCACTGCTAGGGTGACAGTATGTAAAAAAAAACAAAAACTATAAAAAAAAAAATAAAATAGAAATGTAAAAAAAAACAAAGTTTAAAAATTATAATTTTTGGTTATAAACTAATTTGGGTTATTTTTTTTTACTAAAAAGATAAACTGAATACATTTTGGCCAAGATTTATGATGAAATATTATTTATTTACAAAATGTTATAAGAAAAACACTTTTCAAAATTTTTGGACTTTTTCATTTACATAGCAAAAAAATAAAAATCCCAGCGGTGAATAAATACCACCAAAATAAAGCTTTATCTGTCTCAAAAAAAAAAATGCTAAAAAATTCATATGGGTACAGTGTTGCATGACCGCGCAATTGTCATTCAAAGTGTGATAGCGCTAAAGCTGAAAATTGGCCTGGACAGGAAGGGGGTAAAAGTGTCCGGACTGGAAGGGGGTGAAAGTGTCCGGACTGGAAGTGGTTAAAGTGTTCCAAGAAGCAGAAGGGGTGATATACTGACCAATCCATGGGACCAGGTCTCCTACCTTCTCTCCGTTCCAGCTCTGCAGCCTCCAACAATGGATGCGTGTCAGATGCCCCTGATGGGTGCTTGTTTCTTCCTTTGACTCTGGTGCAACTGCTGCAGTTCCATGCTCATCCCTTTGTCACCATAGTACCCAGCAGTGTTGTAAAGGAAAGTACCAGTGTGGGAAGGGGGCTACCAGAACCTGACACTTACGGAAATGTCGGATGCCAAAGAGACTAAAAGAGGCTGCAGAGCTTGAAAAGGAGGGAGTTAGGGTAAGGGGAAAGGGAAGTATTCTAGTTCTGCTGCAGGGAACTGGCTTTTGGTTTATAGAGATCTGACACATTTTATTTGTAAATGATTGGAATTAGAAGGAAGTAGATTACCAAGTTTCCATGTCACATGACCATAATGCTAAGGACCGTCACCAATGTCTTATTAGTAAGGCATGGTGAGAACCCCGCAGCAGCACTGAGTGGGTGCAGCCAGGATCTTTATGCACTTTTTGGATATTTCTATGACTTTATAAAGCAATCTGTAAATGGTTAGCACTTCCGCCTGGCAGTACTCGGGTCGTTGGTTCAAATCCCAACCACGGCACCACCTGCCTGGAGTTTGCATGTTCTCCCTGTGCCTGCGTGGGTTTCCTCCGGGTACTCTGGTTTCCTCCCACAAACACATGCTGGTAGGTTAATTGGATCCTGTCTAAATTGTCCCTAGTATGTGTATGTATGAATGTGAGTTAGGGACCTTAGATTGTACGCCCCTTGAGGGTTAGGGACTGATGTGAATGTACAATATATATGTAAAGCGCTGCGGAAATTGATGGCGCTATATAAGGACCTGTGATAAATAAATAATATACCAGACTGTTCCAATCCCCTTTTAGTCTTTTCAAACTAGAGAATTTGCATTGTAGCTTTTAGAATACAAAAAGTGTGACAAAAAATCATTACCTGCAAATGTCATCTCCACCGCCTCTGGTTTATTCCTAAAAAAAGAAAAGGGAAGTTTATTCAACACAGAGAAAAAGACGGCCAAATCTAAAAAGAGCTTCAAAACAAAAAAGGGAACGTTATCTTATTTAACCATTTGCCGCCCACCCTATGCCAAATGGCGGGCGGCAAATGTCATCAGCGTTCCGGGTGGACGCCATATGGCGTCCTCCCGCACATGCGCAGATTGCGCTCCTGCAGAGTGGTGCAGCGGCGCGATCTGTCACTGGCCGTGTATCTCGGACACGGCCGATGACAGATCTGAGTATCGGCCCCGTTGCCGGTACCATGTGACCTGCTGTGACCAATCACAGCAGGTCACATGACAGTTGTATACAACGGATGGCTTCATTCATGCCATCCATTGTATACTAGTGTCTAGCTGTGAATGGTCACAGCTAATCACATGCACATGTCATGTGATTAGCTGTGGCCAAATCACAGCTAAGCACAAAAAAAAAAAAAAAAAATAAAACCCTGAATGAATCGATGTCATTCAGGTAAATGCTTGCTTATAGCAAAGTAATTCTTTGCTATAACCAAATTGTGCAAAAAAAAAAAAAAAAAAATACTGATCACTGTCATAGTGAAATATGAAAAAAAAAAAAATCTTAAAAAAAGAAAAAAAATTTTATAAAAAAAAAAAAATACATATATATTTTTTTCATACTGTCACCAGTCAGTGTCCCTGATCACCGCCATGCCAGTTATATGATGACGCTGTACTGCACTGGTGACAATATGAAAACAAAAAAAATAGTGAAACTAATTTTTTTAATTTCCGAAAAATGACAAAAAAAAAATACAACTTCAAAAAACTCGCCATGCCTGTTATGAAGTACGTTGGACTGTCTACTTTGCAAAAAGGGTTCATTTGGGGGATATCCGTACTGTCCTGACGTTTGGGGGGATATCCGTACTGTCCTGACGTTTGGGGGGATATCCGTACTGTCCTGACGTTTGGGGGGATATCCGTACTGTCCTGACGTTTGGGGGGATATCCGTACTGTCCTGACGTTTGGGGGGATATCCGTACTGTCCTGACGTTTGGGGGGATATCCGTACTGTCCTGACGTTTGGGGGGATATCTGTACTGTCCTGACGTTTGGGGGGATATCTGTACTGTCCTGACATTTGGGGGGATATCTGTACTGTCCTGACATTTGGGGGATATCTGTACTGTCCTGACATTTGGGGGATATCACTTCAGGATTGATCAATATTCAGATCTATCCCATAGTTTGTGAACTCTATAACTTTCCTAAAACTAAATAATACATCCTAATTTGGGTTATTTTCACCAAAGACATGTAGCAGAATACATCTCGGCCTAAATTTATGAAGAACAATTATTTATTTGCAAAAAAGAAAAACGTGTTTTTTTTTCAAAATGTTTGTTTTTTTCTGTTAATTTAGCAAAAAATAAAAACCCCAGTGGTGATTAAATACCACCAAAAGAAAGCTCTAGTTATGTGAAGAAAATGAAAAAAATTTTAGTTTCGGTACAGTGTTGTATGACCGCGCAATTGTCATTCAAAGTGTGAGAGCGCTGAAACCTGAAAACTGGCCTGGGCAGGAAGGGGGTAAAAGTGCCCGGTATTGAAGAGGTTAAATACGGTTTTGGCTAAAATGTATTTTTTTTTTTCAATCTGGACAAGTAGTTTGCCATGAGGGACAAGTGGATTGGGACCCCGATTTGGTCCCTGGACAAGCAGTTTTTTCAAAACTTTCCACACCCCTGAAGCCACACAGTTCAGAACGGCGAGTTGCAAAATGACTGAGGTCACTTCATAAATAGTCATTGGCTTAGCACAGCGTAATAAATGCACCGCTTCAGCCTGTGGTTTCACCACTTCAGTGACACCATCAGAGAATACCAGCAGACAAGACGCTGGACTAGAGTTTAGGTCAGAAAACAAAAAATTTAAACAGAAAAAAAAAAAAAAAAAAAAGAATCTTTCCAGATAATTAAATGAATGACAGATTGATCTGCAGAGGTGCTCCAAGCAGCTGAGTCCAGGCCGGCCGCCCTCTGCGGCTTGTAGCGGCATGTCAGGGAATGTGTGATCTCCGGGCCCGGGCTTGTACTGAAATGTCTCAGAAGAGGAAGTCTGCTCTCATCTTCCTACAACACACAGAAGCAATTTCCCCAAAACGGCTAAACAACCTCACCCTTCATACAGAGATGAAGGCAGACAATGGAACCTGCTGCATAAAGGACTTCACATACAAAGATAATATGTATATTATAAGACTGTTCATTAGTCGATAAAGTTTTTGTTGTTTCGGCATTGAGGCTATATTGACTTGGGTGGCCAGGAGCAGATAGTTACTCTGCTGCATACGGAGGTGGCTAAATAGCGCCTGTGGATGTGTTGATGTGCTGTGATATGACTGCATACAAACCAGCCAATAACCGTCCTCTCCGCTCCTCGCAAGACCTCCTGCTCTCTAGCTCCCTTGTCTCCACCTCCCATGCTCGTCTCCAAGACTTCTGCAGAGTTTCCCCCATCCTCTGGAACTCTCTACCCCAATTTATCAGACTTATTGCCTACTCTGCTCACTTTTAGGCAATCTCTGAAAACCTATCTCTTCAGGGAAGCCTATCCTGCCCTCAGCTAATAATGGAATCTTCTATTCCTCCTACCAGTCCATCCCCCACAGTTACTACCTTTTGTACCACTAGCCCCTCCCTCCTAGATTGTAAGCTCCAAGGATCAGGGCCCTCCTATCCCTCTTGTATTGAACTGTATTGTTGCTGTATTGACTCCCGTTATATTGTAAAGCGCTGAGCAAACTGTTGGCTCTATATAAATCCTGTATAATAATAATAATATATAAATCCTGTATAATAATAATATATAAATCCTGTGTAATAATAATAATATATAAATCCTGTATAATAATAATAATATAGCTGCGGCCAGTCTGTGTGCTGCCAAAACTGCAGAAATGGCGACCTCAGCCACGCATTGGCTCCACCCACGGTCGGTTGGAGGCTCAATTTATGTGTGAGCGGTTAGGGCTCGTTCACACTTGACTGTTTTTCCAACTCTTGTCAAACGCCCCTATAGCATTTGACAAGCGTTGGTCCGGCGTTTGCGGAGAGTTTTTTAACCCGCCGCATGCGCGGTTTAGTGGCAGTTGCAACATGTTACAAATGCCCCACAAACGCCTGTAATGAAATTTGAATGGTGTTACCGCTCCGCAACCGCACCGCAAACGCCGCGTTTGCGGAGCAGCATCATAGACTTGAATAGGAGGCTTTAACTCCTCCTGACTCGACCAGAGGCGTCCGTTTTTCCGCAACGCTAACGCTCCCGTGTGAACAGCACCATGTGCTGCAATGTGCAGAACTTTCCCAGGTGTTTGGGAAGCGGTAAAAACGCTTCCCAAACGCCTGTCTGCCGCTTGCAAACAAGGCTGGTGTGAACGTAGCCTTAGACGGCGCAGGCCTTTGATCTGTACAGGGTACAAATCTAACAGCTGCTGCTGGTCGCACAGAGGGCGCAGGCAGAGTTTGGTACCGCTGGTAAGAATCTAGCGATCGCTGATGGCGGCCACCCCTGGCGCCCCGTAATTGTAATCTCAGGGGGTCCATATATAAAATTTTCATACAAGACTCCCACACCTTTCTCCTGAGGCTCGCTTGTTGTAAGGCATGGGTGTCAAACTGGGGACCCTCCAGCTGTTTCCAAACTACAAGTCCCATGAGGCATTGCAAGGCTGATAGGTACAAGCATGACTCCCAAAGGCAGAGGCATGATGGGACTTGTAGTTTCGCAACAGCTGGAGGGCCGCCAGTTTGACACCCTTGTTCTAAGGGCTCGCTCTCACATGTGGCAGCCCTTACCACACCTCTAAGGGCCCTTCCATACCAGAAACTTTACTTTGTAGTTTTGCATGTACGGCAACACATGTTTGTTTTTTTTAACGTGCATTTGCGAGGCATTTTCAAGTTTGCATTTCCTTTGAGGTCACTTCCGTCATCTTTCTTCTCTGGGCTTTCATGTGCACTTCACAGCATTGTGGTGCATTTTCCACCCTTTACATGCATTTGTGCGCATTTGCAGTGCAGAAAAATGCAGCATGCTGTACTCTCACTGCACTGATGTAGTGTGAACTATGCCCATTGGATAACCTGGATCTTGGACTGTCTGTACAGTTGGAGCGCAATCAATAATGCATCCAACTGCATCTGGTGACAACAGGCCCTAAAAAGTGATCCACAATGAACCACTTTTCAGAGGGCGTTTGACTAGTGGCAATGAGGCGATCTATCCCTGGGAGGTTTCGGTGTGCCCTGTGCACCACGTCCTGTGCACGCCTCTGAATGTCCACCGGGCCCCCCAACATGCCCAGTGCACCCCTCTGCACACCTCCTGAGGTTCATTGTTTGGTGCACCCTCCTGATCATCAACTGGGTCCCCACAAGCCCACTGAGCTCCAACATACCCACCATTCAGCCCTCTGGATTCCTGCTGAGCACCAATGTGCCCGGTGCATTCCTCTGATTGTTGACTTGGCCCCCACAAGTCTAATACACCCTCTGGACACCTACTGGGCTCCAACATACCCGGTACCCTCTGCTGGGCTCCAATGTGCCTGGTGCACCCCTCTGATCATCTGCTGGGCCCCAATATGCCCCATACACCTGTCTGGAGTGCCACTGAGCTTCATCATGCCCAATGCACCCCTCTGGGCATCTGTTGAGCACCATTGTGCCCCGTGCACCCTCCTGATGATCATACCTCAACATACCCCATGAACCCCGCTGGATTTCTGCTGAGCACCAATGTGCCTGGCGCAGCCCTCTGATTGTTGGCTTGGCCCCCACAAGCCCAAAGCACCCCTCCGGACACCCACTGAGCTCCAACATGCCTGGCGCACTCTGCTGGACTCCAACATGCCCTGTGCACCCCTCTGATCATCTGCTGGGTCCCAACATCCCGTGTGTCCTTCTGGAGTCCAGCTGAGCTTCAACGTGCCCAGTGTACCACTTTACTCCTCTACCGGCCCCCTCCATGTCCGGTGCACCCCTCTGGACGCCTGCTGAGCTCCAGCGTGCCCTGGGCACCCCTCTGGACGCCTGCTGAGCTCCAGCCTGCCCGGGGCACCCCTCTGGACGCCTGCGCGGGGCACCCCTCTGGACGCCCGCTGAGCTCCAGCCTGCCCGGGGCACCCCTGATCATCAGCTGTACCCCCATGCAACCCTCTCATCATCAGTTGGACCCCCACATGCCCAATACATCCCTCCAGACACCCACTGAACTTCAAAAGTGCACCTCTTTGATCCCCAGTCATGCCAATTACCAAGTAGACCGCGTCGCCATGACCACACAAATGCACAAGTCGCATCCCTGATGAAGGGATCCTGCGAGGATCAGAAACGTTGCTCCTGCTATAATGATGTGATCGCTTAATAAAGCTTTTGGACCCAGTTTAGAGATCTACAGTGTGCGGGTGACATTCTTCTACCATGACCACACAGGGACCCCACATTCAACAGCCAACCCACAGCTGCCTTCCTGACACCCTCAAAGACTTGGTGCTGCCAGCACCATCCTGCATTACCCCTCCACAGGGGCCCATGGTCTCCCTCAAGGGCCAGCACCCATCTACTCACAGCCCCTCCCACTCATTAAGAGTCCAGAACCCTTTTCCCTCTTTGGGGACCCAGCACCCATGTACTAATTGCCACTCCCCCCATTGAGGGCCCAGCCCACACTCAAAGCCCCTCCCCCCGCTGCGGGCCCAGCACCCACTCAAAGCCCCTCCCCCATTAGGCCCTAGCAACCACTCAAAACTCCTCCCCCCCGTTGCGGGCCCAGCACCCACTCAACACTCCCCCCAGTTGCGAGCCCAGCACCCACTCAAAGCCCCTCCCCCCCCATTGCAGACCAAGCACCCACTCAAAGCCCCTCCCCCATTAAGGGTCCAGCACCCACTCAAAACTCCTCCCCCCATTAAGGGCCCAGCATCCACTGAGAGACCCTCCTCCCCCCACTGAGGGCCCAGCACCCACTGAGAGACCCTCCTCCCCCCACTGAGGGCCCAGCACTCATATACTAAGAGCCCCCCACTGAGAGCCCATTTTCTCTCAAAGGGACCAGCACAGAAGCCACAGTCCCTCAGGACCCTCCTTCCATCCTAATCAGGGACCTCCACCCACTCAGGGCCCCATTCTCACCCAGTCAGAGGACACTGCCTCCACCCACTCAGGGCCACACAGCACATTCAAGGGCCGCAGGGGCCCCTCACACTCACCCGGTCGCCGCATTCTCGAACTTGAGGCCGAGGGTCTCCTCGATGATGCGGTTGTTCACCTCCAGCAGGATCATGTCGGCAGCTCTGCTCTCTCCCCGGTGTCACTCACTGACAGGCCGCCACTTCCCTCTCCCACAGACCGCGAGATGGTACCGCCCACCCCGCCGCTTCCGCCCTCACCCAACATGGCGGCCGCCGCTCAGCCCTGCCCCTCCCCAGCTTGTGATTTCCAGTTCTAAGGATAAACTTTTCCGCCTCCATATTAGTGATATACTCAGTAAAGGGGGCTTCAGCGCTCGCAAGTTCACTTTCATGAGTCTTTTATTCTGGGATAGGAGCTGGAGAGTGCTACTTCCGCCGTACAGCAACATGGCCGCCATTGCCGTACAGAAGCTCGGAAGGCCCCCCCGCGCCCACAAAAAAAGCTGTCCCCGAAGGTGCCTGATTCCCAGGAGCCAGGTACGTCCATGAACAGGGCGTGGTCGGCGGGGCGTGTAAGTTCACGGAATGGCAGACATTTCTTCCTCACCATGGTTACAGGCTGTCCCCGAATTTAAAGGGACAGGCTCAGTGTTTTTATAATTTCCCCTGGAAAAACTTCACAATTTTCAGTATTAAATATATGAAAACCCAATCACTAAACTCTCTTTTACACTTTTACATTTTCATTTCAAAAGTCATTTTTAATCATGAAGAATTAATTCAAATAAAATCTATTGATCCTGCCACGAAATGTCTTGGTCAGTCACTTCCTGTTGTGGGGTGACAACGCTTTTTCCATGCCAGAATATACAATGGTGGGTATTAAGTGTCTATCTGCTGTGTGAAATCGATAATTAGATCCGTAAAGCTTCCAGAACTGGCCCAGAGTCTTCAGTCAATACGTCCCCTCCGGCCCGGCTGTGGATGGTTGTGGCCCACATGTTAACAATTGCCTGTTTGTTGCCCACGCATTGATGCCCATTCATTGTCAATATATTGTCACAATTGCTTGTCTGCATTCCTGGCAACCTTTGACAGTCGTAATTCCTTTAAAAAGGGGGTGGAGTTGTGGGTGTGGCTAACACATAACAGCCTGTATTAAATATTGGGTGTGACCAAATTGACCTTAAAGGATAGATCCAGAGTTTATAGTAAAATACAAACCAATATCAGACTTTTAATTTTTTTTGCAGAGTATTGCCTGATTCCGGTAATGGCTCTGGTTCCAGTTTTGGCAAGTTTCCAAGTGTGCTTGTTTGTTGCCCATGTATTATAACAGACGACTGTTGCTTATCAAATGTTATGATTGCCCCTTTGTTACCCAGCTATTGTTGCAGTTGCCAGTTTGTTGCTCACAGATTACTACAACATCTAATTTGTTGGCCTTGTATTGCCATACTTGACCGTTTGTTGCCTGTGCACTGTCACAACTACAATAGGAACCTCCTGCACTGCACTACTATTTAAGCAATAAATTCTAATAAGGGGGAGCTGCTAACACCTAACCATATACCAAGTGGAACTGCAGTGAACAAATAAATAAATGGCCAACAAACGGGAAAGTGTGACAATACATGGGCAACCAATGGGCTATTGTGACAATATATGAGCAGCAAATGGCAATTTGTGACACAAAATGGCCAGTAAATAGCAAGTGTGATTATACATGGGCAATTGTGACACGGGCAACAAATGAGTAATCGTGATAACAAATGGACAACAAACGGGAAAGTGTGACAATACATGGGCAACCAATGGGCTATTGTGACAATATATGAGTAGCAAATGGCAATTTGTGCCAAAAAACAGCCAATAAATGTTGAGAGTGACTATACATGGGCAATTGTGACAGGGGCAACAAAGGGGTAAATGGGCAACAAACAAGAAAGTGTGACAATACATGGGCAACCAATGGGTTATTGTGACAATATATGAGTAGCAAATGGCAATTTGTGCCAAAAAACAGCCAATAAATGTCGAGTGTGACTATACATGGGCAATTGTGACACGGGCAACAAAGGGGTAAATGGGCAACAAACGAGAAAGTGTGACAATACATGGGCAACCAATGGGTTATTGTGACAATATATGAGCAGCAAATGGCAATTTGTGCCATAAAATGACCAGTAAATGGCAAGTTTGACTATACATGGGCAATTGTGACAGTGCATAGCTACCCTGAATATAATCATATAAACAATATATAATGATAAGAAAAAACTAAAAATAGCAAAAAAAAAGTATGCAGGGAATAAATAACACAATACCTTATCCTCAGTGAATTGATCCTCTCAGGGATCTACAGTGAGTAGGTAAATGTGACCAAGCCTGGTACCGAGACCAGGAACCAGTGACAGCAAAACGTCCAAATGAGACCATATAAATGTGAAAATAATAATAAAGTGAATCCCTAAATGGGATCAATATACTAGTGTGAGTAGAGGCCACAATGGCTAAATTAAGCCATATACATACAGACAAGTGACACTGAGTGGATCCCTAAATGTGGGATCAGATACCTCAATGGTGACAGGTGCCGTGATAACACTCCAAGAAATTGAATCAATAATCAATTAGAAAAAATGAAAGAGTGTGATAAAATAATACAATCGCACCAACAACCCTTAGACATAAATAATCACATAAAACAGTCCAAAAAAAAAAAAGGAAAAGTTCAAAGGTGCGTGAACACCTTAAGTATTCCAAGAGCTTTAGGTGCCAGTGATACTGTGGATGTGCATAACCACCGATCGGAAATAATGCGTGTGGCTAAATTGCCCCCTCACCTCCTTGAAGCGACCCTATAAGGGCCAAATTGCTTATTGGAACTCAGACCGGGGACCTTCCATGATTAGGTTCCCCCTGCGCGGTTGACACCCGTCCAGACTGAAGATATCCCCTTCAGTAATAAAGAGAAGTACACGAGTATATTGATCCCATTTAGGGATTCACTTTATTATTATTTTCACATTTATATGGTCCCATTTGGACGTTTTGTTGTCACTTAGTTCCTGGTCTCGGTACCAGGCTTGGTCACATTTACCTACTCACTGTAGATCCCTGAGAGGATCAATTCACTGATGATAAAGTATTGTGTTATTTATTCCCTGCATACATTTTTTTTGCTATTTTTATTTTTTTCTACTTATTATATATTGTTTATATGATTATATTCACGGTAGCTATGCACTGTCACAATTGCCCATGTTTAGTCACACTTGCCCTTTACTGGTCATTTTATGGCACAATTTGCCATTTGCTGCTCATATATTGTCACAATAGCCCATTGGTTGCCCATGTATTGTCACACTTTCCCGTTTGTTGTCCATTTGTTATCACGATTACTCATTTGTTGCCTGTGTCACAATTGCCCATGTATAGTCACACTTGCCATTTACTGGCCATTTTTTGTCACAATTTGCCATTTGCTGCTCATATATTGTCACAATAGCCCATTGGTTGCCCATGTATTGTCACACTTTCCGGTTTGTTGGCCATTTATTGTCATGATTACTCATTTGGTGCCCGTGTCACAATTGCCCATGTATAATCACACTTGCCATTTACTGGCCATTTTTTGTCACAATTTGCCATTTGCTGCTCATATATTGTCACAATAGCCCATTGGTTGCCCATGTATTGTCACATTTTCCCATTTGTTGGCCATTTACCCATTTGTTGCCCATGTCACAATTGCCCATGTATAGTCACTCTCGACATTTATTGGCCATTTTTTAGCACAAATTGCCATTTGCTGCTCGTATATATTGTCGCAATAGCCCATTGGTTGCCCATGTATTGTCACACTTTCCCTTTTGTTGGCCATTTATTGTCACGATTACTCATTTATTGCACGTGTCACAATTTCCCATTGTATTGCCACACTTGCCTGTTTGTTGTCCATTTATTGCCACGCTTTTCTGCTAGCCATTTTAAGTCACAATTTCCCATCTGTTGCTGATATATTATCACAATTGCTCATTTATTGTTAATGTATTGCCACAGTTTCCCTTTGTTGGCCACATAATGTCACAACTGCCCGTTTGTTGGCCATATATTTTCACAATTGCCCGTTTGTTAGCTATTTATTGTCATGATTGCCTGTTGCTCAAATATTGTCAGACTTGCCCATTTGTTGCCTTTGTATTACCACAAATGTCTGTTTGTTTCCCCATGCATTGTCACAATTGCCCATTTATTGGTCATGTATTGTCACAACAGCCTATTACTTATAGGTATTGTCAGGATTTCCTGTTTGCTACCCATTAGTTGGCCATGGGTTGTCACAATTGCCTGATTGTTGGCAATGTACTATCACAGTTGCCCATTTGTTGCCCTTGTATTGTCATATTTACTAATTTGTTAGTCATGTATTGTCACAATTGCCCATCTGCTAGTTATGTATTGTCAAACTTGCCCATTTGCTGCCCTTATATTACCACAAATGCCCATTAGTTTCCCATGTATTGTTATAATTGCCTTTCTGTATCTCACATAATATATCTCACTGCCCTTGAGATTGCCAATCACTTCAAAAACAAGATTGACACAATTCGCAAGGACATTGCCGCAACTCACACGCCCTCTCAACCCGTCCCCTCTCACACAGCTACCCCCTTATCCCCCCTCCCCCTCAACATAACCCGCAGGGACTTCGTCGCTGCTCAAACTCTCTCCAACCCCCTTCACCCTCACTCAGCTACCCCCTCATCACCCCTCTCCCACGCCCCCACCACTGCTCTGACCTCCTCTTCCACCCCACCCTACATTCCTCATACTGAAGCTCCCCCCACACTCCGCACCTTTGACCTTACTACCATCGAGGAAGTCTCCAAGATCCTCTCTGATGCCCGCCTCACCACCTGCCCCCTCGACCCTATCCCCTCACAACTCCTACGACCTTCCTCCTCCTCCATCCTACGCTCCCTCACCCACATCTTCAATCTCTCCCTCTCCTCAGGCACTTTCCCCTCCCCTCTGAAACATGCACACATCACCCCCATACTTAAAAAGCCCTCCCTGGACCCCAATGACCCGAACAACCTCAGACCCATCTCCCTGCTCCCATTTACATCTAAACTCCTCGAGCGCCTAGTCTACACCCGCCTATGCTCTCACCTCAACGACAACAACCTCCTCGATCCCCTACAGTCCGGCTTCCGTCCCCTACACTCCACCGAAACTGCCTTACTCAAACTCTCCAACGACCTGCTAACCGCCAAAGCTAATGGCCACTATTCAGTGCTCCTACTCCTTGACCTCTCTGCGGCCTTCGACACAGTCGACCACCCCCTCCTCCTCAAAAAACTACACTCCCTCGGCCTCAGAGATTCTGCTCTCTCCTGGCTCTCATCCTACCTGTCACAACGCTCTTTCAGCGTTACCTATAATGCTACCACCTCCCCCTCACTCCCCCTCTCTGTTGGGGTCCCTCAAGGCTCTGTCTTCGGGCCCCTTCTCTTCTCCATCTACACCTCCTCCCTTGGCCAACTCATACACTCTCACGGCTTCAACTACCACCTCTATGCCGACGACACACAAATCTATCTCTCAACCCCCCACCTCACCCCCTTGGTCTCAGCCCGAATCACACACCTACTGAGCGACATATCAGACTGGATGTCGCTCCACTTCCTTAAATTGAACCTCTCCAAAACCGAGTTTCTTGTCTTCCCCCCCGCCCGGACACCACCCCCCATTGATTTCTCCATCACGTCCAACAACGCCACCATCAAACCCTCCCTGCAGGCCAGAGTACTGGGTGTCATTCTGGACTCCAACCTATCCTTCCAGCCCCAAGTCCAATCTTTAACAAACTCATGCAGACTCCACCTCCGCAACATCGCCAAAATCCGCACGTTCCTAACCCCAGAAACCACTAAACAGCTCATCCACTCCCTCATCATATCACGACTCGACTACTGCAACTCCCTCCTCACTGGCCTGCCTCGCCGCTGGCTATCCCCGCTTCAGTCGATCCTGAATACGGCTGCCAGACTCATTCACCTTTCCAACCGCTCTGTCTTTGCCACCCCCCTCTGCCAATCCCTCCACTGGCTTCCGATTGCGCAACGGATCAAATTCAAAATCCTAACGCTGACGTACAAAGCTGTCCACCATACTGCCCCGAACTACATCACTGACCTAATATCCAAGTACCACTCAGCATGCACACTCCGCTCCTCACAAGACCTCCTTCTCTCTAGTTCCCTGGTCTCCTCCTCCCATGCCCGCCTCCAGGACTTCTCCAGGGTGTCACCCATCCTCTGGAACTCCCTGCCCCAACCCATCAGATTATCACCTACTCTCCTCTCCTTTAGGCGCACCCTGAAAACCCATCTCTTCAGGGAAGCCTACCCCACCCCCTGCTAACTTGCCGACCTCCTCCACTCTTCCTACCACTCCATCCCCCACAGCTATCTCCTCCTGTGCCACCATCCCCTCCCTCCTAGATTGTAAGCTCGAAAGAGTAGGGCCCTCAATCCCCTCATGTTTTGCATTGTATTGGTATTGTTCTGTCACATGTTCTGTCCCCCTTTGTAATGTACAGAGCTGAGCGAACTATTATCGCTTTATAAATACTGTATAATAATAATAATTAGCATTGCTTCTCTGCTGCCCATTTGTTGGCCTCGTGTTGTCAAAACTGCCTGTTTGTTGCCCATGTACTGTTACACTTCCCTGTCTGTTGTTCACATATTGTCACAATTGCCCGTTTATTGCCTTTGTTTTACCACAAATGTGTGTTTGTTGCCCATGTATTGTCAATATTGCCCATCTATTGCCCATATATTGTCACAGTTAGTATTTTTATTAATATTATTATTAGACAGGATTTATATAGCGCCAACAGTTTGCACAGTGCTTTACAATATAAAGTGGGACAGTACAGCTACAATACAGTTTAATAAAGAGAAATTAGGAGGGCCTTGTCCTTGGAGCTTAGAATCTATAAAGGAGGGGGAGGTGATACAAATGGTGATAGCTGATGAAGGTGGTTGACGTACAGCTTTTAGGTGGAGGCGAGGTAGGCTTCTCTAAATAAATGAGCTTTCAGAGATAGGTGGACAAGGTAGGAGATAACCAGACAGACCCCAGTTTGGGGTACAGAGATCCAGAGGATGGGAGAAATCCTGAAGGCAAGCATTGAAGAAGGTGACGAGGGAGCTAGATACCTGGAGGTCTTGGGAGGACCAGAGAGGATGATTTGGACAATATGTTGAGATGACATTGGTGACGTAGCTGGGGACATTGTTGTGGATGGCTTTATATTTTGTACATAGGTAGCATTATCAATTTTCTACGATGGGCTAGTGAAAGCCAGTGGAGGGATTGGCAGAGAGGGGCAGCAGCCACAGATCGGTTAGTAAGGTGGATGAGTCTGGCAGCAGCATTTATGTTGGACTGGAGGGGGGATAGGATGTGTAGAGGTAGGCCAGTGAGGAGGGAGGTGCAGTAGTCAAGGTGGGAGATAACCAGGGAGTGAGTAAGTTGTTTTGTGGTGTGGTTAGTTAGGAAGGGACAAATTCTGGAAATGTTGTGGCGCAGGATTTAGCCAGTGATAGGATGTGGGGGCTGAAGAAGAAGTCAGAGTCTAGGATTACACCTAGCACTCTGGCATGTGTGGAGGGACCATTGGTTGTGCTATTGATCTCAGTTAAAGTTGTGAGCAGGAGATTGAGGGCGAGGAAATATTACAAGCTCAATTTTAGACAGATTGAGTTTGAGGAAGCGGTGTGACATCCCTAATAATATGCCGCTCAGTAAATTAGTGACTCATGAGAAAATCAATAGGGTGTGAAGTGGGTGTCGTCGACCTAGAGAGGAGGTATTGAAAGCCATGGGAGGTTATGAAGTGGCCGAGGGAAGAGGTTTAGAGAGAGAATAGGAGGGATTCAAGGACATAGCCAAGGGGTACCCCAACAGAAAGAGGAAGAGGAGTGGAGGAGACAGTGTTGTAGGTAGGTACACTCAAGGTGCAATGAAATAGCAGGAGAACCGGAAAAAGTGTAAAGTCACTGAGGCTAAAGGAGTGGAGTTTATGGAGAAGCGGGTGGTCGACTGCATAAAAGGCAACGGAAAGGTCTAAGAGTATGAGTATGCAGTAGTGGACATTGGTTTTAGGTTAGGAAGTCTGTAGTGAGTTTTAGTCGGGTAGTTTCAGTGGAATGTTGTGGGCAGAAGCCAGACTGTAAGGAAGCCTTTCTCAGCCTTTTTACCCCAGAGGAACCCATTAAATCATTCAATCAGTTCTCAGGAAACCCTTGTTAAACCAATTCATTGGTGGTCAGTGCAAAAAATGACCCTTACATTGGTGGTCAGTGAGAAGAATGCAGCCCTTAAAGGGGTGGTCAGAATGCAACCCCTGTGGACAGCTAAAAAGAACAATGGCTTCCTCCAACTGGTGATGACCACCATCAAACGGGAGGTTAATAACCCTTAGTGACCTCTGGAGGTACCCTAGGGATCTTTGGAACTCTGGTTAAGAATAGCTGCTGTAAGGGTTCAAGAAGGTTGTTATCAGTGAGGCAGCAACTCACACAGTTGTGGACAAGGCGTTCAAGAAGCTTGGAGGCAAATAGGAGCAAAAAACGGAACTTTTTAGGGATGAGGGTAACCAGTGCATGTTCGATAGAGGAGGGAAAGGTGCCAGTGGAGAGGCTGAGATTGAAGATGTGAGTTAGAAGGTGTAGAACAGAGTTGGATGGATGCTGTAGTAGCTGTAAGGGGACAGGGTCCAGGGGGACTCAGAAAGGAGTTTAGAAACTTCCTCAGTGGTAACTAGACATGTGGACGCCAGAAATTTCTGTTGTGTTTTGGATCCATTCATTAATTAAAGAATTTCATTTTGGCATATTTGTTATGTTGAACTGGTTCGTTTTCAGAATTAATTTCGTATTTTTGGCATTCGTTTCCTATATTCGTTAGTCCAGGTGGATTTGAAAAATGTTGCTCTTTTTCCGCAGTATATTTGATCAATTATCGAATCGGATGGATTTGAAATCGAAAGCATTCGATATTTTCAGTCTCTAGGCCAACCCACCAAGAGAAATGGCATGAGCTGATTAGACAATATCGACTGGCGTCATGTGCATCCGAGTTAATGAATCCAACAAAAATCGGATGCGTTTATTATCTGAATTCAAAAATTCGAATGTATTTGAAAATCAAATTTATTTCCCCATGGGCCCAAACTACTATTGCATCATGTGATGTCATCCGAATAAAGCAAATAAATGTGTAATTTTCGGTATAACCTTTTGTTTCTGTGGCCAGTCAGAGATTCGGATGCATCCAAATTTCCGAAAGATGACATTTTCGGCCGAGAAACTAAACAAAATGAAACTAATCACACACATCTAGTGGTAACAGGATGGAAGGAGAAAAGTATTGTGTTGAAGGAGAAAGCTTGGCAGTAGAGATCTCATTATTTGATCAAAGGTTGGCCATGTGTTCTCTCACATGTCCTAGAAAACCACAGGATCAGCTCATTTGTTGCCCATGTACACTATGTTGCCAAAAGTATTGGGCCCGCCCTCCAAATCATTGGATTCAGATGTTCCAATCCCCTCCATGGCCACAGGTGTATACAATCAAGCCCCTAGGCATGCAGACTGCTTCTACAAACATTTGTGAAAGAATGGGTCGCTCTCAGGAGCTCAGTGACTCCAAGCGTGGTCCCGTGATAGGTGGCCACCTGTGTAATAAGTCCATCCGTGACGTTTCCTGGCTGCTAAATATTCCACGCTCAACTGTTAGTGGTATTATAACAAAGTGGAAGCAACTGGGAACAACGGCAACTCAGCCACCAAGTGGTAGGCCACGTCACATGACAGAGCAGGGTCAGCGCATGCTGAAGCGCACAGTGCGCAGAAGTCGCCAACTGTCTGCAGAGTCAATAGCTAAAGACTCCAAACTTGGTGTGGCCTTCAAATTAGCACAGCAACAGTGCGTAGAGAGCTTCATGGAATGGGTTTCCATGGCGGAGCAGCTGCATCCAAGCCTTACATCACTAAGTGCAATGCAAATCGTCGGATGTCGTGGTGTAAAGCACGCCGCCACTGGTCTGTAGAGCAATGGAGACGCTTCTCTGTCTGGCAATCCGATGGACATGTCTGGGTTTGGCAGTTACCAGGAGAACGGTACTTGCCTGACTGCATTGTGCCAAGTGTAAAGTTTGGTGGAGGGGGGATTATGGTGGAGGGTTGTTTTTTAGGGGTTGGGCTTGTCGCCCTAGTTCCAGTGAAGGGAACTCTTAAGGCGTCAGCATACCAAGACATTTGAACAATTTCATGCTCCCAACTTTGTGGGAAGAGTTTGGGGATGGCCCCTTCCTGTTCCAACATGACTGCACACCAGTGCAGAGGTGGACTGACCATTTGGAAACTCGGCACTGCCCGAGGGCCCAGGGTCAGTAGGGGGCCCCATGAGATGCCCCTGGTACCTTTTTCATAGGCTTTTTTGAGTTTGGGCAAGGACACAGGGGCCCCATGATTCCCTATTGCCCGGGGGGCCCCATGAGTTGTCAGTCCGCCCCTGCACCAGTGCACAAAGCAAGGTCCATAAAAACATGGTTGAGCAAGTTTGGGGTGGAGGAACTTGACTGGTCTGCACAGAGTCCTGACCTCAACCCCATAGAACACCTTTGGGATGAGTTAGAGTGGAGATTGCGAGCCAGGCCTCCTCCCCCGACATCAGTGCCTGACCTGACAAATGTGCTTCTGGAAGAATGGTCCAACCTTCCCATAGACACCCTCCTAAACCTTGTGGACGGCCTTCCCAGAAGAGTTGAAGCTGTTATAGCTGCAAAGGGCGGGGCCAACTCAATATTGAAAATGTATATTATATAGGGCGTGCTTGTTGGAGCCCAACCTCTGTAGCTGTAGGATAAAGGTGCCAGATGGATATCAGGGATGGATGGATGGATGGATGGGAGCAGTAACACTGAGGCAGCTCTTCTTAGAGTGGAAGCAAGGCTCTAATGCAGTAACAAGAAAAAGAGAGGAAGGCGCCTCTAAGTGCAGTATTGACAATTTATTTAGTAAACAATGGATAAATTGCATTTACAAGATAAAAAGTTAAAAAGACTCATCGTGTGGTAATTAGATCCAGGTGGGACACCCAGCTGTCCAGCAGCATACTGTCTATAGGATCAGGAAGTAGAGTCCAGGATGTGCCTGTGCAACAAAATGAAGCTAGGAGAGCAGAATCGGATGTAGAAAGTGAAGGGGGCGGTAATGCATTTCGGAGCATGCTCAATAGGCTCCTTCTTCAGACCTCTTGTTTACTAAATAATTTGTCAATACTGCACTTAGAGGCGCCTTCCTCTCTTTTTCTTGCAACTCAATATTGAACCCTACGGACCAAGACTGGGATGCCATTACAGTTCATGTGCGTGTAAAGGCAGGCGGCCCAATACTTTTGGCAATATAGTGTGTATCAAGATTGTTTGCCGCAGGGACACTATCCCCCCACAGACTCTCACGCGCACAAGGTTAATTTCCCAGGTATGTAAATACGTGTTTTAAATGTTAAACATGAACATAGATGGTGGAATGAGCTGACCCCGGGACCCTGAGACGCCTCCAACCCTTGAGTCTGGTGCTCACACCCATTGCTCCCAGGCATGTAGATAAGACATAGTACTGCACCCTTCCATGCACACCCTGGCATTACTCCTGTATTGTACCGGTCACATGCAGTCATAATGCTGATACACCTATTGGGTAAGGCTGCGGTGACCCCACCTTGTGCAGACACTAAAATAAAGTGACCGAAATACTTTTAATGTCCTGAGCACTCCAACGCATCTGCTAATCAGCTCGTGTAAAGTTTACATTCCCATGAAAGAATGACGCCATGTTTGGTGAAGGTTAGGATGGTGCCTATCATTTTTTGAATGCTAACATTTGTTGTTGCAAGCTGTGTAACCTGTTTTCACTTTGAATAATAAATCTGATGTTTAATCCACTTATATTTGCCTTCCCTGGTTCCTCTCTCCCCGTATTAACAGGCTAATAAAGTTTTCCATTGTCATGCCATACCTTATCTTAACCACTTCCAGTCCGGACACTTTTACCCCCTTCCTGTCCAGGCCAATTTTCAGCTTTCAGAGCTATCACACTTTGAATGACAATTGCGCGGTCATGCAACACTGTACCCATATTAATTTTTTTAGCATTTTTTGAGGAAGATAAAACTTTAGTTTGGTGGTATTTATTCATCGCTGGGATTTTTATTTTTTTTTGCTATATAAATGAAAAAGTCCAACAATTTTGAAAAAAAGGTATTTTTCTTATAAAAGTTTGCAAATAAATAATCTTTCTTCATAAATTTTATTTAAATTTATTCAGTTATAATTTTAGTAAAAAAAAATAACCCAAATTAGTTTATAACCAAAAATTATAATTTTTCAAAAAAAGTTTTTACTTTTTATTTTATATTATTATTTATGGGTTTTTTTAACATACTGTCACCCTAGCAGTACAGTATCACCATAGTTTTTTTTTTAATTTTTACACTGATTGCTTTTACACCCATAAAGGCTTTAAAAGCAATCATTTCTCCTTCTCTCTGGCTGCATTCTTGCAGCCATTGAGAAATACTGTGTGAGCTGTGATTGGTCACAGCTTGTCACATGGTACAAGGCTGTTGTGAATAGCCTTGTACCATGCGATCTCTGTGATCATTCACAGATTTCACACGTAGTAAGCAATGATGTCAGAAGTGACATCTTGCTTACACCTATTCATGTGATCACTGATTGGCCAATCAGTGATCACATGATCGGGACCTCACACAGAGGTCCCGTACAGTGATCAGTGTTCCGCTGTGTCTGGAGGACCGGATTGCGGTGCCGCGCACTCCCAGGTAGTGCGCACAGTCCAAAATGGTGGGCGCCGTTTATGAACCAATGTTCAAACAAATGTTCAACAAATACATAAAAACAAGCTGGTCTATACTAAAATGACCAATGAGAGAAGATCAGAACTCTAAATTGTTTTGACATGGTACATGCCATGGCATTCCATTTCACCAAAAACACCCCTACGTTGAATTGCTTTTGGTCAAAACGACTTTTTCTGATCCCCTGAAAATGGGGTTTGGTTTCTCTGCTGATCCGAAGGTACACTTAAGGTCAGTGACATGCAAGTATGCCAGATGAGGACTTCACTGGCTGCATACTTGTTCCTGGATTAGGGACTCAAAAATTGATAAAAGCAGGGGGAGACAGCCAGGCAATGAGCATTTTCTATTGAAGGTCAGCAGTAGCAACCTTCTTTCAGCTTTCCTATTAGGGGTAGAGACAGGGGCGGACTGCCCGAGGGCCCAGGGTCAGTAGGGGGCCCCATGAGATGCCCCTAGTACTTTTCATGGGCTGTTTTGGGTGTGGTTTGAGTGTGGGTGAGGACACAGGGGCCCCATGATCCCCTATTGCCCGTGGCCCCCTGAGTTGTCAGTCCGCCCCTGGGTAGAGATAAGCAGTAGGTACTGTGGAGTGGAATATTTAATATCTGCACTTTGTCTCCATCTAGTGTAAAATCTTTATAATGGCAACCAAAAAAAAATGACTGTCCCTGTATCTGCTACAGCCTGAGCCCTTTGCATTCAGTTTTATAGCAAAAAGAGGAAATCCGAGATAACAACAATTTGTCCAATTGTTTCACATAAGTGACGTGATTCGGTTGCAAGTGATTAATCATTGGAAATACAAAGCACCACATTATAATGCTGGTTAGCTTTCTCAAGATCTGCTTCCTCACTGACCTGAATATTTGCAGCCCTGGGGACACTTAGGGCCCTTTGCACCTTGAAACTGTTTTATCCCAGGTTCACACCTAAGCATTTTCTGCAGCATTTTACAGAAAAGCAAAACAGTCCAGTTAACCTGATTTCCTATAGGACATGTGCATTTTCACCCTCTGCGTTTTTTGGAAAGGGTCAGGGACTTTTTTTTTTATACACAAAACCCCCCCACCCCCCACCCCCCCTATACATGTCTACACAATATTAGGACAGATCACCCTGTACCCCTAACAGGCACAGGGTGGCTTACACATAAGAGGGATATGGGGATTGAGACAGGGGTCTCCCCACCTCTCCAAAGTGATGTGTTCCATGGGCCCCCACCCAAACTGACTCCCGTCACATTGACTCTGGGGGTTGTTGGGAAAAGATTGTGGAAGGAGGAAGTATAGAGAGATCTCATCCATGTGTACTGTACCTGCTACTAATATCAGATCAGGAGAGGTGATTACGCAAGAACTGTATTTCTATGTTCCATTAGATAAACTGCAGCTGCCCAAAGCTTCTTGAGCGTGTTTCTGAATCCTCATCACAAGCAGAGAATGTGAAGCCTATTAATATCTCACATGCACAGCCATGACTGCTCTTAGAAACCACAGCCAACCTGACAGCCCCCCCCCCCCCAAAAAAAAATTTTTTTCACTATGCTTCAGTTATGAATGAACATAGTGAGTGATAGGTACCAATCACTCATTGTGTTCATTCAGGAAAGGAAGGGGCTGGTAAATGTTACATATATACTGGACCCTTCCCCCACTCTCCATCCTGAGGGATCCTATTGTGTGCTTGCAGCTGCCAGTGGGGAGGAGAGGAGGGGGGGGGGCGGTAGCACTGCGGGGTTAGGGACACACAGGGGGGCCCGGGCAGCAGGGGGAAACATATGATACATGGGGAGGGTCATGGGTGTGGTGGGGAGGCAATTACTGGAACTGATCCCCTCTATGGCTCTCTGAAAGCCAGCAGGAGGGAGAGTAGAAGAAACCACCTTTCAGCTGCTGCAGAGAGAGCCATACAGGGCATTGGATCCAGTAATAGCCCCCCACCGTACTGATCACCCTCCCTGCCCAAATCTCATTCACCCAGCTACCTGCCCCCCCCCCCGCTGGCCTGGGTCCTGTACAGGAGGACTGGTGGTATCCCTTTACCCACGGCCCTGTGCACAGTACCAGATGACTAGGACTGCGTTCCAGGCTGGTTGTGTAATGGCTGTAAGGTCTCCTCATCACCGCAGATCTTGTCTTCAGGTCTTCGACACAAAGACAGACGCCGCGTCATCCTCAGGGGCCCCTGCTGCAGCATTTCCTCTGGAGGTATCTCTATAAATAGCTACGGTCATGGCCAAAAATATTGGCACCTCTGCATTTCTGTCAGAAAATTCACCACTTCGTCCAGAAAATTGTTGCAATTACAAATGTTTTGGCATTCTTATGTTTATTTCTTTTGTTTCTATTGATATGACACAAAAAAGTGGAGAAACAAAAAGACAAATCTGACACATTCCACGCAAAACCCCAAAAAAGGACTGGACAAAATTATTGGCACCTTCAATTTAATATTTGGTAGCACACCCCTTGAAAAAAATAACTGAAATCAATTGCTTCCTGTAACTACCAGTGAGTTTCCTACACCTTTCCACTGGAATTTTGGACCAACTGCTCCAGGTCTCTCAGATTGGAAGGGTTCCTTTTCCCAGCTGCTGTTCTGAGATCTCTCCACAGGAGCTCTATGGGATTGAGATCTGGACTCATTGCCGGCCAGTTCTGTCCTCTCCAGCGCTTTGTCTGAAACCATTTCTGAGGGCTTTTTGACGTGCAGTCATTGTCCTGCTGGAAGACCCATGAGCTCTGACGGAGACCCAACTTTCTGACACCGGGCCCTACATTGCACCCGAGAATTCTTGGGTAGTCTTTAGATTTCATAATGCCATGCACACGGTCAAGACATCTAGTGCCTGCAGCAGGAAAGCAACCCCAAAACATCAGTGACCCCCCCACCATGTGTGACTGGAGGGACTGGATTCTTTTCCTTAAAGGCCTCATTGCTTTTTCTGAAAACAGTAGAATGATGGGCTTTACCAAAAAGCTGGAATTTGGTTTCGTCTGTCTACAGCACATTCTCCCAAAAGGTTTTTGGCTTCCTCAGGTAAGTTTTGGCAAACTCCAATCTGGCTTTTTTATGTTTCTGTGTCAGCAGTGGGGTCCTCCTGGGTCTCCTACCATATTTCTGTGTCAGCGGTGGGGTCCTCCTGGGTCTCCTACCATATTTCTGTGTCAGCGGTGGGGTCCTCCTGGGTCTCCTACCATATTTCTGTGTCAGTAGTGGGGTCCTCCTGGGTCTCCTACCATATTTCTGTGTCAGCAGTGGGGTCCTCCTGGGTCTCCTACCATATTTCTGTGTCAGTAGTGGGGTCCTTTTGGGTCTCCTACCATATTTCTGTGTCAGCAGTGGGGTCCTCCTGGGTCTCCTACCATATTTCTGTGTCAGCAGTGGGGTCCTCCTGGGTCTCCTACAATAGAGTCCCTTTTCACTCAGATGGCGACATACAGTGCGAGCAGACACAGCTGTACCCTGTGCCTGAAGGTCGGCTTGAATTTGTCTGGAAGTTGATCGAGGTTCTTTATCCACCGTTCCAATAATCCTTGATCAAATTTTATATATATATTGGATTGGAGTGTCCCTTTAAATTACTGTTAAACCTGCAGTAGTTTCACATATGCAAAATAAATAAAAACCTCACAAGAGAGTATAAGAGGAAGAAGACAGTATTGGGCAATTTACAAAACTTGTGATGGTTACAGAAGACATGGCTGGTCTGGGTCCCGGCCCAATGGGGATTATGCGTTGCACTTGTGTTATCAGGCTGAGCACCTGTTAGTGAATGG
Organism: Staurois parvus; assembly: GCF_062004578.1. NCBI lineage: Eukaryota > Metazoa > Chordata > Amphibia > Anura > Ranidae > Staurois > Staurois parvus. The sequence goes on from NW_028318599.1 coordinate 186,800, forward strand.
CAAAGCCTCGTCTGGTTGGGTAATTCAGGTGTCTGCAATAATTGCAACATAGAAGGAAACCGACTCATGCAGTGCAGGTATGGAAATGGAATAGCAATACCAATCACATCTTATATTGGAAGCAAATTATTATTCTTTATAGGAAGCAATGGAACAATATTACCAAATACAGCAAGAACTGTATGGGATGATCCATTGCTTATCACAACCAGCTCATTGTATGCAGTCTTCAAAGCAGAACTAATTGTGCTTAAGGGATGCCCTACCCCCAGCCCCACTTACACAACCCCCCAGGAACTGTAATCCTTGTCCTCCATGAGACTTTCAAACTAAACCTTCTTATTACCTTAACACCACTAATGCTTACTTGTAACCCTAACACTAACCCTACCTGTAACCTCAACACTAACCCTCTCTGTAACCCCAATACTAATCCTAACACTAACCCTCCCCCTAACACTGATCCTCCCTGTAACCCTAACTCACCCTGTAACCCCAATACTAACCCTCCCTGTAACCCTAACCCTCCCTGTAACCCCAATACCAACCCTCTCTGTAACCCCAATACTAATCCTAACACTAACCCTCCCCCTAACACTGATCCTCCCTGTAACCCTAACTCACCCTGTAACCCCAATACTAACCCTCTCTGTAACCCCAACACTAATCCTAACACTAACCCTCCCTGTAACCCTAACCCTCCCTGTAACCTCAACACTAACCCTCTCTGTAACCCCAATACTAATCCTAACACTAACCCTCCCCATAACACTAACCCACCCCCTAACACTGATCCTCCCTGTAACCCTAACCCTCCCCGTAAGCCTATCCCTCCCTGTAACCCCAATAATAACCCTCCCTGTAACCCCAATACTAACCCTCCCTGTAACCCTAATGCTAACCATTTTTATACCCCCCAACACTAACCCTCCCTATAACTTTAACACTAACCTTCCCTGTAAACCCAACAGTAACCCTCCCTGTAACCCTAACATTAACCCCCCTTGTAACCCTAACACTAACCCCCCTTGTAACCCCAATACTAACCCTCCCTGTAACCCTAACGCTAACCGTTTTTGTAACCCCCAACATTAACCCTCTTCCATAACCTTAACACTAACCTTCCCTGTAAACCCAACACTAGCCTTCCCTGTAAACCCAACACTAACCCTCCCTGTATCCCTAACACTAACCTTCCCTGTAACCCCAACACTAACCCTCCCTGTAACCCTAACACTAACCCTCCTTGTAACCTCAATACTAACCCTCCCTGTAACCCTAACACTAACAGTTTTTGTAACCCCCAACATTAACCCTCTCCATAACCCTAACACTAACCTTCCCTGTAAACCCAACACTAGCCTTCCCTGTAAACCCAACACTAACCCTCCCTGTATCCCCAACACTAACCCTCCCTGTAACCCCAACACTAACCCTCCCTGTATCCCTAACACTAACCCTCTCTGTAACCCCAACACTAACCCTCCCTGTAACCCCAACAGTAACCCTCCCTGTAACCCTAACACAAACCTTTTTTGTAACCCCAACAGTAACCCTCCCTGTAACCCCCAACACTAACCCTCCCCGTAACACTAACGCTCCCTTTAACCCCAACACTAACCCTCCCTGTAACCCCAACAGTAACCCTCCCTGTAACCCTAACACAAACCTTTTTTGTAACCCCGACAATAACTTTCTCGGTAAACTTTACACTAACACTCCCTAAAACCCCAAACTAACCTTCACACTAACCATGTCTGTAAGCCCACCCCACCCCTTCCATGTAACTCTACTGCAATGTTAGCAAAATGTGTAACAGTGTGTGCGGCTGATTCATTGTTACCGTCATGGACTTCACTGTATTGTTTGAAACGTGTATTAGTCAAACTTTTTCTTTTTAATTCCAAAAGCCCCAACAGCAATTGAAAACAGGAAATAAAGTTGTCAGCGTCGTCATGTTTTTGTTGTATATTTAGTTTATAATTGCAGTATTGGGTCCATGAAGGCGTCCGGCAAATTGTGGATAATCTGGTTCTGTAATCGTACATACTGTATCGCACAGCAGTCTTACCCCTGGTTGGTTATGGCCGGCTGGCTGCCATAGGCCAGAGCCTGCAATGAGAGGGACCTGCATGGACTGTTTCTCATTGCAAGCCGAAAGCAGGGAGCCGCTGTGTGCAGAGCAGTATATGAGGAGTGGTCTGTATAGTCCTGGCAGTGATATCACTACAAGCAGTGGTGCAGGGCATGGAGTATGCAAGGTAAATGGCCACTGAACACCAATGATAGGGTACCGATTCCCACTGCACACTGACATGGGGCATGATACGGGGACAGCATTCTTTCCACTAAACAAGAGTATTTATTATTCCCACAGACCACCAGCACAGCGACACCATTCTGATCACTGACATAGGGGCATTAATCACTCCCACTGACATAGGGGGCCGTTCTACTCCCACGGACCACTGACATAGGGGGCCGTTCTACTCCCACGGACCAATGACATAGGGGGCCGTTCTACTCCCACGGACCACTGACATAGGGGCATTAATCACTCCCACTGACATAGGGGCCGTTCTACTCCCACGGACCAATGACATAGGGGGCCGTTCTACTCCCACGGACCACTGACATAGGGGCATTAATCACTCCACCTGACATAAGGGCCGTTCTACTCCCACGGACCATTGACATAGGGGGCCGTTCTACTCCCACGGACCAATGACATAGGGGGCCGTTCTACTCCCACGGACCACTGACATAGGGGCATTAATCACTCCACCTGACATAAGGGCCGTTCTACTCCCACGGACCATTGACATAGGGGGCCGTTCTACTCCCACGGACCACTGACATAGGGACATTAATCACTCCCACTGACATAGGGGCCGTTCTACTCCCACGGACCACTGACATAGGGGGTCGTTCTACTCCCACGGACCACTGACATAGGGGGCCGTTCTACTCCCACGGACCACTGACATAGGGGCATTAATCATTTCCACTGACATAGGAGCCGTTCTACTCCCACGGACCACTGACATAGGGCCGTTCTACTCCCATGTACCACTGACATAGGGGCCACTCTACTCCCACTGACCACTGACATAGGGGGCCGTTCTACTCCCACGGACCACTGACATAGGGTACCGTTCTACTCCCACGGACCACTGACATAGGGGCCGTTCTACTCCCACGGAACACTGACATAGGGGGCCGATCTACTCCCACGGACCACTGACATAGGGGGCCGTTCTACTCCCACAGACCACTGACATAGGGGCCGTTCTACTCCCACGGACCACTGACATAGGGGCCGTTCTACTCCCACAGACCACTGACATAGGGGCCGATCTACTCCCACGGATCACTGACATAGGGGCCCTTCTACTCCCACGGACCACTGACATAGGGGCCATTCTACTCCCATGGACCACTGACATAGGGGCATTAATCACTCCCACTGACATAGGAGTCGTTCTACTCCCACGAACCACTGACATAGGGGCAGTTCTACTCCCACAAACCACTGACATAGGGGCCGTTCTACTCCCACGTACCACTGACATAGGGGCCGTTCTACTCCCACAGACCACTGACACAGGAGCCGTTCTACTTCCACAGACCACTGACATAGGAGCCGTTGTACTCCCACGGACCACTGACATAGGGGCCGTTCTACTCCCACAGACCACTGACATAGGGGCCGTTCTACTCCCACGGACCACTGACATAGGGGCCGTTCTACTCCCACAGACCACTGACATAGGGGCCGTTCTACTCCCACGGACCACTGACATAGGGGCCGTTCTACTCCCACAGACCACTGACATAGGGGCCGTTCTACTCCCACGGACCACTGACATAGGGGCTGTTCTACTCCCACGGACCACTGACATAGGGGCCGTTCTACTCCCACAGACCACTGACATAGGGGCCGATCTATTCCCATGGATCACTGACATAGGGGCCCTTCTACTCCCACGGACCACTGACATAGGGGCCGATCTACTCCCACAGACCACTGACATAGGGGCCGATCTACTCCCACGGATCACTGACATAGGGGCCCTTCTACTCCCACGGACCACTGACATAGGGGCCATTCTACTCCCATGGACCACTGACATAGGGGTCTTCTACTCCCACTAACCACTGACCTAGGGGCCATTCTACTCCCACTGACCAATGACTTAGGGGCCATTATATTCCCACTAACCACTGACATAGGGGCCATTCTACTCCCACTGACCACTGACCTAGGGGCCATTCTACTCCCACTGACCAATGACTTAGGGGCCCTTATATTCCCACTGACATAGGGGCCACTCTACTCCCACTGACATAGGGGCCATTATATTCCCACTGATCTACGATGTCATGGCATATTTGTACTCCTACTGACCACACTCTGCCCCCCCGGACAGTGTGATGGACAGTGCACTGGCCCTTTGTTTCCAATCTTTGGGGACCCCCGCTATGGCAGAAGAATTCCTAAATCCAGATGTTAATGGCCTTTCCCTGAACAAATGAACGTTTCTAATATAACCCAGGTAACTGATTTTGTATTTATTCAGCTGCTGCAGGGAACAGGGGTGGATTGACAACTCATGGGGCCCCCGGGCAATAGAGGATCATGGGGCCCCTGTGTCTTTGCCCAAACTCAAAAAAGCCTATGAAAAAGGTACCAGGGGCATCTCATTGGGCCCCCTACTGACCTCGGGCCCTCGGGCAGTGCCTGAGTTTCCAAATGGTCAGTCCACCCCTGGCAGGGAACCATACAGGGGGTCGGTTCCAGTAATTGCCCCTCACCCACGACTGAGCCAGTCATCCTCCCTGCCCACATCTGCTTCACCCAGCTGCCTTGTCCCCCCACAGGAGGGCTGGTAGTACCGCCTTACCCATGGCCCTGTTAATGATGCAGTCTGCTGGTCGTGTTAACACGGCAGTTTTCATTTTTCTGAATTCCCCTGTAATATAGAAAAAAATGAATGTTACAGGGATTGGGACATACCATACAGCACGGTGGGGCTGCTTACAACAGTCATCTTCTATTCAAATGGCTTAAACCTTTTTACCAAAAGACACAAAAATCTTGTGCTGTAGCTGCTTCAAAAGTGTGATGGCTCCTTCAGGTCGGGGAAGGGGGGGGGGTAAAACTAGATGGCTGAGCCATGGTTTTACCATCCCCGCTTACCCACCTGAACAATAACATACAGCCGCCCTTTGCTGCACACATGCTGAGGTCACAGCAAAACTTAGGGTCCTTTCACGGGCGTTCCATTTTTTGCATCAGTTCAGTCATCAATTTTTACATCTGTTTTTTACATCCTTTACCAATGCAAAAACGGTTGCAAAAACAGACTGTATGTCCATTTACATCCGTTTTTCGTCCGTTCTGTTTTTTTTTTTTTTATGAAAGATAAATAGGGTTTGCTTCCGTTAAAAAAAAAATGGATGCGGACATTAACGGATGTACACAGATGATCATCCGTTTACATCCTCTAGTCCATGGAAATACACGGGTGTCTGTTTTTCATCTGTAAACGGACAGGTGAAAAATGGACATACAGGATGCCTGTGTGAAAGGACCCTTAAAGCGGAGCTCCACCCAAAAAAGGAAGTTCCGCTTTAAGGACTGCTCCCCCGCTCCCCATTAAGGATTGGCACCTTTGGGGGGCGGGGGGGGGAGTGGGTACCCGAATTTGACAGGTACCAGCTCCCATTTGCGGTCAGACCAAATAGGTGTTCGGAAACGGAAGGTGTCCTCCCTCCTTCCCTCCCCGTAGTCTTTGACACGTGACAGGTCCCAGAAGACTACAGGACCATTCAGGAAGCTCAGCGCTACTCGCGCATGCGCAGTGGGCACCCGGCTGTGAAGCCGCAAGCTGTCACAGCCAGGTGCCCACAATGAAGATGCCGGCCTCCAGGAATACAGGACGGCCATGAAATGGGCTGCGGGGGGCACATCCCGCGACCGAGGGACAGGTAAGTGGCTGTTTTTTAAAGTCAGCAGCTACAGTTTTTGTAGCTGCTGACTTTTATTTTTTGACAGGGCGAGTGGAACTCTGCTTTAAACAGCATGTTGCTTTTGGTGGGCAGTGCTGCTGCTGAATGTGACTAATGCAGTTCTATATTGGCACAGTAGTACAGCAATTATAGTGTTACATCTGTGGGCGAAGAGTCCACATATCGCCTCTGCACTGCCTGGAAACCACCTCTGAAAAGTGATCCAAGCGTGGATCGCTTTTTAGATGAGTGTCAGTGCTTTGCGAAACTTGTGAACAAGAGGGACTTTTGGAAAAACTGGTCACATAATAAAAGCTGACTGTTGTACCAAACGTATTTTACAGCATGGCCCAACCCTTGTCACTCTTCCTGGACAGCTTGGCCTGCTACAGTAATTGGTAAAGTTAGGTATCTACTGGTGGAGGGCAGCACAGTGGCTAAATGGTTAGCACTTCCGCCTGGCAGTACTCGGGTCGTTGGTTTGAAACCCAACCACGGCACCACCTGCCTGCAGTTTGCATGTTCTCCCTGTGCCTGCGTGGGTTTCCTCCGGGTACTCTGGTTTCCTCCCACACACCAAAGACATGCTGGTAGGTGAATTGGCTCCCGTCTAAATTGTCCCTAGTATGTGTATGTATGAATGTGAGTTAGGGACCTTAGATTGTACGCCCCTTGAGGGTTAGGGACTGATGTGAATGTACAATATGTATGTAAAGTGCTGTGTAAATTGATGGCGCTATATAAGTACCTGAAATAAATAAATAGTAACAAAACTGTTAGGCCTCGTTCACACCATACGCACAGAAACATTGATGGAAAAAAAAGGTGCAGAGACACAAGTTTACATCAGATTTCAGGTGCGTTTCAGTGAGTTTTATACACATGGCAGATTACCGCGCAGAAAAAATCTGCATGCAATACCAGTGTTGAGGTGTGAACAGGGCACATAGAGAACATACAGAACGCACATTTCTACACGTGATGTGAATGCGGCCTTACAGGGCAGAAAAAAAAAACAAAAAAAATGTATTTTAAAGTGGAACTAATGCCCCGTACACACTGTAAGAAAATCGTACAAACATTTTCGTACGAGGAACAATCATCCGATAATCGGATCGTTAGTACACAGCTTTCGAGAGCCAATCACAAAAATTTGTGCAACAACTTTTCTCGTACAATACTAGATTGTATGATTTTCATTTAATCAGTACAGTAGTCGTCAAAAAAATACAATACAATCCATGACATCACTTTTGAAATTCCTTTCTTCCGTACGAGAATTTTCTTATCTTTAGTAACCTTTTCACTTTCGATGTGAGACTAGCAGGTGGAAAAAAAATCGTCCGATATTCTCATCACGTGTACGGGGCTTAACCACCTCCTGTCCAACCATTGCATATAAACGGCCGGACGGTGGCAGTGCAGGGTCGGGTGGCCGTTTATAAACGGCCTTCCCGCACCCTGCTTGTGCGCGCTCCCTCCCGCGATACGGTGCCCGCTGTGTCCTCTGGACACAGTGAAACACCGATCATCGGACGGGACCTCTGTACGAGGTCCCGATCATGTGATCACTGATTGGCCAATCAGTGAGCACATGCAAAGTAGTAAGCAAGATGTCACTTGTGACATCATTGCTTACTACGTGTGAAATCTGTGAATGATCACAGAGGTCACATGGTACAAGGCTATTCACAACAGCTTTGTACCATGTGACAAGCTGTGACCAATCACAGCTCACTCAATACTTCTCAATGAGTGCAAGAATGCACACAGAGAGAAAGAGAAATGATTGCTTTTACATCCTATATGGGTGTAAAAGCAATCAGTGTAAAAAAAAAAAAATCTTCATCACCCCCCACAAGTAGTACAGTGTCACCATGGTGATACTGTACTGCTAGGGTGACAGTATGTAAAAAAAAAATAAAAATAAAAAATAATAATATAAAAAAATAAAATAAAAATGTAAAAAAAAATGTTTAAAAATTATAATTTTTGGTTATAAACTAATTTGGATTTTTCTTTTTACTAAAAAGATAACGGAATAAATTTTGGCAAAGATTTATGATGAAATATTATTTATTTTCAAAATTAAAAAAAAAACAAACACTTTTTTTCAAATGTTTTTGACTTTTTCATTTACATAGCAAAAAAAATAAAAATCCCAGAGGTGAATAAATACCACCAAAATAAAGCTTTGTCTGTCTCAAAAAAATGGTAAAAGATTAAATTGGGTACAGTGTTGCATGACCGCGCAATTGTCATTCAAAGTGTGATAGCGCTGAAAGCTGAAAATTGCCCTGGTCAGGAAGGGGGTAAAAGTGTCCGGTCTGGAAGTGGTTAAAGCTACAAATATAAAAATGGGGACAAGAGGCATGACTACAACCCTGTATATCGCTGTTCCAGGTGAGTAGTCTCTAATGATCTCTTTACAACTCCTCTAGTTAGGTCCCAAAAAAAAAAAAATTTGGGTCATGATTAAGCGCGAACTTCAGCGCGAAACGCGTTTACCTGCTTGTCCCCCACTGTACTTGTTCCATCTGTCATTTGGTTTTAATGCTTATACCAAATAAAGCGAATTGCTGGAGTGCAGCCGTCCAGATTTTCCTTGTCTTCCAAGAGGCATACTACATCTCTTCTGCAAAAAAGACCAACTTACCCGCCTGCTCGCCATCTTCTTTTGAATGTACACTGAGCTGTGCATGCGCAGCCTAACATGCATTCCCAAAACTCTGTGACTGTGCGCATGCGTGGTATCATGTCATCCTCTGCCAGCTAATTAAGAGGCCGAGAACCCAGATGACAGCGGCTCTTGTGGGATGTAACCGTCACATCGCTGGAAGGTGGAAGAGAATATCTTGTGAATTTAGAAACTCTTTAATTCTGGTGAGAGGCTGCAGTGTATAAATATGGAAGCCTTTGTTCCTGGTAGGAAAAAACAGCCGCTGTAAAAATGTCCCGTGTGCATGAGGACTAAACCTTGCTAAACTGTGGTAAACCTTTCATCCAGTTTCTAAATTGTTGCATTTGTAAATTTCAAAAGCCAGTATAAAGGAATAGTAGAGGTAAAAACAGCACTTGTGGGTTTAATGAATCTCCTAGATTGTAAGCTCCCAGGATCAGGGCCCTCCTAACCCTCTTGTATTGAACTGTATTGTTGCTGTATTGTCTCCCAATATTATTGTAAAGCGCTGAGCAAACTGTTGGCGCTATATAAATCCTGTATAATAATAATAATATATAAATCCTGTATAATAATAATAATAATATATAAATCCTGTATAATAATAATATATAAATCCTGTATAATAATAATATATATAAATCCTGTATAATAATATAAATCCTGTATTATAATAATAATAATAATAATAATATATAAATCCTGTATAATAATATAAATCCTGTATTATAATAATAATAATAATATATAAATCCTGTATAATAATATAAATCCTGTATAATAATAATATATAAATCCTGTATAATAATAATAATATATAAATCCTGTATAATAATAATATTATATAAATCCTGTATAATAATAATAATATAAATCCTGTATAATAATAATAATATATAAATCCTGTATAATAATAATAATATATAAATCCTGTATAATAATATAAATCCTGTATAATAATAATAATATAAATCCTGTATTATAATAATAATATATAAATCCTGTATAATAATATAAATCCTGTATAATAATAATAATATATAAATCCTGTATAATAATAATAATAATATATAAATCCTGTATAATAATATAAATCCTGTATAATAATAATAATAATAATATATAAATCCTGTATAATAATATAAATCCTGTATAATAATAATAATATAAATCCTGTATAATAATAATAATAATATATAAATCCTGTATAATAATAATAATAATATATAAATCCTGTATAATAATATAAATCCTGTATAATAATAATATAAATCCTGTATAATAATAATAATATATAAATCCTGTATAATAATATAAATCCTGTATAATAATAATATAAATCCTGTATAATAATAATAATATATAAATCCTGTATAATAATATAAATCCTGTATAATAATAATATAAATCCTCTATAATAATAATAATATATAAATCCTCTATAATAATAATATATAAATCCTGTATAATAATAATAATTTTTTTTGTATAATTCTCCTTTAATTTGGTGTGGCAGGGGGTGTGTCCTATGCTTTAATACTTTTTGTAATAGGTGTCCCTCATTCACATCTCATAAAGTTGGGAGGTGTGGTTTTTGGATGGACTGTGACCCTTTGGCCCACCTGCATTCCTCCAAAATTGAAATATATCATTGGTTGAACTGACCCATTCTGGTAACAGTCAATGATGGCGGTAAGGAACCTCAGCACAGTTTTACCACCAGTGGCATTGCTGGTGGTAGCTGGATGAGAGTTGAAAAGGATTTTTTTCCCCAGTGTCGCAATGCTCAGGGTGCTGGTGGAGTTTAGAGCTTCACGGAGGATTTTAGGCTCACACCACAGAGAGATATGGCCAGTGTGGCAGACCGCACATTTACAACATGAGGACATTATGTGCTGATAAGGAGATAATTACCAAGAAGTGGTTACATCTCTCTGTGGGAAAAGATTAAAACTGCCCCCCCCTGCAGACCTAGCCGAACCCTATAAGAGGAAAGCGTCTGGTTTCTCGAGCTTGCCATTTTCCCCTACACTCCACTAAAGAGAAGACAAGGTTGTGAAATTCAAGTTCCTCTTCCTAAGTCTGCCTTTCCAGAAGTGAAGGAACATCTGCAGCAGCTGGACATCATCTCATCAACTCCACAGGTAAGGACCATTTCTCCTAATAGTTTGTGCTAAACATGGACTATTTGTTATTTATTTTATTTTTACTCATTTATATGATCCCGGCACAGCAAACATTGGACCAGCCTGTCACTCCATGTTGTAAAAGAGCTTACAGTTGAAATGAACCTGCAGCAACATCCCAGGTTGAATGAAGGTCAAATGTCCTGCTAGTCTGGGGTCAGACTTCAGGAGAACGTACTAATGTGTGCAGTTAGTGCCCTTGGAAATGGAACCCAGAACCCCGACGCTGTTACACGGGTGGACTGACAACTCATGGGGCCCCTGGGCAATACGGGATCATGGGGCCCCTGCGTCCTTGCCCAAACTCAAAAAAGCCTATGAAAAAGGTACCAGGGGCATCTCATGGGGCCCCCTACTGACCCCGGGTCCTCGGGCGGTGCCCGAGTTTCCAAATGGTCAGTCCGCTCCTGCGTTGTTAGGAATGCCGGCTAAGCCACTGTATCCTACGGTTCATTGCAAGGCATCTCAGCCAATGCTACATGTACCCCAGGGAGCAAGGGTGTATCTTCAGCGAGGCAGACAAGGCACTTGCCTTGGGTGGCATTTTTCTGGGGTTCCCCCCGAAGAAGGGACTCAGGTGACTGAGGATGGGGACCAGGCATGACACTACATGGGATCCAAGAGAAGGCGCGGCACTACATGGGATCCAAGAGAAGGAGCGGCACTACATGGGATCCAAGAGAAGGTGCGGGAGGGTATTGTCCATATACCTGCCTGAAGGCCCCCCACACAAGTATGACACTAGCCTTTCCTGATCATATCTCTGGTAATGGTCGGATGGTTTCATTCTGGAGAGCTGTGAAGGTGAATGCTGGAAGAATCTCTCTCTTGCTCCCCCCCAATATGAGGGGGCGCACAATTTTTTATTTGCCTAGGGCGGCACAAAATCTAAATACACCACTGCCGGGGAATATATCTGGTTCAGGAGGAACTTCTTCCTGATAAAGTTATATTGTATCTAGACCCAAAACCAAAATGTATTGATTCTTAGATGTGGTGACTGCAGTAGATTCCTTTCTTTTTAAGTCTTTTTTTCTTTATTTTCTGTTGGTGATCCTGCCAGTAACACACTCCCTGTCCTGGGGTGACAACGCTCTCTGACTGTAAAACTATGAAGGAGCAGTGTTGTCACCCCAGGCTGTTTGCTCACAATTTGGACTGCAGGTTGGAGTACCATGGAGGGGCATATTGGAAACTTTTCCAACGATCAGCAGCTGCAGCCACTGATTACTTCCAAATGAACTAATGGCTCATACTGTCCCTCCATGGGATGGGAAAAAAGAAAGGAAAAGGGGCGAACAAGCCTTGCGCATTACCGCAATAAAATCTTAAATCGTACAAAGTAGCAGATGTATACTCACAAACAACAAATGTACACAGGCATATCATGACCGACAATGGTCCATGGTCTGAAATGGTGCATGAGCCCCACGTGTAAAAGGACGCTAGATCATTTCTGACGCGTTTTAAGGGGTCTGATGAAGAGGGGACCGTTCCTCGAAACAAGTCAGCCATTCTCTAGCATCCTTTTACATGTGGGACTCGTGCACAATTTCAGATCATGGACCTTTTCTCTTTTTGCCTCCATGGGATGTGATGTATCAAGGACTTGAAGCTGAAATATTATGACAAGCTTTCATGTACCTGTTGGTTTGTGAGTACATCACCTACTACTGTTTTTGACCAGTTTTTCCTGCTATTCACTTTATGGACTGTTATTTTGGACTGTTTTAATGCTATTTGATTTTCATTATATATACATAGTGAAGGAAATAACTATTTGCTCCCCGGCTGATGTTAAATGTTTGCCCACTCACAAAGAAATGATCGGTCTAAAAATCGAATATTCGGTGTATTGTAACACTGAGAGACAGAATAGCAGCAAAAAATTCAAAAGAAATGCATGTCTAACAAATGATGACTGATTTGTATGTTCATGAGGGAAATAAGTATTTGATCCCTTATCATTCAGCAGGATTTCTGGCTACCAGGTGTCTTTCATACAGGTAACAAGCTGAGATTAGAAGCGGTCTCTTAAAGGGAGTGCTGCTAATCTCACCTGTATAAAAGACACCTGTCCACAGGAGCAATGCTTTCCAGATCCTACTTTTAAGATCATTTGGGGTCCAGTACATTGTTTATGCATTTTCCCGCGTTCTGGTGTGTTTTTGATGTGTTTTTACCACGTTCCAGTGCATTTTTTATGTATTTCACCATGTTCTGGTGTGTTTTTTTCGATGCATTTTTACTACGTTTCGGTGTATTTGTTATTATTATTATACAGGATTTATATAGTGCCAACAGTTTGCTCAGCGCTGTACATTAAATGGGAGACAATACATGAGACAGTACAGTAACAATACGAGTCAATACACGAGGGGTTCGAGGGCCCTGCTCCTTGGAGCTTACAATCTAGGAGTGAGGGGATAGTGGTACAGGAGGGATAGCTGTGGGGGATGGAGTGGTAGGAAGAGTGGAGGAGTTCAGTAATTAGCTGAGGGTGGGGTACGCTTCTATGAAGAGATGGGTTTTTAGAGTGTGCCTAAAGGTGAGGAGAGTAGGTGATAGTCTGATGGATTGAGGTAGGGAGTTCCAGAGGATGGGGGAAGCCCTGGAGAAGTCCTGGAGATGGGCATGGGAGGAGGAGACCAGGGAACTGGAGAGTATTACCGCTTTCCAGTACAGTTCTGTACAGGCAAAATGCAGCCTGTTCTCCTTTTTGTTTCTGGAACTGCAAGCACTGGTGTAAACCATACCTTTGACAACCATGTAACCTACTTTCTGTGAGTTTTGGATGCAGAAAAAAATGCACTGGAATACATGTAGTGTGAGCTCGCCCTAAAAGATATTATTGAGGATAATGCACTATATGCTGGTGCATCCTCTGCTTCTTCTATGGTATCTACTGATTAGTGCAGGGTTTCTCAACCAGGGTTCCATGGAACACTAGGGTTCCTTCAGAGGTTGCTGAGGGTTCCTTGAGTGATGAGCAATTTCTGACTCTCAGATAAGTTCCCACTGACACCATCAATCTTTTTAGCTATCTGTAATGGGGAATTCTTCCTAATGACCACAAGTGTAAGGAGCATTCTTCCCACTGACCATCACACAAATGTATCATGAGTTGTAGGTATAGTCATTATTAGCCGGGGTTCCCTGAGACCGGAAAGCCATTTCAAGGGTTCCTCTGTGTTGAAAAGGTATTTAGCAGTTTATATTTACTAAAATAATTGCATTTCCATGTTGTGTGTACTGTGGGAGACCAGATATAGTGAATGCAGGGTCCGGGGAGACCGGATATAGTGAATGCAGGGTCTGGGTAGACCAGATGAATGCAGGGTCCGGGGAGAGCTGATATAGTGAATGCAGGGTCTGAGGAGAGCGAATACAGTGAATGAAGGGTCCGGTGAGACCGGATATAGTGAATGCAGGGTCCGGGGAGACCAGATATAGTGAATGCAGGGTCCGGGGAGACCAGATATAGTGAATGCGGGGTCCAGTGCGACCAGATATAGTGAGTGCAGGGTCCGGGGAGACCGGATATAGGGAATGCAGGGTCCGGGGAGACCAGATATAGTGAATGCCGTAACCAGGGAGAGCGGATATAGTGAATGCAGGGTCCGGGGAGACCAGATATAGTGAATGCAGGGTCCGGTGCGACCGGATATAGTGAATGCAGGGTACGGGGAGACCAGATATAGTGAATGCAGGGTACGGGGAGACCAGATATAGTGAATGCAGGGTACGGGGAGACCAGATATAGTGAATGCAGGGTCCGGGGAGACCGGATATAGTGAATGCAGGGTCCGGGGAGAGCAGATATAGTGAATGCAGGATCCGGGGAGACCTGATATACTGAATGCAGGGTCCGGGGAGACCGGATATAGTGAATTCAGGGTCCGGGGAGACCGGATATAGTGAATTCAGGGTATGGGAGACCAGATATAGTGAATGCAGGGTCCAGTGCGACCGGATATAGTGAATGCAGGGTCCAGGGAGACCAGATATAGTGAATGCAGGATCCAGGGAGACCAGATATAGTGAATGCAGGGTCCGGGGAGACCGGATATAGTGAATGCAGGGTCCGGGTAGAGCGAATATAGTAAATGCAGGATCCGGGGAGAGCAGATATAGTGAATGCAGGGTCCGAGGAGACCGGATATAGTGAATGCAGGGTCCGGGGAGAGCGGATATAGTGAATGCAGGATCCAGGGAGACCAGATATAGTGAATGCAGGGTCCGGGGAGACCGGATATAGTGAATGCAGGGTCCGGGGAGACCGGATATAGTGAATGCAGGGTCCGGGGAGACCAGATATAGTGAATGCAGGGTCTTGGGAGACCAGATATAGTGAATGCAGGGTCCGGGGAGACCGGATATAGTGAATGCAGGGTCCGGGGAGACCAGATATAGTGAATGCAGGGTCCGGGGTTTAGTAACACTTTAAATAAAAGCAAGATGCTTTTGCTTGGATTGTAGTTATATTTTCATTATTCCTTTTAGATTAGTATCAGTATCCTTGAAAATGTCCTAATCATCTGTTAGAATGAGCCCCTTTCATACCACACAGAGGTGCACAATATTGCGCATGCACAAGTGTGTGATGTGAACGCATGCAGCCATGTGCTCCAGTGCTTTGTTTTTTTCTTTCTTTTTTTTTAACCTCTGCAATCCTGTGCACCATAGCTTGTTGAAATGGGTTTGAATGCCTCCCAATACAAAGTGTTTTTTTGTGGTGCAGTGCATCCAGTGCAGTGTACCGGTGTAAACTGAAGCCAGAGGAGATCAGGCAAATTGCCTTGGGATTGCATTGGACAATATAACCCAACACAGCCCAACACTGCTGGTGGGAATGAACCCCAAGTCAGTAAATGTAACTCAGATGAACCAGCCATATTGATCACGGAGGTAGGAAAGCCAATGTAGTCATAGAAGAAAGCAGGAGAGACACTGCATGGCTTGAGTTGACCATCTGTTGAAATGCAGGGCTGGTGTTACCACTGTAGGGATTTTGGCTTGGTAAGGGGATCGGTCACAAACCAGTAGCAGCAAGGTCTGTGAGAAATTCATATTAGATCAGCTTTTATTGCAACATATGCTGTGCAAGCCAAAGAAATACAAGATTACAAGTCAAAGAACTGCCAGAGTCCCCTAAGACCACATAGGTTTTATACACTCAAGATTAAGGCCATTCTTGGACATCATTGGTTAATGATTAATTACTTCGTATTTATTCAGTCATAGGATAGTATTATGTCAATTTCTATGTTCATCAGGCATGTCCTCCAAAGTAAGGCTGGTAGGGTGTTGGTCCGCCTGGTGACTCTTGAAGTCCTTGGTGATGTGCCATAAGTCTTGAGATGAAGACTTTGCAAAATTCCCCTCATAGACATATTCACTAAGTTTCAGACTTTTCCAGACCTGGTTTCTACAGTTAGTTTTAATATATGTATTGACTTAAAATGGAGTCATCAGATGTCTGACATTTTTACAAAATGGCGAGTGATGTGGTGATTTAGAAAGGATCATCTATAACAGCCATTCTCAACCGGGGTTCTGTGGAACCCTAAGGTTTCTTCAGAGGTTGCTAGAGTTTCTTTGAACTTTGGTTAACTGAACTTCCATCTGATGGTGTCTGCACGGTTCCTGTTCTAACCTCAGACAGGTGGCCAATCAACTATTTTCAAGCAGGGTTCCTCTAGAGGTTACTCGAACTGGGGATCACTAACCTCATACCTGTTGGAGTCTAATATCAGATGTGGGGATTCAGAAAGGATCATCTATAACAGCCATTCTCATCCGGGGTTCTGTGGAACCCTAAGGTTTCTTCAGAGGTTGCTAGAGTTTCTTTGAACTTTGGCTTACTGAACGTCCATCTGATGGTGTCTGCAGAGTTGCTGGTCTAACCTCGGATAGGGGGGCCAATCAACTATTTTTAAGTAGGGCTACTCCAAAGGTTGCTCAAACTGTGGATCACTAACCTCATACCTGTTGGAGTCTAATATCACCTGGAAGAGCCATTGGCATGCCACCTATGATCTCTTTATCTGGCCACAGATGGACATTTGGCTTGTCAAATGGACAAGCTGGAAAACATTTGCCCATTGCTGGCTGCCACCTCTGATTAGTGTATTTTGACAGCAGAAAGTCCTGCTGTCAGAATATAATGTCCCAGTAGGGGGGATTCCTCCATCCACCTTGCTTGTGCGGATGGAGGAACCTGTTCGTGGATCGAAGTCCGATCCATTATGCTCCCCAATCCGCAGGTCCGATCCAACCTGCGGGGATCGTCGGCTTTCTTTACAACTTACCTTTTCATGGAGCGGGTCTGGTGTCACCCCATATAGGTTGCATGCCGACGATCCCCGCAGGATGGATCGGATCTGCAGATTGGGGAGGATAATGGATGGGAGTCCGATCCATTATGCTCAATCCGCAGATCCGACCCATTCTGCGGGTATCGTCGGAGGGGGTGTTACCAAGTGTTATCGCACCGGGTGACACCAACCCTAGGGATGCCCCTGCCCATGCCATTCCTTCAGAGCACTGTGCCGTGCCCCCGGACTCCCATGTGCACTCATGCCCCAGATGACCGGAGCTTATGAACCTGGAAGGAAGACCGGGTGAAGGTGGACAGCGTGCCGCTGGAGGGCTTTGTTTTAAGGTAAGTGCTTCATTATGTGCATTATGACATTACCTTGCATTGGTTTTTTTTTTTTTAAGGTGGGGTTTACTACCTCTTTATAGGGCATTTTCCATTGTTTGGTATGGGGACCTTGCCTTTTTGTAATTTATTATATTTAAAATTTCCAAATATCTATATCTATCTATCTATCTATCTATCTATCTCTATCTATCTACGTATCTATATCTTATCTATCTATCTATAACTATCTATCTATCTATCTATCTATCTATAACTATCTATCTATCTATCTATCTATCTATCTATCTATAACTATCTATCTATCTATCTATCTATCTATCTATATCCTATCTATCTATATCCTATCTATCTATCTATCTATCTATCTATCTATCTATCTATCTATCTATCTATCTATAACTATCTATCTATATTCTATCTATCTATCTATCTATCTATCTATCTATCTATCTATCTATCTATCTATCTATCTATATCCTATCTATCTATATCCTATCTATCTATCTATCTATCTATCTATCTATCTATCTATCTATCTATCTATCTATCTATCTATCTATAACTATCTATCTATATTCTATCTATCTATCTATCTATCTATCTATCTATCTATCTATCTATCTATCTATCTATCTATCTATATCCTATCTATCTATATCCTATCTATCTATCTATCTATCTATCTATCTATCTATCTAGTCTTTGATTTTTTTTATTTCTCTTTGTTTGACTGTTTTTGTTGACCTGTATACGTTCCCTCAGCTGTGCCTGAGCTGCCTTGTGCTGATTGAAGTGGCTGTACATTAAGATTGTGTCTTTTGCAAAATAAGGATTTTGTTTTTAAAAAGTAATTTTCACATTTTTCACAGATTAATTTATTTTAGCTGGGGTTCCCTGAGACCTAAAAATTATATTAAGGGTTGGATCGAGATCTAAAATTTCCCTACACAGGGTAAATTTGACAGCATGTTATAGGACACAGAAGGAGGGATTTAAATGAAGGAGGATACGTCATTTGGCAGGGAGGGGATTCTGAAATTCTGGAGTTCCGCTTTAAAGCAACGTATGATAATACACGATGCAATGTGAATAGCGCACCGCGATGAAACGCGCGTGTATGAAACCGCTGTTAAACTGTCTAAGATCAGACTTTTTATTTTGAATAGTGTAGAATGATAATACTCCCATTTGTTGCCATCTGCGTCCCATTGAGGAGATTTCCCTTCACTTCCTGTCCTGGAGACACAACAGAAATTGTTCGGAAAGCTCTTCAATGTGAGTCCCTCTCTCAGACAGATGTCACTCTTTGTCTCTCTGACAGTCTTCAGCGTGACAAACCAAGAGGGGGAATCTCCCCAGGAAGGACTTGATGCAATAAAAGCCTGTCAAGGGTTGCTAACAAATAAAATAATGAAATAGAGAAAACATATATAATAAATATATAATTAATAAATATTTACATAAGCAAATAAAATAAACAATACAATAAAAGCCTGCCAGGGACAAAACATAAAATAAGTTAGTAAAATAATAATTAAATAATAAAATAAACACATACAATAAATAAAACAATAAAATCCTGTCAGGGTTGCAAACAAATAAAACAATAAAATAACTAAAACATATAAAATAAGTCAATAAAATAATAAATACATAATAAAATAAACACATACAATAAATAAAACAATAAAAGAATGCCAGGGTTGCTAACAAATAAAACAATAAAATAGACAAAATGTATGCAATAAATAATAACATAAGCGAACAAAATAAACAATACAATAAAAGCGTGTCAGGGTTGCTAACAAATAAAACAATAAAAATAACTAAAACATATAAAATAAATCAATAAAATATTAATTAAATAATAAAATTATCACATACAATAAATGAAACAATAAAAGCCTGCCAGGGTTGCTAACGAATAAAACAATAAAACAGATAAAACGTATGCAATAAATAAACAATAACATAAGCAAATAAAATAAACAAAACAATAAAAGGCTTCCAGGGTTGCTAACAAATAAAGTAATAAAATAACTAAAACATATAAAAAAGTCAGTAAAATAATAATTAAATAAAATAAACACATACAATAAATGAAATAATAAAAGCCTGCCAGGGTTGCTAACAAATAAAACAATACAATAACTAAAACATATAAAATACGTCAATAAAATAATAATTAAACAAAATAAACACATACAATAAATAAAATAATAAAATCCTGCCAGGATTGCTAACAAATAAAACAATAAAATAACTAAAACATATAAAATACCTCAATAAAATAATAAATGAATAAAATAAACACATACAATAAATAAAAACAATAAAAGAATGCCAGGGTTGCTAACAAATAAAACAATAAAACAGATAAAAAGTATGCAATAAATAATAACATAAGCAAATAAAATAAACAAAACAATAAAAGCGTGTCAGGGTTGCTAACAAATAAAACAATAAAATAACTAAAACATATCAAATAAATCAGTAAATAATAAAAATAAACACATACAATAAATAAAAGCCTGCCAGGATTGCTAACAAATAAAACAATAAAATAACTAAAACATATAAGATAAATAAGTAAATAATAAAAATAAACACATACAATAAATAAAAGCCTGCCAGGATTGTTAACAAATAAAACAATAAAATAACTAAAACATATAAAATAAATAAGTAAATAATAAAAATAAACATATACAATAAATAAAAGCCTGCCAGGATTGTTAACAAATAAAACAATAAAATAACTAAAACATATACAATAAGTCAGTAAAATAATAGTAAAATAAACACATACAATAAATAAAACAATAAAATCTTGCCAGGGTTGCTAACAAATAAAACAACAGATAAAATATAGTACAATAAAAAATTCATATAAAAGAAATGAATAAAATAATAAATAAATAATACAATAAATAAATAATATGATCAAACAAATAAACCACTAAAAGCCTGCAAGGATTGCTAAAGTACTTTATTTGAACACTTGACAATTAATCTAACTATTAAATAATGCTGAAAGTGAAAAATTGAACGTTTCCTGTGTCTGCTTTCATTATTATCCACATTTTAAATTTAGCGTGTCACGTCCGACGGATTGGAGGAAAACGAAAATGCTTTTTTTATGGTTTCTGCCGTCCCAAATATAACAGGTAAACTGAGCCAGGCTCACCATAGATTATAGACTGGCTCACCATAGATTATAGCCTGGCTCACCATAGATTATAGACTGGCTCACCATAGATTATAGACTGGCTCAGCATAGATTATAGACTGGCTCACTATAGATTATAGCCTGGCTCACCATAGATTATAGACTGGCTCACCATAGATTATAGACTGGCTCACCATAAATTATAGCCTGGCTCACTATAGATTATAGACTGGCTCACTATAGATTATAGACTGGCTCACCATAGATTATAGACTGGCTCACTATAGATTATAGACTGGCTCACCATAGATTATAGACTGGCTCACCATAGATTATAGACTGGCTCACCAAAGATTATAGACTGGCTCACCGTAGATTAGAGACTGGCTCACTATAGATTATAGCCTGGCTCACTGTAGATTATAGGCGGGCTCACCATAGATTATAGCCTGGCTCACTATAGATTATAGCCTGGCTCACTGTAGATTATAGACGGGCTCACCATAGATTATAGCCTGGCTCACTATAGATTATAGACTGGCTCACCATAGATTATAGCCTGGCTCACTATAGATTATAGACTGGCTCACCATAGATTATAGCCTGGCTCACTATAGATTATAGACTGGCTCACTATAGATTATAGACTGGCTCACTATAGATTATAGACTGGCTCACCATAGATTATAGACTGGCTCACTATAGATTATAGACTGGCTCACCATAGATTATAGACTGGCTCACCATAGATTATAGACTGGCTCACCATAGATTATAGACTGGCTCACTATAGATTATAGACTGGCCATACTGGTGAAGTGCACACACCTTGTGATACCTACACTTTTTTTCAACCAAAAGTCCCGCCCTCCCAGTTCTAAGTCCCACCTTGTCATCGGCTGTCAAATACCGGCCTTTTTTTGGTCTGTAGAGCAACAAGAGGCGGTGCTTAGCAGCAGCAAGGTTTGCAAAGTTGCAGAAATGTGAAAATAAATGAGGGTTCCAAGAAGGAAAATGCTGGAAGCACGGGGAACTTGGACATTATGGATGGGTGGCACTGGAGGCCTACGGTGGTGTCAGTGGAAGTAAATAAAAAAACATGGTACCTGAGATCAGTAGGACAAATAATGACCCATCATTAATAGTAGTGGGAGGAATAGTGCCCCATCATTGGTGTCAGTGGGAGGAATAGTGCCCCATCATTGGTGTCAGTGGGAGGAATAGTGCCCCATCATTGGTATCAGTGGGAGGAATAGTGCCCCATCATTGGTGTCAGTGGGAGGAATAGTGTCCCATCATTGGTATCAGTGGGAGGAATAGTGCCCCATCATTGGTATTATTGGGAGGAATAGTGCCCCATCATTGGTGTCAGTGGGAGGAATAGTGTCCCATCATTGGTGTCAGTGGGAGGAATAGTGTCCCATCATTGGTATCAGTGGGAGGAATAGTGCCCCATCATTGGTGTCAGTGGGAGGAATAGTGCCCCATCATTGGTATCAGTGGGAGGAATAGTGCCCCATCATTGGTATCAGTGGGAGGAATAGTGCCTCATCATTGGTATCAGTGGGAGGAATAGTGCCCCATCATTGGTATCAGTGGCAGGAATAGTGCCCCATCATTGGTATCAGTGGGAGGAACAGTGCCCATCATTGGTATTAGTAGGAGGAATAGTGTCCCATCATTGGTGTCAGTGGGAAGAATAGTGGCCCATCATTGGTGTCAGTGGGAGGAATAGTGCCCCATCATTGGTGTCAGTGGGAGGAATAGTGCCCCATCATTTGTCTCAGTGGGAGGAATAGTGCCCCATCATTGGTATCAGTGGGGGGAATAGTACCCCAATCATTGGTATTAGTAGGAGGAATAGTGCCCCATCATTGGTGTCAGTGGGAGGAACAGTGCCCCATCATTGGTGTCAGTGGGAGGAATAGTGCCCCATCATTGGTATCAGTGGGAGGAATAGTGCCCCATCATTGGTATCAGTGGGAGGAATAGTGACCCATAATTGGTATCAGTGGGAGGAATAGTGCCCCATCATTGGTATTAGTAGGAGGAATAGTGCCCCATCATTGGTGTCAGTGGGAGGAATAGTGCCCCATCATTGGTGTCAGTGGGAGGAATAGTGCCCCATCATTGGTATCAGTGGGAGGAATAGTGCCCCATCATTGGTATTAGTAGGAGGAATAATGCCCCATCATTGGTGTCAGTGGGAGGAATAGTGCCCCATCATTGGTATCAATGGGAGGAATAGTGCCCCATCATTGGTATTAGTAGGAGGAATAGTGCCCCATCATTGGTGTCAGTGGGAGGAATAGTGCCCCATCATTGGTGTCAGTGGGAGGAATAGTGCCCCATCATTGGTGTCAGTGGGAGGAATAGTGCCCCATCATTGGTATCAATGGGAGGAATAGTGCCCCATCATTGGTGTCAGTGGGAAGAATAGTGCCCCATCATTGGTATCAGTGGGAAGAATAGTGCCCCATCATTGGTATTAGTAGGAGGAATAGTGCCCCATCATTGGTATTAGTAGGAGGAATAATGCCTCATCATTGGTGTCAGTGGGAGGAATAGGGCCCCATCATTGGTATCAGTGGGAGGAATAGTGCCCCATCATTGGTGTCAGTAGGAGGAATAGTGCCCCATCATTGGTATTAGTAGGAGGAATAGTGCCCCATCATTGGTGTCAGTGGGAGGAATAGTGCCCCATCATGGGTATCAATGGGAGGAATAGTGCCCCATCATTGGTGTCAGTGGGAAGAATAGTCCCCCATCATTGGTGTCAGTGGGAAGAATAGTGCCCCATCATTGGTGTCAGTGGGAAGAATAGTGCCCCATCATTGGTATCAGTGGGAGGAATAGTGCCCCATCATTGGTGTCAGTAGGAGGAATAGTGCCCCATCATTGGTATTAGTAGGAGGAATAGTGCCCCATCATTGGTATTAGTGGGAGGCATAATGCCATATGGTTGGTGTCAGTGGTAGGATTAGCGCTCAATCTTTTATATCCATGGGAGGAAATATGCCCCATCATTGGTGACAGTAGAAGGAATAGTGCCCCATTGGTCTGGTGGAAGAATGGTGTCCCATTGTTGATGTCAGAGGAAGGAATGGTGCCTCATCATTGGTGTCAGTGAGAGAAATAGTACCGTACTGTTGGTGTCAATGGAAGAATAGTGGCCCAAGGTCCAGATAAGGGCAAACAAAAACAATCCAGCCTGGGCTCCACAGTTTGGAGACCACTGCTGTAAAGTGTTACTATACCCACAACAGTGAAATCAGTCTGTATATGCAGTAAAGCATGCTTGTTATACTCACTGTGAAAACTAAGGGGTTAATCCTCTGCATTGTGCAAAAACGCTGTTTGATCCTGTCTTCTCTGATCCGCCCCTTCTTCTGGTGTGCCCCTCTTATCTCCTGATAAGACATATCATTTGGAGAAACTCTGCACTTGCTCAGTTTGGTGTGTATTGCTAGAGAGGGATTTTTTTTTCCTGGAGAGTGCATGTGATCAGAACAGGGCCAATCAGCACTGTCCAGGCCGAGGGGTCCTGCATCCTCCTAGAACAGAATGAAAACACCTCCTACAAGCTTTAACCAGTACTCTGCTGGACACTGATAGAAGTCACAAGACTGCTATATACAGAGTCTGAGATCAGTCGTTGAGCTTGGTTTTGTAATTATTTTTAGAGGATTTTGAATTGGAATAGGGTGAGGGGTGTGCAGGATGCCCAAGGGAACTGGTGAACTGAGGACAACGTCCTGGAACTACTTACAAGCCTTCTCAGTTGGAGAGCTAGCCATCATCTCCCAATGTACCACCCCAGACCCTAGATGACCTTCTCCTCCTCACCCAGCAATCTGGAGGTGTCCCTGAACAGGGGATCCGGTTCCTGTCACTTTAAGAGATGAACAGTCACTAGTAGGGGGCTAATCTGGTGCTCCTTCCCCTATCTGCCCAGGGGGTGTGGGTGTACTCACCCAGATTCTCTCCTATACCACTGGTGGGTTGGTGACTGCTACCAGGTCTATCAGCTGGGCCGCTCCTTCCCTGCCATACAGGTGGTCCTCACTCTGGAGGCCAGTGTAGCTCTGAGCTTTCTTCCTTTCCAACTCCAGGCCTGCAGGTAGTCCCCATCGCACTGGGCCTCCTCTCAACCTCCTTCTTTCAGCCTCACATCTTCCTCACTGCCTTCCATCTGACTCGCTCCTGCAACTGAGCAGGCTTCACCACCTTTAACCTTCAAGTCCAGAACCTTTTACCCCCTTCCTGCCCAGGCCAATTTTCAGCTTTCAGCGCTATCACACTTTGAATGACAATTGCGCGGTTATGCAACATTGTACCCATATGAATGTTTTAGCATTTTTTGAGACAGATTTTTTTGTACATTTTTTATTTTTTTATATTATTATTATTTTATTTTTTTTGTAACATTCTGTCACCCTAGCAGTACAGTGTCACCATAGTGACCCTGTGCTACTTGTGGGTGTGGGGGGTGATTTTTTTTTACACTGATTGCTTTTACACCCATAAAAGCTGTAAAAGCAATCATTTCTTCTTCTCTCTGGCTGCATTCTTGCAGCCATTGAGAACTACTGTGTGAGCTGTGATTGGTCACAGCTTGTCACATGGTACAATGGTTGTGAATAACCTTGTACCATGTGTCCTCTGTAATCATTCACAGATTTCACATGTAGTAAGCAATGATGTCAGAAGTGACATTTTGCTTACTGACTGGCCAATCAGTGATCACATGATCGGGACCTCACACAGAGGTCCGATACAACAATTGGTGTTCCGCTGTGTCCTCCGGACACAGCAGGCACGAGATCGTGATGCTGCACGCTCCCGGGGTGCGTGCACAAGCAGGGGGCAGGGAGGACGTTTGTAAACAGCCACCCGCCCGTGCACTGCTCCATTTATATACATGGGCCTGACGGAAAGTGGTTAAGGGTGTCCGGGACCTTGCCAAGAATCCTGTTGGGGATTGGCCAGGATCCCTCTTCAGATCCACCCACTGCCTCTAGGCCTTCCTCCAAAGCTCTAGAGCAGGGGGAAATTCCAGAGGGGCCGGCCTGCAGAGCCTCTCAGCTTCTGACCACAATTTTACCCCTCTGACTAGTACTGCCAGGCTACTACTCAGCCCTCCTTACTGACAATCAGGACTCTAGCTCCCCCTAACTAACTAGGAGGGCGCTACAAGGGGTAGAAGTCATTTAACGGATAACTCAAAAACATTACAAAATCTTGTCTTGGAGACACGTTTGTGCGGGAAATGTTGGTATTCGCACGGTGGCATGCAGGTTCATTTTGGTAGATTAGCTCAGCTGAGAAGATGGCTGCACTTTAGTGGCGTCAGCAGTTCTAAGTGAATTGACAGGCGAAATATCATTTTAGGTTGCAAATTGCCTGCTTTGACTTTTCTCAGGGCCACTGAATGCTTTGGATGTGGGTAATATGTGACCTGCAGCCATGTTGTTGACGGGGGATTTCCTTTAAGGGGAAGGTAACAGTCATATCTAAAGCTTGATTGAGAAAGAGGACCTTTCCTCATCCAGCTGCTACATTGTATTTCACAAACACCTACTTCACTTATTAGAAGTGCAGGTCCTAGAAGGAGCTCTTTGTGTGGGCGGTATGTCTACACCTTGTTGACAAAAACATTTATGAAATGTTATTAAAGATTACGTTCATCATGGCAATCCGTAAATAATAATAAATATCTTAATGAGAAAATGATACTTCCATACGGACCTTCAGTTTTTGCTTAAAGTGTTACTAAACCCACAACAGTACAATCAGTCTGTAGATGCAGTAAAGCATGCTTGTTATACTCACTGTGGAACCTAAGGGGTTAATCCTCTGCATTGTGTAAAAAGGCTGTTGGATCCTGTCTTCTCTGCCCCTCCTTGTTGAAATGACCACCTGGTAGAGACTGAATCTGTAGGCACGTGCTCAGTTTGCTGTGTATTGCTAGAGAGGTTTTTTTTCTTGGGAAAGTGCATGTGATCAGCACTGTCCAAACAGAGGGTCAGGACTTTCAAATCCTTCTAGCGCAGAAAGGAAACTCCTCCTACAAGCTTTAACCAGTGTTCTGCTGAAGTCACAAGACTGCTCTATACTGCTAATGAGAAAAGGTATTTAGCAGTTTGTATTTACTAAAATAATTGCATTTCCATGTTGTGTGTACTGTGGATATAGTGAATGCAGAGTCCAGGGAGAGCGGATATAGTGAATGCAGGGTCTGGGGAGAGCAGATATAGTGAATGCAGGGTCCGGGGAGACCAGATTTAGTGAATGCAGGGTCCGGGGAGAGTGGATATAGTGAATGCAGGGTCCGGGGAGAGTGGATATAGTGAATGCAGGGTCTGGGGAGAGCAGATATAGTGAATGCAGGGTCCGGGGAGAGTGGATATAGTGAATGCAGTGTCCGGGGAGACCAGATATAGTGAATGTAGGGTCCGGGGAGACCAGATATAGTGAATGTAGGGTCCGGGGAGACCAGATATAGTAAATGCACGGCCCGGGGAGAGGGGATATAGTGAATGCAGGGTCCGGGGAGAGCAGATATAGTGAATTCAGGGTCTGGGGAGACTGGATATAGTGAATGCAGGGTCAGGGGAGACCAGATATAATGAATGCGGGGTCCGGGGAGACCGGATATAGTGAATGCAGGGTCTGGGGAGACCGCACAGCAGAGAAATACACAGTAGCATGTTTCCCTAGTAAAACACACATGGCACACAGTTAACCATTTGATTGCCCCAGATGTTAACCCCTTTCTGCCCAGTGCCATTAGTACATGTCGGTGCCCGCTGCAGTCCCGCAGTCCCGCCTTAAGTCTCTGAACGCCGCCATTACTGGTAGTAAAAAAATTTAAATTCCAGTACATTTTGGCCTCAATTTATGACAAAAATTAGATTTTTTTAAATTTTTTTATTGGACATGTCTAATAGCAAAAAGTAAAAAATATTGTTTTTTTAAAAAATATTTTGTTTATGGCACAAAAAATAAAAACCGCGCAGGTGATCAAATACCACCGAAAGAAAGCTCCAGTTGTGGGGAAAAGAAGGACATAAATTTACTTTATGTACAACATTGCATGACCGCGCAATTTTCATTTAAAGTAACGCAGCGCTGTATCACAAAAAATGGCCTGGTCAGGAAGGGGGGTAAATCCTCTGGAGGGCAAGTGGTTAAACCTATTCTCCCTGGAGAAGAGGCACTTAAGAGGAGATATGATGGCGATATACAAATATCTGAAAGTCATTCTAAAGGCTTTTTTTTTATAACAAAAATGTCTTTACTTACCTACTGTGTGCTGTGGTTTTGCACAGAGCAGCCCTGATCCTCCTCTTCTTGGGTCCCCCGCAGGCTCTCCTAGCCCCCACAGCAAGCGGTTTGGCATGGGGACACCCGCTGCTCTGTGTGTCCATTCACACACAGAGCCATGGCTCTGCCCTGCCCCCTCTCTCTTCTCATTGGCGCACTGGCTGTGATTGACAATGGCTCCCATTTCTGTCTCAGCCAATGAGAAGAGGGAGTCCCGGGATAGCCAAGACTCCAGTGCTTGTCGCTGGATCGAGAGGAGGCTTAGGTGAGTATTAGGGGGCTGGGGGTGATGCTGCCAACAGAAGGTTTTTTATCTTCATGCACAGAATTCATTGAAGGTAAAAAACCTTGAGCATTTAGAACCACTTTAATGGGGATTCCAACATTGGAAGGAAACTATTCAGTCTCACGTCACTCAAGAATACACGTAGCAATGCAACAAAGTTGGAAGAGAAGTGGTTTAACCTTAACCTGCACAGTGGGTTCTGTACGGAAGGATACGGAACTCCCTTCCAAAATCGGTGGTTTCAGCGGCAAGTGTCTCTAATTTAAAAAAACCCTCTAGATGGGCATCTTATTGAAGACAATATACAGGGATATGGAAAGTGGTAGAAATATAAATGCACACTCACATTGGGCTAGATAGACTGATGTCTTTATTCAACCTTACCAACTATGAAACTATCAATCCAGTAGGCATGCATTGGTGGGTATAGAAACCAGTCTAAATATTTAAGAGGTAATGGGCACTGTGTGGTCAAATGGTAACAGTCAGGTATCTGTTAACATGGCCTGTGGGATCTTGGAGGTTGGATATAAAGGTTCCATAATTGTTACCATGAAGAAGGAGAAGGCTTAAAAGTAAATTAAGAGCTTTCATCTGAATATATATAAATATATACTGTATTTATGTATGTGTGTGTGTATATATATATATATGTATAATGTTGGGTT
Source organism: Staurois parvus (assembly GCF_062004578.1). NCBI lineage: Eukaryota > Metazoa > Chordata > Amphibia > Anura > Ranidae > Staurois > Staurois parvus. The sequence continues at coordinate 215,794 of NW_028318599.1, forward strand.
TAACTCAGGGGCGGACTGACCATTTGGGCCCGGAGTCAGTAGGGGGCCCCATGAGATGCCCCTGGTACCTTTTTCATAGGCTTTTTTGAGTTTGGGCAAGAACACAGGGGCCCCATGATCCCCTATTGCCCGGGGGGCCCATGAGTTGTCAGTCCGCCCCTGGTTTAACTCACATCAGTTGGATTGGGAGGGGAGGTCAGGGATCCCATGATTCCAGCTGTCAAGTTTTCCATCCTTCTATAATATTTTTGGATAGGTATATCTAAGATGGCACCGTAGATTTTCACCATCGGAGAGCAGTCTGTCTTCTAGCTGCCATAAGAATCTTAGAATATTTGGGTATGCCTGGAAAAGGAAGCCCAAAAAGGAAAAATGATTGGGTCAAAAGGAAGTATTACATCCAGGGCTTATAGTGAGTCGATAACGCTCTTCCAGTAAACTTGTATCAATGGGCATTGCCAGCAGATGTGGTAAAACGTGCCTGTTGATCGCCCACATCACTGGAAGATTTTTTTATTAATGGCTGATGGATGCACAGCTCTTGAGAATCGTAGAAGTCCACCAGTAAGGTTCATGTATGTATTGACCATTTCTAGTAGGACAGCACTGTACTTTCCAGAAACCTAGTACGAAATGAGGAACACTAGACTCTAAAATTAGCAACTATCACTTTCTGTATGGAAGAAGCAATCCAGTATATCATCTGAATCACTGCTACTCACGATGAATATTAGCTTTCCCAATAAAAAGAGGACCAGTTCTTTCGAAAAGGAGTTATCATCTGACTAGATTTCCTACATGAGGGGTCAGGTCCAGGGGCGGACTGACCATTTGGAAACTCGGGCACTGCCCAAGGGCCCTGGGTCAGTAGGGGGCCCCATGAGATGCCCCTGGTACCTTTTTCATAGGCTTTTTTTGAGTTTGGGCAAGGACACAGGGGCCCCATGATCCCCTATTGCCCGGGGGCCCCATGAGTTGTCAGTCCGCCCATGGTCAGGTCTCAGGTCTTCTGGACTGGAGAGGTGCCCATGTCCAGGAGCGGACTGACCATTTGGAAACTCGGGTACTGCCCGAGGGCCCTGGGTCAGTAGGGGGCCCCATGAGATGCCCCTGGTACCTTTTTCATAGGCTTTTTTTAGTTTGGGCAAGGACACGGGGCCTATGATCCCCTATTGCCCGGGGGCCCCATGAGTTGTCAGTCCGCCCCTGCCCATGTCGCTCCATGGTGGAGTGGACACTTCCCATTGGATGGTCCATCAGAACAGTCCAGAAGACTCCAGGTGTGTGATGATGTCACACAAAAGGTTGGCAACAAAACTGGACAAGGCGTGAACTGCAGTGATGGATCACTAGTCTTTACTAGTGGAAGAGACCTTGCTGGGGGTCAGGTGATGCTGGTGGACTCTGGTAAATAAAAAAGAGGCAAGACTTTTTTTGAGTAAATGCTTTTGAGTGGCTGAGGTGGGAGAGTCAAATATATGCTATGCCTGCTGCATGCTTTGACTACTCAAGTTGGCTCATGGGTACTGCAGTGACGTATGAGATAGCAAGAGGAAATATGGTATACAGCATGGGGAATAGATTAACGCAAAATAGGTTCTGAGCCAAGGTAGCAGCTTTGGTCCACCATCCTTTTAAATGACTTTAATAAGAATAGCAGTAGGCACAGGAAAGATACGCTACTTTCACTGTCTCTACTAGCATGACTCCACAGGACAATAAATACCTCCAAGTCCATCCTCCCTTGGAAAGGACAAGCAGGTGCCCAGTTTTGGCCAATTGCATTATTTCGCTGGTTTACTGCAGGGCAGCTGGGCCTCCTGTTCTAGACATTTCCTGGGCCTCAGGCGCCTGGAAGTGTGGAATACCTGCAGCTTCCTGGCAGTGGATTTGAAGACACAAAGGTAAGTATAGACAGACTTTCTTTACAAGTGTTGAGTTTACAGATAAGCATCTAATACAAGGTTTTGCTTTGGCAAAAGATTTAAAGTTCCTTGATAAGAAAAAAAAGTGTACCTGCAGGATAAAGGTATCTATATACTGTATGTTGAAATGCATTTTTATTACAAAATATACGAAGAATATTTTTAAAAATACATTTTCAAATATGCTGTACGTCTTTAAAAATACAAATCTACATTTTTGGAATGCATTTACAAATATATGTAAACATACAGTTGCAAGAAAAAGTATGTGAACCCCTTGGGATTACGTGGAGTTTTGCATGAATTGGGCATAAAATGTGCTCTGAACGTCATCTAAGTCACAACAATAGAAGAACACAGTCTGCTGAACATAATACTACACAAACATTAGATGTTGCCATGGTTTAATTGCACATAACATGTAAACATTCACAGTGCAGGGAGGAAAAAGTATGTGAACCTTTGGACTTAATACCTGGTTGACCCTCCTTTGGCAGCAATAACCTCAACCAAACGTTTCCTGTAGTTGCAGATCAGACCTGCACAACGATCTGGAGTAATTTTGGACCACTCCTCTTCACAAAACTGTTTCAGTGTAGCAATATTCTTGGGATGTCTGGTGTGAATCGCTCTCTTAAGGTCATGCCACAGCATTTCAATTGGGTTGAGGTCAGGACTCTGACTGGGCCACTCCAGAAGGCGTATTCTGAGCTGTTGCAGCCATTGTTTTGTTGAATTACTTGTATGCTTTGGGTCATTGTCCTGTTGCATCACCCATCCTCTGCGGAGCTTCAGTTGGTGGACAGATGGTCGTACGTTTTCCTGCAAACTGTCTTGATAAACTCTGGAATTCATTTTCCCATCAATGACAACAATCCGTCCAGGCCCTGAGGCAGCAAAGCGGCCCCAAACCATGATGCTCCCTCCGCCATGTTTTACAGTGGCGATGAGGTTTTGATGTTGGTGTGCTGTGCCTTTTGTAACCCTTTCCAGCTTAATGCAAGTCAACAATTCTTGATGGTAGGTCTTCTGAGAGCTCTTTTCTGCGAGGCATGGTTCACATCAGACAGTGCTTCTTGAAACCAGTAAACCCAAAACAGGTGTTTGTTTTTTAAGGGCAGGACAGCTGTCAGCAACACATCCAATATCATCACACTGATTGGAGTCAAGGTTGGCTCACTCCTGGCTCCAATTAGCTCTGGGAGAAGTCATTAAGCTAGGGCCTCACATACTTTTTCCTCCCTGCACTGTGAATGTTTACATGTTATGTGCAATTAAACCATGGCAACATCTGTTTGTGTAGTATTATGTTCAGCAGACTGTGTTCTACTATTGTTGTGACTTAGATGACGTTCAGAGCACATTTTATGCCCAATTCATGCAAAACTCCATGTAATCCCAAGGGGTTCACATACTTTTTCTTGCAACTGTATATGTTAAAATTACTTCTTTATATGTAAAAAAAAAATCTGAAGAATATAAAAAATGCATTTCAACATGCAGTATATATATATATATATATATATACACATTCCAAAAATGTAGATTTGTATTTTTAAAAACATACAGTATACAGTTGTGCTCAAAAGTTTGCACACCCTGGCAGAAATTGTAAAATTTTGGCATTGATATTGAAGATATGACTGATCATGCCAAAAAATGCACTTTTATTGAAGGATGATGATCATATGAAGACATTTATTATCAAATAGTTGTTTGGCTGCTTTTTAGATCATAATGATAACAGAAATCACCCAAATGGCCGTGATAAAAAGTTTCCATACCCTGGAATGAAAAAAGGCTGTTCACTTTGCAAGGGCGGGCCTAGCAGTGCATCATCACGGGGCCCTCAACTGAACTCGGAAAAGCCAGCGGGCCCCACGATGGCTTCATATGGAGGTGTGGGACGGAGTGGGGCAGAATTCTGAGAAGAGCACCCCTGGATCCTCTGGGTGGGTGAGTATCTGAAATGCTCAAAACTCACATCAACGTAGGCAGGGGTGTCTAAAAAAAATAACAGGGGGGGAGCCTGGAGATCCGCTTTAACCACTTGCCACCCATAGGACGTCATATGATGTCCTGGGCTTTCAGTGGCTTTACGGGATGATGCCTGCAGCCACATCATCTCAGTATCTTTCTGTTCAGCCAGCGATTCCCTACAGTGGAAAAGCCATCCTAGTGGCCAGGACTGCTGTTAGAAGCCACGGGGCCCCATACAGCTGACCTGTGAGGGTCCCCATCCCTCTAAAAAAAACACAAAACGTTTACTATGCTGCAGGTATGAGTTAACACAGTGAGTGATCGGTACCAATCATTTGTTGTGTTCATTTAGGAAAGAAATGGGCTAGTAAATGTGACCCTTCCCCCAGTCTCCATCCTGAAGGATCCTATTGTGTGCTTGCAGCTGCCGGGGGGAAGAAAAGAAGGGAAGCACTGCGGGAGTGGAGGGACACAGGGGGGCCCTGGGCAGCAGGGGGGTAATTACTGGAACAGATCCTCTGTATGGCTTTCTCTGCAGCAGCTGAAAACCAGCGGGAGGGAGAGCTGAAGAAGCCAGCTTTCAGCTGCTGCAGAGAGAACCATACAAGGGATTAGTTCCAGTAATTGCCCCCCCCACCCGTCGCTGTCTGCCCTCCCTGCCCACATTCGATCCCCCCCAGCTGGCGTGGACCTCATACAGGAGAACCAGTGGTACCCCCTTATCCATGGCCCTGCTAGTGGCTAATTAATTGGTGCCTCTGCAGGCTCCCCGAGAGATCAGGATGTTCGGGCTCTGATCCTGCGGTGCCGCCGGAGTGTCATAGAGCTGGCCGTGGTCCAGATGGTCGCCTATGGAGATTTCTAAGCCTCGTAGTTTGGCGCCATTCCACGAGCGTGTGCCATTTTAAAACTTGACATGTTAAGTATCTATTTACTCGGGTTATATATTGTGGGGGGGGGGGGGTTGCATTAAAACTCATTAAAGTATTTTTTTTAATTTTTGATAAATCGCTGCGCAAATACCGCGTGACATATAAAAAATTGCAACACCCACCATTTTATTCTCTAGGGTCTCTGCCTAAAAATATATATATATATATAATGTTTGGGGAGTCATTTTCTTGCAAAAAAATATGATTTTTATTTGTACTAGAGAAATATCAGAATGATTTTATATATGTTGTACCCATGTGGTACCTTTTTACCATCCGGTCATTTTATTTTTTATGGTGGTATTTTGATTCATTGACCGATGTGGTACTAGGTTGGCCCTTACTCATTTGACATCCTTGGGGGAAATGTAATGTTTACCGACCAATGGACAGACGCATGAACTGTAATTGGTTTGGAAAGAAATTGTCACTGTTTAGAATGGGTGAGTTCATCGAGCTGCAATGGTAGGCTACAGAGAAAATGAATAGAGATCAACACTTGTGTTTCAAAACTGCGAGTTACATCACAAACGCCAGGAAATCTGCTGGTTTATGCAATGCCTGAGGCGGTGGGGCAATGTGTTTTGGCCTCGCTGGGATTAAAGAAGAATGTCAGGTGTGGCTGTATTGACAGTCCAGCTTGGCCCAATGTAAGTATGTATGTGCCATACCTGCGGAATCCCGCTGAAAGCTGGAAATCAATGTAGCAGGCGCCGCTCCTACCATGACTGCCGCTCGCTGCCAGGTCTTGTGCAGCTGCCTTGCTGCATTGTGAACACAGGAGGTCTCTCGCTTGGCACAGGTGCCATTCACAGATCACTTTGCATTTTCTCAATGAATGCAGATGCTGTCATTGGATGAGGTGGAGATTGTGACATCAGCATCCAGCCTCTCTAAATCATCCAATCAGAGAATGCTTTGCATTTAATAAATTGACCTTTGTACTATAGGTATAGGTAATACGTGCTGGCCTGTATATTACACACCTCTGCAGTGTGAACGCTGTGCATTATGTGCTCCTGACCACTGATATCTGTGCATTATGTGCTCCTGACCACTGATATCTGTGCATTATGTGCTCCTGACCACTGATATCTGTGCATTATGTGCTCCTGACCACTGATATGTGTGCATTATGTGCTCCTGACCACTGACATCTGTGCATTATTTGCTCCTGACCACTGATATCTGTGCAATATGTGCTCCTGACCACTGATATTTGTGCATTATGTGCTCGTGACCACTGATATCTCTGCATTATGTGCTCCTGACCACTGATATCTGTGCATTATGTGCTCCTGACCACTGATATCTGTGCATTATGTGCTCCTGACCTCTGATATCTGTGCAATATGTGCTCCTGACCACTGATATCTGTGCATTATGTGCTCCTGACCACTGATATCTGTGCATTATGTGCTCCTGACAACTGATATCTGTGCATTATGGACTCCTGTCCCCTGCACTGTGTGCATTACTTACTCTTGACAGCTACACTCTGTGCAATACATACTCCTGGCTCCTGCATTCTGTGTGTTATTTACTACAGACCCCTGAATTCTGTGCATTATGTGCTCCTGACCACCTCCCACCATTCTGTGCATTACATACTCCTGTCCTCTGCACCCTGCGCATTATGTACTCCTGTCCCCTGCACTATGTGAATTATGTACTCCTGGCCCCTGCACTCTGTGCGTTATTTACTACTGACCCCTGAATTCTGTGCATTATGTGCTCCTGACCCCCCACTCTGTGTATTATGTACTCCTATCCTCTGCACTCTGTGCATTATGTACTCCTTGCCCCTGCACTCTGTGCATTATATCCTCCTAGCCCCTGCACTCTGTGTGTTATTTACTACTACTGACCCCTGAATTTTGTGCATTGTGTGCTCCTGACTCCCCACTCTGTGCATTACATACACCTGTTCCCTGAACTCTGTGCATTATGTACTCCTGGCCCCTGCACTCTGTGCGTTATTTACTACTGACCCCTGAATTCTGTGCATTATGTGCTCCTGACCCCCCACTCTGTGTATTATGTACTCCTATCCTCTGCACTCTGTGCATTATATCCTCCTAGCCCCTGCACTCTGTGTGTTATTTACTACTACTGACCCCTGAATTTTGTGCATTGTGTGCTCCTGACTCCCCACTCTGTGCATTACATACACCTGTCCCCTGAACTCTGTGCATTATGTACTCTTGGCCCCTGCACTCTCTGCATTATGCACTCCTGTCCCCTGAATTCTGTGCATTATGTACTCCTGTCCCCTGCACTCTGTGCTTTGTGTACTCCTATCCCCTGCACTCTGTGCATTACATACTCCTGGCCCCTGCACTATGTGTGTTACACACCCTTGACCTCTGCACTTAAAAGCATTTGTGGGTACAAGGACTGTTCTTGGTTGTGTTTACAAGGGTCCCAGTCTAGACCTGCCTTTTTATACCAAGGTTTAAAAGAACTCTGGGGTTCCTCCTAAAGGTTCCTTTCTTTGCAAGACTATGCATTATGTACTCCTGTCCCCTCAACTCTGTGCATTATGTACTCCTGTCCCCTGAACTCTGTGCATTATGTACTCCTGTCCCCTCAACTCTGTGCATTATGTACTCCTGTCCCCTGAACTCTGTGCATTGTGTACTCCTGTCCCCTGAACTCTGTGCACTACGTACTCCTGTCCCCTGAACTCTGTGCATTACGTACTCCTGTCAGAAAAAATGAGGAAGGGTTGTAACAGCGCAAACACTGCAAAGTCCTGGGAAATGGTAGTATGGGTGATGGTGGTATTAGTGGCTACTGTATGAAGAGCGTAGGATTCCGTGTGGCATTGAGGGCAAGGCTTCCAAATAAGCTGTAGCAACTTCTGTAGATGAGAAAAAGGAGAGAAGCGCCTCTAAGTGCAATAAGTCTTTTAATTCAAGTCTAAATGTAGAAACACACATGTGTGAAGTAATCATAAGCATAAGCTGCTTGAAAAAGGAGTGCACTTCCGCCTTCCACGGCCAGTGCATGCTCCGAAACGCGTCACAGTGCACCCTGGGATCTGACGTCATCACGGCCACGCCGCCGCTACGTTCCAGCGTGCGTTCCATCCGGCTTTGAGGGAGGACGTGCATGAAGGCTGGCCTCACCACTGTTCCCCCACTGTTCCCCCTCCAGCCACCACGCTGTTCCAGCCGAGAGCTGACCTCCCCACATCGCAGAGAGATGACGGCTCTTCACCCGGGTTACCACCCCACCGTTAACTATTGTTAACCACGGTTTTTATGCTTATGATTACTTCACACATGTTACGTACTCCTGTCCCCTGAACTCTGTGCATTACGTACTCCTGTCCCCTGAACTCTGTGCATTACGTACTCCCGTCCCCTGAACTCTGTGCATTACGTACTCCTGTCCCCTGAACTCTGTGCATTACGTACTCCTGTCCCCTGAACTCTGTGCATTACGTACTCCTGTCCCCTGAACTCTGTGCATTACGTACTCCTGTCCCCTGCACTCTGTGCATTACATACTCCTGGCCCCTGCACTATGTGTGTTACACACCCTTGACCTCTGCACTTAAAAGCATTTGTGGGTACAAGGACTGTTCTTGGTTGTGTTTACAAGGGTCCCAGTCTAGACCTGCCTTTTTATACCAAGGTTTAAAAGAACTCTGGGGTTCCTCCTAAAGGTTCCTTTCTTTGCAAGACTATGCATTATGTACTCCTGTCCCCTCAACTCTGTGCATTATGTACTCCTGTCCCCTGAACTCTGTGCATTGTGTACTCCTGTCCCCTGAACTCTGTGCACTACGTACTCCTGTCCCCTGCACTCTGTGCATTGTGTACTCCTGTCCCCTGAACTCTGTGCATTACGTACTCCTGTCCCCTGAACTCTGTGCATTACGTACTCCTGTCCCCTGAACTCTGTGCATTACGTACTCCTGTCCCCTACACTCTGTGCATTACGTCCTCCTGTCCCCTGCACTCTGTGCATTACATACTCCTGTCCCCTGCACTCTGTGCATTATGTACTCCCATCCCCTGCACTCTGTGCATTACGTCCTCCCGTCCCCTGAACTCTGTGCATTATGTACTCCTGTCCCCTGCATTCTGTGCATTACATACTCCTGTCCCCTGCACTCTGTGCATTGTGTACTCCTGTCCCCTGCACTCTGTGCATTGTGTACTCCTGTCCCCTGCACTCTGTGCATTGTGTACTCCTGTCCCCTGCACTCTGTGCTTTGTGTACTCCTGTCCCCTGCACTCTGTGCTTTGTGTACTCCTGTCCCCTGCACTCTGTGCATTGTGTACTCCTGTCCCCTGCATTCTGTGCATTACATACTCCTGGCCCCTGCACTGTATGTGTTACACACCCCTAACCTCTGCACTTAAAAGCATTTGTGGGTACAAGGACTGTTCTTGGTTGTGTTTACAAGGGTCCCAGTCTAGACCTACCTTTTTCTACCAGGGTTTAAATGAACTCTGGGGTTCCTCCTAAAGGTTACTTTTTTTTGCAAGAACAAAAAAATAGCTGTTGATTTTGCCAGTATTCCAGTGTCCTTGTACCATCATATGCTCCGAAATGTAATCTCAATGTTATCAGCTTTCCCAGTTATCTTATGTGACCCACAGAACACTTCCCACCAATGTAATGGAGATGAATAGAGGAGGAGGCATCCGTCTTCAGGAAAGAAGCCTGGAATGACAACGCTATTCCTCCACAGAGAGAGTGAGTGTGAGCGTTGTCACTTCATGACAGGACGAACATTCCTAACTAAGTTATTGGGTGAAAATAAATGACAAGAAACCTAGAATAGGTTATTGCAGCCACCACATCCAAGGTCTGATGAGCTATACGCAGTATTTAGATATATTTTATATATACAGTGCTGTGAAAAAGTATTTGCCCCATTCCTGATTTATTTTTTTTTTTGCATATAGTATTTGTCACACTTAAATGATTCAGATCATCAAATAAGTTTTAATATCACACAAAGATAATCCGCGTAAATATAAAATGCACGTTTTTTAAAATGATGATTTCCTTTATTAAGGGAAAAAAGCTGTCCAAACCTGCCTTGCCTTATGTGAAAAAGTAATTGCCCCCCTAAACCCCCTGCTGTATAACCCCAGTGCGCTTGAGCATGAGGTCACAAACTGATGGCTGGACATTCTCCTGCAAGATTTTCAGGTGGAGCGCAGAATTCAGGGTTCCATCAATTATGGCAAGTTGTCCAGGTCCTGGTGCGGCAAAGCTGCCCCAGACCATCACACTACCACCACCATGTTTCACTGTTGGTATGATGTTCTTTTATGAAATGCTGTGTTAGTTTTTCACCAGATGTAACGGGACACACACCTTCCAAAAAAGATCAACTTTTCTCTCATCAGTCCACAGAATATTTACCTAAAAGTTTTGGGGAAAATCAAGATGTTTTTTGGCAAATGTGAGATGAGCCTTTGTGTTCTTTTTGGTCAGCAGTGGCTTTCTCCTTGGAACTCTCCCATGGAGGCCATTTTTCCTAGTCTTTCTTATTGTTGAATCTTGAACACTGACCTTAATTGAGGCATGTGAGGCCTGCAAGTTCTTTAGATGTTGTTCTGGGTTCTTTTATGACCTCCTGGATGAGTCGTTGTTGTGCTCTTGGAATAAATTTGGAAGGCCAGCCACTCCTGGGAAGGTTCACAGCTGTTTCACATTTTCTCCATTTGTGGATAATGGCTCTTACCATGGTTTGCTGGAATCCCAAAGCCTAAGAAATGGCTTTGTAACCCTTTCCAGACTGATACATGTCAATTGCATTGTTTCTCATCTTTTCTTTTTTTTAGATTGCAGCATGATGTGTTGCTTTTTGAGATCTGTTAGCATGCTTCACTTTGTCAGACAGCTTCTATTTCAGTTTTTTTCTTGATTCAACAGGTCTGGCAATATTCAGGCGTGACAGGTGAAATTTAACTCCAAAAAATGTAATTTCCAAAAAATGTGGCTAATCACAGTTCATTCATGATTTAGCAAAGAGGGGGCAATTACTTTTTCTTATGGGGTCAGGCAGGTTTGGAGAGCTTTTTTCCCTTAACCGCTTCCCAACCGCCCTATAGCAGAAATACTGCTACCGGTGCGGCATGTGTGTCGAAAATCACGTATATATACTTGATTTCGCATTTCCGGGTAGGGGGTGTGCATGCGCCCTTCCCCTGACCACCATTTGCGGCCACGGCTGTCATTTACCGCGTCCCGGCCGGTGATTACTCGCCGGCGCCCGGTGATTGCCGAAGATCTCCGACAGGGAGGAGAGCTGTTTGTAAACAAAACAGTTCTTCTTCCTGTTGGCTTGTGCACACTGCTTTGGATGGCTGTGCACAGTACAGCCATCCAAAGCAATGTGCTTACAGTGAAGCACGGACACAGCCCCCTAGTAAATCACACCCAGCACATTTGATCGCCCCTCTTGTTAACCCCTTCCTGCTCAGTGCCATTAGTACAGTGTCAGTGTTTTTTTTTAGCATTGATCACTGTATTGGTATCACTGGGGATGTCACTGACACCAAGTCAGTTCCCCCCGTGTCAGAATGCCTGCCACAGTCCCACAGTCCCACTATAAGTCGCTGAACACCGCCATTACTAGTAAAAATAAAATGGAAAAAAAAAATCCCAGTATATATACTGCCATTTATAAACGCTATAACTTTCACGTAAACCAAATCATTTACACGTATTGGGATTTTGTTTTTTAGCAAAGACATCAAGCAGAATACATTTTGGCCTAAATTTCTGACGAAATTAGATTTTTAACATTTTTTCACTGAACATGTTTAATAGCAAAAAGTCAAAAATGTTGTTTTCTCAAAATTGTCGGTCTTTTTTTTATAAAGCACAAAAGATGATCAAATACCACAGAAAGAAAGCTCAATTCATGGGAAAAAAGGACGCAAATGTAATTTGGGTGCAGCATTGCATGACCACGCAATTGTCAGTTAAAGTAACGCAGCGCCGTTAAGCAAAAATGTTCTGGTCAGGAAGGGGGGTAAATCCTCTGGAGAGCAAGAGGTTAATAAATAAAATCATCATTTAAAAACTGCATTTTGTTTTACCCTCCTCTTTGTGTAAAATTAAAATTTGTTTGATGATCTCCATCATTTAAGCTTGACATACAGAATCATCAAGGGATTAAAATGTTAAACTTTCTGTAGAAATCTAAAAAAAAATAGGTTGTATATAAATAAAGTGTATGATATATCTTTGTTAAGCGAATGCAAAATTGTTCTATAAGATTTACCTCATTTAATTGTTTTCCTGTATCATTGTATAGGCTCAAAGGACAGACATGGCCAAGTTATCCAGCGGGGACCTGGACTGGCTTGATGACCTGTTTACAGATGTTCCTACCTCCTATTACCCATCATTTGATGCAGCCCCTTGTAAGCCCCCAGAGAGCGTGAACAAATATATATATGTTGTGGTGTACTCCATAGTTTTCCTTCTCAATGTAGTTGGCAACAGCCTTGTCATTTTAGTAATTTGGCACAACAAGCTGAAGAGATCGTCCACGGATGTCTACCTCCTGAATCTGGCCATTGCCGACTTGATGTTTGCTGTGACTCTGCCCTTTTGGGCGGCTTACAAAGCCCATGAATGGGTTTTTGGGATCTTCATGTGTAAATTTGTGTGTATACTACAGGAGGTCAACTTCTACAGCGGGATCCTGCTGCTGGCTTGTATAAGCGTGGATCGATACCTGGCTATTGTTCATGCCACAGAGGCCGTAACACAGAAGAGGCAGTGGGTCAAGTACATTTCCCTCTCTATCTGGATATTTTCCTTTGTTATAGCCCTTCCCACCATCTTGTTTAAGACTGTGTTTTTGAGCCCGAAAAATGGTTTTATCTGCCATGAGGACATTGGTGCTGAGAACACATACCATTGGAAGATCATCATAAGAATTGGACGCCACTTGGCTGGATTCTTCATACCTCTGCTTATCATGCTCTTTTGCTATGGCTTTACCATCAAAACTCTTTTTCAGACCAAAAGCATGCAGAAACAACGAGCCATGAAGGTAATCTTGGCAGTAGTTCTGGTCTTTTTGATCTGCTGGCTTCCTTACAATATCACTGTTATTGTGGACTCGCTAATGAGGACAAGCTACATCAATGAAACATGTGAGCTCCGGGACAGGTTGGACTTGGCCATCTCTGTGACCGAAATATTTGGTTACTCCCACAGCTGCATCAACCCAATTCTCTACGCCTTCATTGGCCAAAAGTTCAGACAAAGCTTCCTCAGGATCATGGCCGGCAAGGGTCTCATCAGCAAGGAAATCGTGTCTCGCTATGGCCGGAGCTCCTCTATCATGTCAACTTCTGGAAACACATCAACCACGATCTAGTGGGATGAACATAGAATATGGGCAGTAGTTCAAGAGATGCAGTGAAGCCATGCAGATCCTGCAATCACCTCCAAATATAGAACTTAAAGAGAAAACTAAAAGCTAAGTGTTAAAAGAGAGGTGGGGTTTACTTCCCTTTTTGGGGCTTTATTGGGGTCTGTTAATCTGGCGGGAAGATCTCCAACTGCCCCCAGACTGACTGTGACAATCAGGTCATTGCTGTGAGCTGAACAGTCAATTCCCATCTCTGGGCTGTGTTCTTTCTATATTCCAATGGAAAGTCTGTTAGAAACGCAGTGACATAAGGACCATGATGTCACATATTATGATGTCACTGCCTCCTAGAGGATTTACCATCAGAATATATGACATGTGCCCTCCATAGAAAGGGAATCAGGAAATTCTGCTCACAGCCAGGTCCTGGAGTGAAGATGGTAGTAAAGGTAGAGATGGTACTTGGGTCCTTCACTAATTGGGTTTTAAAGTGCAGCTGTGCCCAGACTATGGACAGTAAAGCTTTTACACATTCTTAAAGTGAATCCCTTGGCAAATCCTAGGCTTTTTTCTAGTTTTGGTAAGAGTGGGAAGGGCCTAGACTAGGGTTTTTCAACCAAGGTTCCATGGAACCCTAAGGTTCCTCCAGAGGTTGCTGGGAGTTCCTTGAGCAATGACCAATTTTCACAAATCAGATAAGTTCCCACTTACACCATTGATCTGTTTAGCTATCTATAGGGGCTTATTTCTCCCAATGACCACCATGATGTAAGAAGCATTCTTCCCACTGACCATCACACTAATGTATTAAGAGTTGTAGATATAGTATTTTTTTAGCAGGGGTTCCCTGAGACTGGAAAATTCAAGTTTCAAGAATTCCTGTGTTAAAAAGGTTGAAAAAGACTGGCTTAGACCCTCTCTTAATGTTTTTCTGCTGTATGTGACCCCATTGGGTAGAACTACCCCCCTATTTGTACTCATCAGAAAGTGAAGGTAAATCAAAAATTTTATAGTTGAACCCAGAAGAAGAGTAAGGGAATAAATCTTCAAAAAAGGAAATCTGTTCTGGGAAAAACTGTATATGAGGGATTCCCCACTTTAAGAGATTTCCACTAGTTATCTGTTGTATTGTTAAGACAGGAAGTGAAGGGAAATTTCTCCAATGGTAAAAATAAAGCTTGGCTATACATACATTTTATGAAGCAGTTAACACATGTGGTGGTGGTTCTAAATACACCACAGTGAATCGCCTTTTCAGAGGTGATTTAGAGCTGGTTTACAGGCAACAGTGTTGCCTCCTAAATGCCTGTTTTTTATATCCAAATGGGAATTTTACTTCAAAATACAGAGCAGCAACTACAACCCAATCATTTGGCAAGTGGTTCTGGCGTGGTCCCGTTGACTGTGGTTAAAATTCCAAGAATCTTCCTGTTTTTACTGCCTCTTTACCACATGTGTGAACTAGGCCTAAAAGAGTTTTAGAACAAGCTCCCACTGATCTCTCTAGCTGTACGTACTGTGAAGTAATTCATTCTCATTGAGCACAACAGAGACTCGAGTTTAAGTCAGTTTTTACAGCTTACAGCACCTGCAGTTTGTTTATATTAGAAGTCTAGCATGTTGCTAGTACTGCTTTCATAGAAAAGAATGTGAGGGGAGCAGAGATTTCAGGGCCCTTGTTGAGAAATTAGGAGATATGTTATCTCCACAATGCCTATAGCTACAGAGCAAAATGAAGACTTATTTTTAAGGTATTTTTGCTTGTTCAAAATATATAAATATTTTAATAGGTATAGTCTGGGCACAGAATTACTTTAAGTGTTTTTTTGAAGGGTGATATTTAGGACTGGTGAGTGTCCAACCTAAGATTTCCTCACATCCCTTCATAATAATGTTTAGAGGTTACGTTGTGTTAGGATTAGGTGAATGTTATAGAAAGAAGGGAAGTTACAGAGAGGAAGACCTGAAAAGAGAACTATTCGGCACTTTTGTGCTTAGTTTTTATCTCTTCCTTCTCTCTGTCTCTTCAGCACAACTGCAAGTAACACCTAACTTTCCCAAAACCCAACCTCCCAGAGACACCTAACTCTCCCACAACTCAACCTTCCAGAGACACCTAACTCTTCAACAACCCAACCTTCCAGAGACACCTAACTCTTCCACAACTCAACCTTCCAGAGACACCTAACTCTCCCACAACCCAACTTCCCAGAGACGTCTAACTCTCCCAAAACTCAACCTTCCAGAGACACCTAACTCTTCCACAACTCACCTTTCCAGAGACACCTAATTCTTCCACAACCCAACTTCCTAGAGACATCTAACTCTTCCACAAGCCAACCTTCCAGAGACACCTAACTCTTCCACAACTCAACTTCCCAGAGACATCTAACTCTTCCACAACGCAACCTCTCAGAGATACCTACCTCTCCCACAACCCAGCCTTCCTAGAGACATCTAATTCTTCCATAGCCCAACCTTCCAGAGACACCTAACTCTTCCACAACCCAACCTTCCAGAGACACCTAACTCTTCCACAACCCAACCTTCCAGAGACACCTAACCTAACAACTCAGCTTCCCAGAGACATCTATCTCTTCCACAACTCAACTTCAACCTAACTAAGATATTTAGGACTGGTGAGTGTCTAACTCTCCCACAGCCCAACCTTGGCTGTGGCCAATCACAGCACAGAGTTCCATGTTTGCAAACACACAGAACTCTGGCTGTTTCTGCCCCTTGAAATCAACTATAAATTCAGGGAGAAAAAACAGCCAGATCTGTGAGCAAAAGTAGCATTACACACGTAGCACTTGTTAGGCACACAGTTAACCCCTTGATTGCCCCTAGATGTTAACCCCTTCCAGCCAGTATCATTAGCACAGTGTACAGTATTATCACTGATCACTTTATTAGTGTCACTAGCGACATGAATGTCAGTAATTTAATGTCCCTCCCAGGGGCTGACTGACAACTCATGGGGCCCCCGAGCAATAGGGGATCATGGGGCTCCTGTGTCCTTGCCCAAACTCAAAAAAGCCTATGAAAAAGGTACCAGGGGCATCTCATGGGGCCCCCTACTGACCCCGGGCCCTCGGGCACTGCCTGAGTTTCCAAATGGTCAGTCCGCCCCTGGTCCCTCCCAGCCAGTGTTTGTTAGCGCCAGATTGCCCGCCACATGATCAAAGTCACACTATAAGTTACTGATCACCGCCATTACCAGTATAGTGTGATAGCTGCATAAATTCCAATATATATACCATAGTTTGTAGACGCTATAACTTTCACACTAACCAGTTAATGCACACTTATTGAGATTTTATTTGTAGAGGAATATATTTTGGCCTAAATTTATGAAGAAATTTGCTTATTTTATTATTGGATATGTTTTACAACAGAAAGTAGAAAATATGCATTTTTTCAAAATTTTTGGTCTTTTCTTGTTTGTATACCGCAGTGGTGACCAAATACCACCAAAAGAAATCTCTATTTGTGTGAAAACAATTATATAAATGCCATTTATGTACAGTGTTGCATCACCGCTCAATTACCAGTTAAAGTAGCACAGTGCTGAATACCAAAAAATGCCCTGATCAAACCCCCCGGAGGTCAAGTATTTTTTTAGTTATTGTTTTTGTAAAAAAGTACAGTTTTTTAATTTTGCAGTATTTTCAGTCTTCTCCTGCCTTCAGCCCTTCCCATCGGAATTAAAGACATTTGTCATTGTTTATATACATGAAGACAATGCAGAATGCATATGAATAGGGTGGGGGCCCATACAAAGCAATCTCTAAATCCTCATCGGTCCGTGATGAAGTTGTATGGAGTGATGTACACATTGCATTCACCTGCTGCAAGAAATCCCATTTCTACTTCCACAAGTCAGATCAAGGAGAGGAGACTTCTGATTGGATGTCAGATTGTATGGAGTGATGTACACATTGCATTCACCTGCTGCAAGAAATCCCATTTCTACTTCCACAAGTTAGATCAAGGAGAGGAGACTTCTGATTGGATGTCAGATTGTACTGCTTGTCGTTCCGTTCTTTTCTTATTAATTGCAACTTATTTACAAATATTTTGTCATATTTAGTTACTGTTGTGTTTCAGATTTTTATGTATCGCGTTACTTTGTACATTCATAATAAATAGAAATGTTGCAAATTTTGCATGCCAATAAAGGAAAACCCTGGCTCCTCTTTTTCTAAGGAATATTAGGCCTTTTGAAAACAGTCGCCTGAGCTGGTAAATTTGGATGTTTCTCCCCCCCTTCCTGGGCAGACCAGACAGTGCTGCTGTTAGAAACCACGGGGCCCCATACAGCAACCCTTACAGGGCCCTGCCCCCGAAAAAAAACACTGTTTACTAGGGTTCAGTTATGAATGAACACAGTGAGTGATTGGTTCCAATCATTCATTGTGCTCATTCAGGAAAGGAAGGGGCTGGTAAATGTGACATATTTACTGAACCCTTCCCCCACTCTCCATCCTGAGGGATCCTATTGTGTGCTTGCAGCTGCCGCTAGAAAGGATAGGAGGGAAGCCAGCAGCACTGTGGGGGTGGGGGCACACAGGGGGGCCTGAGCAGCATGGGGAGATGTATGGTGCACAGGGAGGGTGATGGGTGCGGCGGGGGGGGGGGGGGGCAATTACTGGAACCGATCCCCTGCATGCCTCCCTTTGCAGCAGCTAAAAGCCAGTGGGAGGGAGAGGAGAGGAAGTCAGTTTTCAGCTGCTGCAGAGAGAGCCATACAATTCCAGTAACTGCCCCCCCCCCAACCCCTACTGTGCCTATCACCCTCAATGTCCACATCCGATTCACCCAGCTGCAGGCCCCCTGCTGTCCTGGGCCCTGTACAAAAGGACTGGTAGTACCCCCTTATCCACGGCCCTGAGACCAGGGGCTGCATGCAGCCTCCTGTAGACATAAATGGCTGTACAGCTGGTATATGGTGGTGCTATCATAAACACAAGTATGACGTATGCAGAAATGGAAAATGTTTTATTGTTCTGCATATACGTGCTAATGTGGGGACCGCCACATATCCATGAGTACAGCTGCACACAGCCATTCATGTCTATGAAGGGTGCCAAGACGGGGGAGGGGAAAAACAACATTTACCTTGAACAGGCTCAGATGCCCATGTGTATGCGGACTTAAAGTATTACTAAACCCGGACCTTGCATTCACTATATCTGGTCTCCCCGGACCCCACATTCACTATATCTGATCTCCCCAGACCCTGCATTCACTATATCCACTCTCCCCGGACCCTGCATTCACTAAATCCACTCTCCCCGGACCATGCATTCACTATATCCGGTCTCCCCGGACCCCGCATTCACTATATCTGGTCTCCCCGGACCCTGCATTCCCTATATCCACTCTCCCCGGACCCTGCATTCCCTATATCCACTCTCCCCGGACCCTGCATTCACTATATCCACTCTCCCCGGACCCTGCATTCACTATATCCACTCTCCCCGGACCATGCATTCACTATATCCGGTCTCCCCGGACCCCGCATTCACTATATCCGGTCTCCCCGGACCCCGCATTCCCTATATCCACTCTCCCCGGACCCCGCATTCACTATATCCGGTCTCCCCGGACCCTGCATTCCCTATATCCACTCTCCCCGGACCCTGCATTCCCTATATCCACTCTCCCCGGACCCCGCATTCACTATATCCGGTCTCCCCGGACCCCGCATTCCCTATATCCACTCTCCCCGGACCCCGCATTCCCTATATCCACTCTCCCCGGACCCTGCATTCACTATATCTGGTCTCCCCGGACCCCGCATTCACTATATCCGGTCTCCCCGGACCCTGCATTCACTAAATCCACTCTCCCCGGACCCTGCATTCACTATATCCCTCTCCCCAAACCCTGCATTCACTATATCCGCTCTCCCCAGACCCTGCATTCACTATATCCAGTCTCCCCGGACCCTGCATTCACTATATCCGGTCTCCCCAGACCCTGCATTCACTAAATCCACTCTCCCCGGACCCTGCATTCACTATATCCCTCTCCCCAAACCCTGCATTCACTATATCCCTCTCCCCAAACCCTGCATTCACTATATCCGCTCTCCCCGGACCCTGCATTCACTATATCCGGTCTCCCCGGACCCTGCATTCACTATATCCGGTCTCCCCGGACCCTGCATTCACTATATCCGGTCTCCCCGGACCCTGCATTCACTATATCCCTCTCCCCAAACCCTGCATTCACTATATCCGCTCTCCCCGGACCCTGCATTCACTATATCGGCTCTTCCCGGACCCTGCATTCACTATATCGGCTCTTCCTGGACCCTGCATTCACTATATCCGCTCTCCCCGGACCCTGCATTCACTATATCCGCTCTCCCCGGACCCTGCATTCACTATATCTGCTCTCCCAGGGCCCTGCATTCACTATATCCGGTTTCCCAGGACCCTGCATTCACTATATCTGCTCTCCCCGGACCCTGAATTCACTATATCTGGTCTCCCCAGACTTCGCATTCACTATATCTGGTCTCCCCGGACCCTGCATTCACTATATCTGGTCTCCCCGGACCCTGCATTCACTATATCTGGTCTCCCCGGACCCTGCATTCACTATATCTGGTCTCCCCGGACCCTGCATTCACTATATCTGGTCTCCCCGGACCCTGCATTCACTATATCTGGTCTCCCCGGACCCTGCATTCACTATATCCGCTCTCCCCGGTCCCTGCATTCACTATATCTGCTCTCCCCGGACCCTGCATTCACTATATTTGGTCTCCCCGAACCCTGCATTCACTATATTTGGTCTCCCACAGTACACAGAACATGGAAATGCAATTATTTTAGTAAATATAAACTGCTAAATACCTTTTCTTATCAGCAGTATATAGCAGTCTTGTGACTTCTATCAGTGTCCAGCAGAGCACTAGTTAAAGCTTTTTAATTTTGCTCTAGGAGGATGCAGGACCCCTGTCCTCTGTCTGGACAGTGCTGATTGGCCCTGTGCTATCACATGTACTCTCCCAAGAAAAAAAAAAGAAAAAACCTCTCTAGCAATACACACCAAACTGGACATGTGCAGAGTGTCTCCACGTGATATGTCTTATCAGGAGATAAGAGGGGGGCACTGGAAGAAGGGGAGGATCAGAGAAGACAGGATCAAACAGCCTTTTTACACAATGCAGAGGATTAACCCCTTAGGTTCCACGGCTTCTAAGGCGCACCAAAGCACAGGAGTTTTATGTTAGTGGACTCTCCCAGTACATGTGCATGGCCTTATGTAGCACTCTGGACAGTCAGACTGCTGGCCTCCAACACAACAGAGAGGCCGGGGTATCCGGGGGTCCGACAGCCCCCCTCCTGCACACATTTCTAAATAACAGAACTTGCATTACTGATTAGAGCAGTGTGCAAGGGGGGGGGGGGTCGGACTGCTGGAGACCTGGGCAGCCGTGTCCTGCGAGACAGCAGCGGTCTG
This sequence comes from Staurois parvus, assembly GCF_062004578.1. Classification (NCBI taxonomy): domain Eukaryota; kingdom Metazoa; phylum Chordata; class Amphibia; order Anura; family Ranidae; genus Staurois; species Staurois parvus. Next base: position 236,475 of record NW_028318599.1, read on the forward strand.
ACTCTCCAGCATGCTGGCAGCACACGGTATTCTAACCCTTGCTGCAGCATGTTGTATTTAGGACAAAGAGCCCATTTACACTGGGGGTCAAAAATCACATGACAAAATGCACCCCACGTTTCCCAATGAGTATTTCATATCTGTGCGCCTTCAAGTCGCAGCCACTTGAAAGTAGTTCCTGCACTACTTTGGTCTGACCTACGTGTGACTCGAGGGCCATAGACTTCAATGTAAACCCTCCAAAGTTGCATGAATGTCACACCTGAATGATAGGTTAACTTGTTGCCGACTGCAGATAGCCGAATGACGGCTGCACTGCGGCCAGCCAGTTCTGGGTGCACGTCATATGACGTCCCCCCAGAACTCGCTCTCCTGCGCGCCCCAGGGGGCGCACACCCGGCGATCTCCGTGATCGCTGTGTCCTACGGACACAGCTGATCACGTAATGTGGTAAAAGGCCAATCACAGCGGCCTTTTACCACCTGATCAGCGGTGTCCAATGACACGCTGATCAGAGGGAAATGCAAGTGCCGGTTCTCGGCTGCACTTTCCTCACGCTGTCAGATCGTGAGGAAAGTACTGCCGAGAACCGGCAGTTGTCAGAGCGGGGATCGGCACCGATCATCAGGGCACTGATGATCAGTGCCCTGATGATCGGTGCCCAGCAGTGCCACCCGCAAGTTCCGCCCACCTGTGCCCAGCAGTGTGCCCACTAGCTCCGCCCACCTGTGCCCAGCAGATCACCCACCTGTGCCCAGCAGTGCACCCACCTGTTCCACTCTGCAATGTCACCCACCTGTGCCCAGAAGTGCCACCTACCTGTGCCCAGCAGTGCCACCCACCTGTGCCCACCCACCTGTGCCCACCAGTGCCACCCACCTGTGCCCACCAGTGCCACCCACCTGTGCCCACCCACCAGTGCTGCCCACCAGTGCCACCCACCAGTGCAGCCCAGCAGTGCTGCCAGTCAGTGCCACCAGTCAGTGCCCAGCGGTTGTGCCAGTCAGTGCCGCCAGTCAGTGCCCAGCAGTGATGCCAGTCAGTGCCGTCTATCAGTACCCATCATCAGTGTCACCTATCAGTGCCGCCTATCAGTGCTGCATATTAGTGCCGCCTATCCGTGACACCTCATTAGTGCTGTCTATCAGTGCCGCCTATCCGTGCCACCTCATTAGTACTGCCTATCAGTGCCCTTTAGTGCTGCCTATCAGTGCCCATCAGTGCCGCCTATCAGCGCCCATCAGTGCTGCCTCATCAACGCACATCAGTGAAGGAGAAAAATTACCTGTTTGAAAAATTTTATAATAGAAACAAAGAAACTTTTTTTTTTTTTTCAAATTTTTGGCAATTTTTTATTTATAGCGCAAAAAGTAAAGCGCCCAGTGGCGATTAAATACCACCAAAAGAAAGCTCTATTTGTGAGAAAAAAATGATCAAAATTTCATATGGGTACAATCTTGCATGACCGCGCAATTGTCAATCAAAGTGCGGCAGCGCTGAAAGCTGAAAATTGGCCTGGTAAATAAGGGGGTATAAGTGCCTGGTAGGCAAGTGGTTAAAGCCAAAGTGGCACCAAAGTTGAACTCATCCAAAGTCGCGTCAAAGTTGCATCAAGTCACACTGAAAAGTCCTTTTAAACACAAAACACCAGCGCTAAAATTCGTGAAAATTATATACCAAATAAATAAATGCTGCTGCTCATTAGTGTAAACACCAAAAAATACATAAAACATCAAAACAGCGCAAATATGTAAAAATAAATAAATACACACTGCAACAAAAAATGAAAAATAATAAAAAGTAAGTCCCACTCCAAATCGATAGTGACAAAAAAATTTATAAAATAAAAAAATATATAAAAAATATATTCATGAAAGTCCTCTTCCCAAAGAAACTTTTAGCCCGCGCTTCCACCAAAATAGCGCTCAAATACTACACCGCACTCAACAGATATTGGTGAAAAAAATGCCGTTTAGGGTTTTTTTGGGATCCTAGACCCAGTCAGCATGCCTCCAAATCCAGGAATATCTGGTGATTCGAGGCATACTGGTTCTAGGATCCCAAAAAAACCCTAATAGGCATTTTTTTCACCAATATCTTGTGAGTGCGGTGTAGTATTTGAGCGCTATTTTGGTGGAAGCGCGGGCTAAAAGTTTCTTTGGGACTTTCATGAATATATTTTTTTTATATTTTTTCATTTTATATATTTTTTTGTTACTATCGATTTGGAGTGGGACTCAATTTAAATTTTTTTTTTCATGTTTTGTTACAGTGTGTATTTATCTATTTATTTTTACATATTTGCGCTCTTTTGATGTTTTATGTACACTGAAAAGTCCGAATGAAAATCGCACGATTTTGAAGCTGCACAATGGAGCCTTAAGGCAAGCGCACGAATGGCTGAATATGCTTTTGCAGCAATAAATGAAGACGTGTCAGTAGGGATTTGAGCTTGCAGCCCTTACAGTTTCTCCTAAATCAGACATTGCATGCGGGGTCGTTCTCTTGCGATCAACAACGTCACATGACTGCAAGCTAGTTGGGTAATGCTCACCCTTTCCTTTGCTGCAAATTTCACAAAACCTTTCCCCTGGAGATTACACAAATGTCAGAAATGTCCCATAACTTGCGGTCAAGGTTTCAAATAAGGAAGGATGCCATGTGACACATACAGATTTAGAAAGAGATTTCCTTCTGTATCTCCCATTAACCTCTTGCTGTCTTTCTGTTGTCCATAAATAGCCGGCCAAGCTCCAGCCTGAAGGTGGGAGGTAGTTTTTAAAATGGCCTTCCCTTTGCAGAGCTTGTGTGCACCCTCTAGTGCGCCCGCAAGCACAGTCTGTGTGGACACAGCACATAAAAGCTGGCCCTGTACCGCTTGATCACTGTGACCAATCATTGTACCCAGTGGCATCACAAAGCAGGTGCGGGGGGGTGCGGTCCGCACCGGGTGACACCGACCGCACGGGGTGACACCGAACTTGCTCCACAAAAAGGTAAGTTGTCAAGCAAGCCGAGGATCCCCGCTGGATGGATCTGATCCAGCCTGCGGGGATCGTCGGCTTTCTTTACAACTTACCTTTTCTTGTAGCGGGTGCGGTGTCACCCCGTATAGGTTGCATGCCGACGATCCTGCAGGGATCGTCGGCATGCAACCGCTAAGGGGTGACACCGCACCCGCTCCACAAAAAGGTAAGTTGTAAAGCAAGCCAACGATCCCCGCTGGATGGATCCGATCCATCCTGCGGGGATTGTTGGCTTTCTTTACAACTTACCTTTCTTGAAGCGGGTCCGGTGTCACCCTGTATAGGTTGCATGCCGACGATCCTGCGGGGAATCGTCGCCATGCAACCGCTAAGGGGTGACACCGCACCCGCTCCAAGAAAAGGTAAGTTGTAAAGAAAGCCGACGATCCCCTCAGGATGGATCGGATCTGCGGAGTGAGCATAATGGATCGGAGTCCAATCTATTATGCTCAATCCGCAGATCCAATCCATTCTGCGGGGATTGTCGGAGGGGGTATCACCAAGTGTTACCGCACTGGGTGACACCAACCCTAGGGACCAGGGGCGGACTGACAACTCATGGGGCCCCTGGGCAATAGGGGATCATGGGGCCCCTGCGTCCTTGCCCAAACTCAAAAAAGCCTATGAAAAAGGTACCAGGGACATCTCATGGGGCCCCCTACTGACCCCGGGACCTCCGTCAGTGCCCGAGTTTCCAAATGGTTAGTCCGCCCCTGCTAGGGACGCCTCTGATTGTACCATAGATTGTACACCCCTTGAGGGTTAGGGACTGATGTGAATGTACAATATATATGTAAAGTGCTGCGTAAATTGACAGCACTATATAAGTACCTGAAATAATAATAATTGTATCATATATGAAAGGTTGCATTTTGCGGCCAGTGCTCTGTTTCCTCTCGTGCCCATTTTGACAGTTCCTTGGGCATCCCATGTATCCCTCATCCCCATCCAAGTTCAAATCCCCCTAATAAAGTCTAAAAAAACAGATTCAAGGCTGTTTACTGTCTCTGTAGTTTAGGGCTGGAAGGAAATGTGTGTTGCCTGGCTGTGCAGAACTATAGGAGGACCCAAAACTCAACAACTCCTAAGGGGGTAGTGCTACATATGAACACAGTCTTACAATGAATGGCACCCAAATGCACCACAGTGCGTTTTTAGTGCATTCAGGAAACACAGACAGGATTACATGATTCTGATCCCCTCAGATGTGAATGGGGCCGGTGAGCGCAGTCTTACTTGTGTCTGATTATCATTATAACTCCCATGTGGTTTCATGTGTCTCCATACTCCTATAAGCAGGGTCAGGACAAGGGGGACATGACCTGGGCACTGTGCTGGGGGGCAGGGCACTGGTGACAGCTGCATATTCCCTCTCCTAGCACCTCCCCCACAATGCTACAGTAGAAGGTTCATTTATTTATTTCAGGTACTTATATAGCGCCGTCAATTTATGCCGCACTTTACATATATATTGTACATTCACATCAGTCCCTAACCCTCAAGGGGCGTACAATCTACGGTCCCTAACTTACATTCATACATACACATACTAGGGACAATTTAGACAGGAGCCAAATCACCTACCAGCATGTCTTTGGAGTGTGGAAGGAAACCGAAGTACCCGGAGGAAACCCATGCAGTCACAGGGAGAACATGCAAACTGCAGGCAGGTGATGCTGTGGCTGGGATTCGAACCAATGACCCGAGTACTGCCAGGCAATTCACATCAGTCCCTAACCCTCAAGGGGTGTACAATCTAAGGTCCCTAACTCACATTCATACATACATATACTAGGGACAATTTGGACAGGAGTCAATTCACCTACCAGCATGTCTTTGGAGTGTGGGAGGAAACCGGAGTACCTAGAGGAAACCAACGCAGGCACAGGGAGAACATGCAAACTGCAGGCAGGAGGTGCTGTGGTTGGGATTCCAACCAATGACACTCGTACTGCCAGGTGGAAGTGCTAACCATTTAGCCTATCATTCAGGTGTGACATTCATGTGACTTTGGAAGGTTCACATTGAAGTCTATGGCCCTCAAGTCACACAAAGGTCAGACCAAAGTCATATGCATACATACACATACTAGGGACAATTTAGACAGGAGCCAATTCACCTACCAGCATGTCTTTGGAGTGTGGGAGGAAACTGTAGTACCTTGATGAAACCCACACAGACACAGGGAGAACATGCAAACTCCAGGCAGGTGGTGCTGTGGTTGGGATTTGAACCAACGACCCGAGTACTGCCAGGCGGAAATGCTAACCATTTAGCCACTGTGCTGCCTCACTTCTTTTCCACCTTTCTTGTGCACAGGGCAGTCCATTGAAATCAATGGACTTCCCTACACGTGACGCGCGGAAATGAATCCACGTTTGGATGTACCTGTAGTGATATCTTCAACTTGAATAACTCTTAAAGTCATTATATTCATTTATCTAAATCCTCCACCATGGACCACCAGATGTGCCCTCACCTGGAGTATTTGACCTCCCGTCAAGTTTGGTCAAAAAACGCATGCGTCCCTTGAATTGGACATGAACCGGCAGGTGTGTCCCAGATTAAGATTCCTCCTCCAGAGTTGAACACTTCCTTAATCTCTCCTCCTCCATTCAGTGTATATGTTAAAAAGATAGGAAACACAATAGCAGGGGCGGACTGACAACTCATGGGGCCCCTGGGCAATAGGGGATCATGGGGCCCCTGTGTCCTCGCCCACACTCAAACCACACCCAAAAAAGCCTATGAAAGGTACCAGGGGCATCTCATGGGGCCCCCTATGGACCCCAGGCCCTCGGGTGGTCAGTCCGCCCCTGTTACTAACCTTACCCTAGAGTCATTCTTCAATTTACTTTACTGAAAAGTAACAAATGTCGATCCTGATTTTTGTTCAAGCAGCAATGGCTGTATCCTCTTTGGCGTAAGTGAGTATAAAGAAGATTGGCTTCTTTAACAACTTCCCGTCCGGCCGCTGTATATATAAATGGCCAGACGGTGGCAGTGCAGAGGCGGATTGCTGTTCATAAATGGCGTACGCCACTTTGGGTTGTGCGCGCTCCCTGGGAGCGTGCAGCACCACAATCCGGTGCCCACTGTGTCCTCCTGTGCAAGGTCCCAATCATATGATCACTGAAACATCAAAATGGTTCAGTCTGCGGCCAGTCCTGGCACAGGTTTTGGTAAAACTCCTTTAACCACTTCCCGTCCGGCCGCTATATATAAACGGCTGGACGGTGGCAGTGTAGGGGCGGGTTGCCGTTCATAAACGGCGCTCGCCATTTTGGATTGTGCGCACTCCCACCGATCGCTGTACGGGACCTCTGTGCCAGGTCCCAATCATGTGATCACTGACTGGCCAATCAGTGATCACATGAATAGGTATAAGCAAGATGTCACTTCTAACATAATTGCTTACTACGTGTGAAATTTGTGAAGGATCACAGGGGTCACATGTTACAGGGCTATTCACAACAGCCTTGTACCATGTGACAAGCTGTGACCAATCTCAGCTCACACAGTAGTTCTCAATGGCTGCAAGAATCCAGCCAGAGAGAAGGACAAATGTTTGCTTTTACAGCCTTTATGGGTGTAAAAGCAATCAGTGTAAAAAAAAAAAAAAAAAAAAAATCTTCATCATCCCCCTCAAGTAGTACAGTGTCACTGTGGTGACACCGTACTGCTAGGGTGACAGTATGTAAAAAAAACCCAAAAACAAATAATAATATAAAAAAATAAAATAAAAATGTAAAAATTATCATTTTTGGTTATAAACTAATTTGGGTTATTTTATTTTTTTACTAAAAAGATAACTGAATACATTTTGGCCAAGATTTATGAAGAAAGATTATTTATTTTCAAAATTTTATAAGAAAAACACTTTTTTTTCAAAATTTTTGGACTTTTTAATTTATATAGCAAAAAAAAATAAAAATCCCAGTGGTGAATAAATACCACCAACATAAAGTTTTATCTGTCTCAAAAAAAAGCTAAAAAATTCATATGAGTACAGTGTTGCATGACCGCGCAATTGTTATTCAAAGTGCGATAGCACTGAAAGCTGAAAATTGGCCTGGACAGGAAGGGGGTGAAAGTGTCCGGACATGAAGTGGTTAATGAAGTCTGAATTTTTGATGCGGTTATGTTTAAGCTGAAGATATTGACTATAAGGAAGGCTTGGGGATGAGAACTTGAGGCGTGTAAGAAAGTAAGATGGTATTGCCAGCAGATGGCTTCCTATAGAGTGATGAGCTCAAGGAGCCATCTGGTTCTAAAGATATTTCTACATCCAAAAATGTAATTCTTTCTTGGTGACAAGTCAAGATGTATTTCAAATTATAGTCATTGAGGTCCAGAATGGTCATGAATTGGATAAGTAACGTGTGAGTACCCGACCATGACATCAGAATGTCATCTATGTAGCGGTACCATGAGATGACATGTTCAAGGTACAGGTCAAGGTCCTCACGTGCAAAAAGTTCCCTCTCCCACCCCCCAGGTACAGGTTGGCATACGGTGGGGCATAACAAGTTGCGCAGTTGTATGTCGGATGTCCGCTCCCTGCCTATGACGTCACACACGTCGGACAGGGTGGAGGGTATAAAATAGGGCGGGAATAAAGATATGGCCCTTTGGCTAATCAACTGTGCACATGTAGGATCTCACAAGACGTTTTGAGACCCCCTGGAGGTAATTTGAGAGACTTGTGTGGACAGGAGGGCACCTGGGTGATTCTGTATACTGCATTGTTCTGAGTACTGTCTGATTTTTACAGCTAACATTCTATGAACTTGTGACCTCTTCTGACATCTTGTGGCTGAATTGTATATCAACAATTTGAGTCAAAAATTGCTTTCTTGTATCTTCTATTGCCTGAATTGTGATAATTTAAAGGTAAATTCATTTTTCATTTTTTTTTTTTTTTTTTAATTATTGCATTTATTGACATCATCTGATGCTCTTTCTCTCCCTATCTAATTCTCATTTTGCCCCATATTGATAAAAATGTAATTAATTCATTTGCACTTATTTATACCTATTAGAGATGAGCGAATCGAACCAGGCGAACCGGAATTCGAGTCGAATTTCAGGAAATATTCGATTCGCGTCGAATCCGAAATTTTGCCTACTTCGGGTGCGCGAATCAAACATTTCCCGATCAGCCGGCAAAAGTGTCCCTGCAGTGAGCTCCGCTATTTCTGACAGTTCTCTGACAGAAGGAACACATGTTTAGCGGTTGAAACATTGTATCTATTAGTTTACATTTAGGATACAGATGTTTCAACCGCTGTACATGTGAAGAAGCTGTGAGAGAACTGTCAGAAATAGAGGAACTCTGCACATACACTTTTTGCCGGCTTGGAATTATTCTTATTTTCATCCTACTTCTTCTTCTTCATCCTCATCCTCATCCTCAGAAGAAGAAGAAGAGGATGAGGATGAAGAAGAAGAAGAAGAAGAAGAAGAAGTAGGATGAAAATAAGAATAATTGCAAGCCGGCAAAAAGTGTTTGTGCAGAGTTCCTCTATTCTGCAGATACACTTAGAGGAGCTCTGCACATACACTTAGAGGAGCTCTGCACATACACTTTTTGCCAGCTTGGAATTAATCTTATTTTCATCCTACTTCTTCTTCTTCTTCTTCATCCTCATCCTCAGAAGAAGAAGAAGAGGATGAGGATGAAAAAGAAGAAGAAGAAGTAGGATGAAAATAAGAATAATTCCAAGCCGGCAAAAAGTGTATGTGCAGAGTTCCTCTATTCTGCAGATACACTTAGAGGAGCTCTGCACATACACTTTTTGCCGGCTTGGAATTAATCTTATTTTCATCCTACTTCTTCTTCTTCATCCTCATCCTCAGAAGAAGAAGAGGATGAGGATGAGGATGAAGAAGAAGAAGAAGAAGAAGTAGGATGAAAATAAGAATAATTCCAAGCCGGCAAAAAGTGTATGTGCAGAGCTCCTCTAAGTGTATCTGCAGAGCTCCTCTAAGTGTATCTGCAGAATAGAGGAACTCTGCACATACACTTTTTGCCGGAAACCGCTGTATGGAGGGAATGTCCCAGAACTGTCAGAAATAGACTATTTATGACAGTTCTGGGACATTCCTTCCATACAGCGGTTGAAACATTGTATCTATTTGTTTCCATAAATGGATCCATTTATGGAAACAAATAGATACAATGTTTCAACCGCTGTATGGAAGGAATGTCCCAGAACTGTTAGAAATAGTCTATTTCTGACAGTTCTATGACATTCCCTCCATACAGCGGTTGAAACCGCTGTATGGAGTGAATGTCCCAGAACTGTCAGAAATAGACAGAAACTGTCACAGAACTGTCCTTCTCATCCTTCTCCTTCTTCTCATCCTTCTTCTCATCCTTCTCCTTCTCATCCTTCTCCTTCTCCTTCTTCTCATCCTTCTCCTTCTCCATCTTCTCATCCTTCTCCTTCTCCATCTTCTCATCCTTCTCCTTCTCCATCTTCTCATCCTTCTCCTTCTCCATCTTCTCATCCTTCTCCTTTTCCTTCTTCTCATCCTTCTCCTTCTGCTTCTCCTTCTCCTTCTTCTCAGCCTTCTCCTTCTTCTCATCCTTCTCCTTCTTCTCATCCTTCTCCTTCTTCTTCTCATCCTTCTCCTTCTTCTCATCCTTCTCCTTCTCCTTCTTCTCATCCTTCTCCTTCTTCTCATCCTTCTTCTCCTCATCCTTCTCCTTCTCCTTCTTCTCATCCTTCTCCTTCTTCTCATCCTTCTCCTTCTTCTCATCCTTCTCCTTCTTCTCATCCTTCTCCTTCTTCTCATCCTTCTCCTTCTTCTCATCCTTCTCCTTCTTCTCATCCTTCTCCTTCTTCTCATCCTTCTCCTTCTTCTCATCCTTCTCCTTCTTCTCATCCTTCTCCTTCTTCTCATCCTTCTCCTTCTTCTCATCCTTCTCCTTCTTCTTCTCATCCTTCTTCTTCTTCTTCTCATCCTTCTTCTTCTCCTTCTTCTCATCCTTCTTCTCATCCTTCTCCTTCTTCTCATCCTTCTCCTTCTCCTTCTTCTCATCCTTCTCCTTCTTCTCATCCTTCTTCTCCTCATCCTTCTCCTTCTCCTTCTTCTCATCCTTCTCCTTCTTCTCATCCTTCTCCTTCTTCTCATCCTTCTCCTTCTCCTTCTTCTCATCCTTCTCCTTCTCCTTCTTCTCATCCTTCTCCTTCTCCTTCTTCTCATCCTTCTCCTTCTCCTTCTTCTCATCCTTCTCCTTCTCCTCATCCTTCTCCTTCTCCTTCTTCTCATCCTTCTCCTCCTTCTTCTCATCCTTCTTCTTCTCATCCTTCTCCTTCTTCTTCTCATCCTTCTCCTTCTCCTTCTTCTCATCCTTCTTCTCATCCTTCTCATCCTTCTCCTTCTTCTCATCCTTCTCCTTCTTCTTCTTCTCATCCTTCTTCTTCTCATCCTTCTCCTTCTTCTTCTCATCCTTCTCCTTCTCCTTCTCCTCATCCTTCTCCTTCTTCTCATCCTTCTCCTTCTTCTCATCCTTCTCCTTCTTCTCATCCTTCTCCTTCTTCTCATCCTTCTCCTTCTTCTCATCCTTCTTCTTCTCCTCATCCTTCTCCTTCTCATCCTTCTCCTTCTCCTTCTTCTCATCCTCCTCCTTCTCCTTCTCCTCATCCTTCTCCTTCTTCTCATCCTTCTCCTTCTTCTCATCCTTCTCCTTCTTCTCATCCTTCTCCTTCTTCTCATCCTTCTCCTTCTTCTCATCCTTCTTCTTCTCCTCATCCTTCTCCTTCTTCTCATCCTTCTCCTTCTCCTTCTTCTCATCCTTCTCCTTCTCCTTCTCATCCTTCTCCTTCTCCTCATCCTTCTCCTTCTCCATCTTCTCATCCTTCTCCTTCTTCTCATCCTTCTCCTTCTCCTTCTTCTCATCCTTCTCCTTCTTCTCATCCTTCTCCTTCTTCTCATCCTTCTCCTTCTTCTCATCCTTCTCCTTCTTCTTCTCATCCTTCTCCTTCTTCTCATCCTTCTCCTTCTTCTCATCCTTCTCCTTCTCCTTCTTCTCATCCTTCTTCTTCTCATCCTTCTCCTTCTCCTTCTTCTCATCCTTCTCCTTCTCCTTCTCATCCTTCTCCTCCTTCTTCTCATCCTTCTCCTTCTTCTCATCCTTCTCCTTCTTCTCATCCCTTTTTTTTGTATGATTAAATAAAATTTATTGTGGTTTTTAAATCTGTTTATCATTGTAAATTTGCACCCTGAAAATCCCACACTATCTAGTTCAACATTTTCTAATTCTAGGGATGAGGTGCGATTTATATATTTTGTCACTCACTCGCCACTTCTTGACAATCCTACTAGCAATTACAGAAACCTGGCTTCAAGGATCAGATTCTGCTTCTTCCACAACCCTCTCCCATGGAGACCTCCACTGGACCCAGTGGTCGGAAAGGAGTTGGCGTTGGTTTTCATCTAGCCCCATTGAACACCTTTCAAGTTCTTCCTACCCTCCCTCCATCTCTATCCTTCTCTTCTTTCGAGACTCATTGCATTTGGCTGTTTTCTCCCATTTCTCTGAGGATTTTGGTGATCTATTGGCCTCCTGGACCGGTGTCCCGCTTTTTTGATGACTTCTCTGCCTGGCAACCCTACTTTCTCTCCTCTGAAATACCCACTATCATTTCTGGTAATTTTAACATCCCCATTAATGTGAACAACCCGGCTACATCCCAACTCTTCAACCTAACCTCATCTTTTGCCTTAACGCATTGGACACAGTCCTCCACTCACTCTGATGGGAATACATTAGACCAGTGGTTCTTAACCTGGGTTCGATCGAACCCCAGGGGTTCGGTGAGTCAGTCTCGGGGGTTCGGCGGAGGTGACCCACACCCGACTCATATGATTTGTGATGACATGCCCAGTGGTCGGCAAGCCGCGGCTCTTGTGTGCCGGGCGCCTGCTCCCCTCCCTCCTCTCGGGCGGCAGGGACTCAAATGCAATGATTGGCCAGTCTCGCTGCCACTCACATCCTGATAGCCCTGAAGACCGGAACGGCGCGGGAATACAGCGAGAGGAACGCGCGGAGCAAAGGTAAGTGAATTGACACAGGGGGGACTTGGGGACTTAATATGGGGGATGAATTAATATGGGGAATGAATTACTATAGGGGGGATGAATTACTATATGGGGGATGAATTACTATATGGGGGATGAATTATTATATGGGGGATGTATTACTATGGGGGATGAATTACTATATGGGGGATGAATTACTATATGGGGGATGTATTACTATATGGGGGATGTATTACTATATGGGGGATGAATTACTATATGGGGGATGAATTACTATATGGGGGATGAATTACTATATGGGGGATGTATTACTATGGGGGATGAATTACTATATGGGGGATGAATTACTATATGGGGGATGAATTACTATATGGGGGATGAATTACTATATGGGGGATGAATTACTATATGGGGGATGAATTACTATATGGGGGATGAATTACTACGGGGGATGAATTTTCATACCGTTTGTTACAACATATCTTTGTGAGCAATCCTTTTCGAGGATGCTGGACATAAAGACGAAGAAAAGGAACAGACTTTGTTGCGAAAATGACATGAGAGTGGCACTTGCCAAGGTAATGCCGCGCATTTCTGAACTGGCCTCTGAAAGACAACAGCAGAAGTCACACTGATTTGCGGTAAATATTCATTATTTTGTTTTTGTGTGAAAATCATGTTTTAATGGTTTTGTTCTTTGTTCTTAATGGTTTTGTTCATTTTGTGCACCTATGTATAAATATATACCTATGTTTTGAATTTTAAAAATCATATTTTATTTTTCCAATTAAGAAGGGTTCGGTGAATGCGCATATGAAACTGGTGGGGTTCAGTACCTCCAAAAAGGTTAAGAACCACTGCATTAGACCTTGTTTTCTCCCATCTTTGCACTCCCTACAACCTCTCAAACACTCCCTTTCCTCTCTCTGATCACAATCTCATCACCTTCTCAGTGTCCTCATATCCCTCCAAGCAGCAAACAATTACCCGCAGAAACCTTCACAACTTGAACCCGGCTCCTTTCTACTCTGCAACTGACCAACTCTATGACAGAATCTCTCCCCTGTCCTGCCCTGACCTGGCCACTGCTTGTCTACAACAGTTCGCTTTCATCCACACTAGACTCACTTCTTCCTCTAACTACACAAAGTATCAGGCCCCGACCATTACAACCGTGGCAGACTGACGACACCAGAAATCTTAAGAGATACAGCCCTGCACTGGAGCAATTGTGGCGCAAAACCAAATCTCAGCCAGCATTCACCCGATATAAATCTGCTGTCTTAACATACAATTCCTCCCTCCATGCTGCCAAACAAGCCTACTTTGTCACTCTCATCAATAGCTTGTCATCCAGTCCTAGTCGTCTCTTCTCTACTTTTAACTCTCTACTTTCACTACCTCCACCTCCACCCAGTAACTCACTCACTGCTCATGAGTTTGCCACTCATTTCAAAAACAAGATGCAATTAATGGGGGCATCGCCACTGCACAGACATCCATCCCACTTAGCATACCTTATACTAAACCTCCATTCACTTTCCTCTTTTGACCTCGTTACTACCAAAGAGGTCACTAAAGTTTTCTCAGAGGCCCGTCTCACTACCTGCCCCCTGGATCCTGTCCCCTCACAACTACTACGGTCACCCTCTTCTTCCATCCTATGCTCCCTCACTCACATCTTCAATCTCTCCCTCTCTACTGGTGCCTTCCCCACCCCTCTAAAGCATGCGCACATTATTATTATATAATGTTTATATAGCGCCAAAGGGTTTGCTCAGCACTGTACATTAGAGTGGGGGGACAGAACATGAGACAATACGGTAACAATACAATACATGAGGGGTTCTAGGGCCCTGCTCTTTCAAGCTTACAATCTAGGAGGGAGGGGGTAGAGGTACAGGAGGAAGTGGCAGTGGGGGATGGAGTGGTAGGGGGAGTGGAGGAGAATGGCTGTTAGGTGAGGGTGGGGTAGGCTTCCCTGAAGAGATGGGTTTTCAGGGTGCGCCTAAAGGTGAGGAGGGTAGGTAACAGTCTGATGGATTGGGGTAGGGAGCTCCAGAGGATGGGGGAAGACCTGGAGAAGTCCTGCAGCCGGGCGTGGGAGGAGGAGACCAGGGAGCTAGAGAGTAGGAGGTCTTGTGAGGAGCGAAGGGCACGGGTAGGGTGGTATTTGGGTATCAGGTCAGTGAGGTAGTTTGGGGCAGTGTTATGAATGGCTTTGTATGTCAGAGATAGTAATTTGAATTTGATGCGTTGGGCAATTGGGAGCCAGTGAAGGGATTGGCAGAGGGGGGTGGCAGAAGAGGAGCGGTTGGTGAGGTGGATGAGTCTAGCTGCTGAGTTCAGGATAGACTGGAGTGGGGATAGCGTTTGTTTGGGTAGGCCGGTGAGAAGGGAGTTGCAGTAGTCCAGGCGTGAGATAATAAGGGAGTGTACGAGTTGTTTAGTGGTGTCTGGGGTGAGGAACATACGTATCTTGGAGATGTTGGTGGAGCCTGCATGAATTTGATAGTGATTAGACATGAGGTTGGAAGGAAAGGTTTGAGTCCAGGGTAACACCCAGGACTTTGGCATGTGGGGTGGGATTGATGGTGGTGTTGCTAGTCGTAATGGAGAGGATGGGGGGGGGGAAACACGGGCTGGGGGGAAAACTAGGAGCTCGGTTTTGGAAAGGTTTAGCTTGAGGAAATGGAGCGACATCCAGTCTGATATGTCGTTTAGGAGGTGGGTGATACGGGCGGACAATGAGGGGGTGAGGTGAGGGCTGGAGAGGTAAATTTGTGTGTCATCGGCATAGAGGTGATAGTTGAAGCCGTTGGAGTATATCAATTTGCCAAGGGGAGAGGTGTACAGTTGTGTCCAAAATTATTCAACCCCCAATGCTGTAAAGGGGTTTAGGGACTATAGTGTACATTTGGAATTGTATTCAGAATCAAATCCTACAAGGACGTTGTAACTACCCAAATGCAACTAAAATGACATCAATTGTTTATGTAATACAGTAGTAAATGGTTCTTATGTGGTTTCTTCATTGCCACAATTATTCAACCCCTTAAAGACTACCACTCTGAAGAACAGAGGTTCATACAGGTGCTTTCCATCAGGTATTGAAAACACCTGTGGATGTCACCGAGCAGCAATCAAGCATAATAAGCACCAATTAGGCAGCTTTAAAATGACTGTGATACTCAGCTCCTTCTAGACATTTACTGGTGTGGTTACAAACATGGTGAAGGCAAGAGAATGGTCCAGGAAGACAAGAGAAGAGGTGATTTCTCTTCACAGGAAGGGCAATGGCTATAAGAAGATTGCAAAGATGTTAAACATACCAAGAGACACCTTAGGAAGCATCATTCGCAAATTCAAGGCAAAGGGCACTGTTGAAACGCTACCTGGTCGTGGCAGAAAGAAGATGCTGACTTCGACTGCTGTGCGCTACCTGAAGCGTAGAGTGGAGAGAAGTCCCCGTGTGACTGCTGAGGAACTGAGAAAAGATTTGTCAGATGTGGGTACAGAAGTTTCAGCCCAGACAATAAGACGCACACTGCGTAATGAAGGCCTCCGTGCCAGAACTCCCAGGCGTACCCCCTTGCTGTCTCCAAAGAATAAGAAGAGTCGACTGCAGTATGCCAAAAGCCATGTGGACAAACCACAAAAGTTGTGGGATAGTGTTCTGTGGACTGATGAAACAAAATTAGAACTGTTTGGGCCCATGGATCAACGCTATGTTTGGAGGAGGAAGAACAAGGCCTATGATGAAAAGAACACCTTGCCTACTGTGAAGCATGGTGGAGGGTCAATCATGCTTTGGGGCTGTTTTGCTTCTGCAGGTACAGGGAAGCTTCAGCGTGTGCAAGGTACCATGAATTCTCTTCAGTACCAGGAGATATTGGATGGAAACGTGATGCAGTCCGTCACACACCTGAGGCTTGGGAGACGTTGGACCTTTCAACAGGACAATGATCCCAAGCATACCTCCAAGTCCACTAGAGCATGGTTGCAGAGAAAAGGCTGGAACATTTTGGAGTGGCCATCGCAGTCACCAGACTTAAATCCGATTGAGAACCTCTGGTGGGACTTAAAGAAAGCAGTTGCAGTGCGCAAGCCTAAGAATGTGACTGAACTGGAGGCCTTTGCCCATGAAGAATGGGCGAAGATACCCGTAGATCGCTGCAAGACACTTGTGTCAAGCTATGCTTCACGTTTAAAAGCTGTTATAACTGTAAAAGGATGCTGTACTAAGTACTAAGATTGAATGTCACTTGGGGGTTGAATAAAACTGATAATGCTGTGAGCACAGAAAAGACATTTGTGGTTATTTCATTATAACTGTTATGTTATATTTGTCTGACCTACAAGTGCCTCTTTAATGTAAATGTAAGCAAGATGACTGAATGATCAAAAGCAATGTCAAACTGGCCAAAACACTCAATTTCAGTGGGGGTTGAATAATTTTGGACACAACTGTAGATACTCCCATACTTAAAAAGCCCTCCCTGGACCCCACCAACATGAACAACTTAAGACCCATCTCCCTGCTCCCGTTTACCTCTAAACTCCTAGAAAGTCTACAATGGCCTGAGCTCCCACCTCACCGACAACAACCTTCTTGACCCTTTACAGTCTGGCTTTCTCTCACTACACTCCACTGAAACTGCCCTACTAAAACTCACTAAAGATCTACTAACTGCTAAAACCAATGACCACTACTCCGTACTCTTACTACTCGACCTCTCTGCGGCCTTTGATACTGTTGACCATCCCCTCCTCCTCAAAAAACTTCTCTTGGCCTCCGAGACTCTGCTCTCTTCTGATTCTCCTCCTACATATCGCAGCGCTCCTTCAGCGTTACCTATAACTCTGTCTCCTCCTCTCCACTTCATCTTTCTGTAGGGGTCCCCTAAGGTTCTGTCCTTGGCCCCCTTCTCTTTTCCATCCACAACTCCTCCCTTGGCCACTTGATTAACTACCATGGCTTCAAGTACCATCTCTATGCTGAGAACACACAAATCTATCTCTCGACTCCTCACCTCACCCCTTCAGTCTCCTCTCGCATTACTAACCTACTAAGCAATATATCGGCTTTGATGTCACTCCACTTTGTCAAACTCAGTTTTTCTAAAACCAAGCTCATACTATTCCCCCCAGCTCGTGCCCCCTCCCCTGACTTCTCCATCAAGATCAATAATACAACCATCATTCCCTCCCCTCATGCCAGGGTGCTAGGTGTAATCCTAGACTCCAATCTGTCCTTCCAGCCCCAAATCCAATCACTGTCCAAATCTTGTAGACTTCACCTCCGCAACATCTCCAAGATACGCCCCCTTTTAACCACTGAAACCATTAAGCAATGTATTCACTCCATTGTTATCTCTCGCCTTGACTATTGTAACTCCCTCCTCATTGGCCAACCTCATCGCAGGCTATCCCCTCTTCAGTCTATCATGAATACTGCTGCCAGACTCATCCACCTTACTAACCGTTCCATATCTGCCATCTCTCTCTGTCAATCTCTCCACCGGCCTCCACTCAGTGTCCTCCACCGCTCTCTGACAATCTCTCCACTGGCCTCCACTCAGTGTCCTCCACCACTCTCTGCCAATCCCTCCACTGGTCTCCACACAGTGTCCTGCACCCTTCTCTGCCAATCCCTGCACTGGCCTCCACTCAGTGTCCTCCATCCCTCTCTGCCAATCCCTCCACTGGCCTCCACTCAGTGTCCTCCATCTCTCTCTGCCAATCCCTCCACTGGCCTCCACTCAGTATCCTCCATCCCTCTCTGCCAATCCCTCCACTGGCCTCCAATCAGTGTCCTCCACCCCTCTCTGCCAATCCCTCCACTGGCCTCCAATCAGTGTCTTCCACCCCTCTCTGCCAATCCCTCCACTGGCCTCCACTCAGTGTCCTCCATCCCTCTCTGCCAATCCCTCCACTGGCTTCCGATTGCCCAGTGAATAAAATTCAAAACATTAACAATAACATATAAAACCATTTATAACTCTGCCCCAAATTACATCACCAATCTTGTCTCCAAATATCACCCAAACTGTCCTCTCCACTCCTCCCATGACCTCCTGCTCTCTAGCTCCCTTGTCTCCTCCATCTATGCTCATCTCCAGGACTTCTCCAGAGCCTCCCCCATCCTATGGAACTCTCTACCCCAATCTGTCAGACTAGCACCTACTCTGCCCACTTTTAGGCGATCTCTAAAAACTTCTCTCTTCAGGGAAGCCTATCCTGCCCTCAGCTAATAACGGAATCTTCTATTTCTCCCATCAGTCCATCCCCCACAGTTATTACATTTTGTACCACCAGCCCCTCCCTCTTAGATTGTAAGCTCCAAGAATCAGGGCCCTCCTTTCCCTCTTGTATTGAACTGTATCCTTTTTGTATTGTCTCCCTTTATATTGTAAAGCGCTAAGCAATGTCTTCGCGCTATTTAAATCCTGTATAATAATATAATAATATAAACCCTGTATAATAATAATAACCTGATGTAATGGGGTAATGAGGTCAGGAGTGAGGAATGCAGAGTGTGCAGAGGGCAGGAGTGTGTAATGCACAGGGTGCAGGGTCGGGAGTGTGTAAGGCACAGAGTGCAGGGTCGGGAGTGTGTAAGGCACAGAGTGCAGGGGTCAGGAGTGTGTAATGCATAGAGTGCAGGAGTCAGGAGTGTGTAATGCACAGAGTGCAGGGTCAGCAGTGTGCAATGCACAAAGTGCAGGGGTCAGGAGTGTGTAATGCACAGAGTGCAGGGTCAGGAGTGTGCAATGCACAAAGTGCAGGGGTCAGGAGTGTGTAATGCACAGAGTGCAGGGGTCAAGAGTATATAACACACAGAATGCAGGGATCAGAAAGAGGTAAGAAAAACACAGAATGCAGAGGTTAGGAATGCATAATGCAAAAATCACAGAAGTTAGGAGTAAGTAATGTACAGAGTGCAAAAGTCAAAAGTGTCTTCCAAGCACAAATTCCCCCCTCCTCCTAAAACATCCCCGACTATGACAACAATAAATAAATAAAGTACATGTATTCTGTGCATATACTGCAGGAAACCCCTAACCCCTGGAGGACTGAATCCCGGACGATTCTAATCCCAAAGGGATATTATTATTCACCCATCAGACAGACCGGATACCAGTCTCTCCTCTCAGTCTACCAGTCAGCTTGGTTTTAAAACTTGTTCTGTTCCTAAAAAAAAGAGATAATTTATTAACTCCAGGTTCACACCTAAGCCTTTTCTGTTGCGTTTTGCAGTCCATTTAACATGATTTCCTATGGGACAGGTTCACATCTCTGCGTTTTCACCTGGTGCGTTTATTGGAGAGGGTCAGGGCTTTTTGTAAATGCAAAAACTTGAATTTTTGGTTCAATAGACTTCAATGGAGATGCTGTAGAAAAGCATGTAGTGCATTTTTAATGTGTTTGTGATGCGTTTTGATCTGCCCAGCAACAAGTTGGAAAATAACCTGCAAAACGCATCAAAAACGTATGTGTACAAACACAAAACGCACCACAAATGCACTGCAGAAACAGATCAAACGCAAACTGCATAGGTGTGAACCTAGCCTAAAGGAGTAGAGGATGTCAATTTATCAGTGTTGTACTGTGCAGAGAGAATTACACCCAGCACGATCACGAGAGAGGCGGTACTGTTTTTTTGTTTTTTTTTTAATATACTAACACATGATTGGGTATGCCACAAGAACACAATTTCTTTTTATTTCACTATCCATCACCCTGGTAATTGAACAGTTTCCTCTCCTTTAGAAAACCAACTGAAGTTTGAGTGTCAGTCAATGTGGCTCATTACACATAATGGCCAGTAGAGGGAGACGATGCAGATGTATGTAAAGCATACAGTGCAGGAAGCATGTGACAAGTGAAGGTTACACTGTACATTGATAATTGGAAGAGCTAAGGAGTCAGTCAAGGGTAAGGGTTCCTTCATACTAGTCTGTACGCTAAACTTCTGACTTTTTAATTTTATTTATTTTAAACTTCTCATAATGAGGCTACATCCATTTCTGTTCAGCGCGGCTGGCCGATGCGGTGACCAATGGTAAGGCCAGCTCCGATGCTTTGCATAAAAATATCATATATGCTGCCTTTTTTTGCACCACACTGCTCTGCGCCTGTCGGCTCGGTCATGGTCCATGTATAATACATAAGGGGGATATGATCTCCATGTATAATACATAAGGGGGATATGATCTCCATGTATAATACATAAGGGGGATAGGATCTCCATGTATAATACATAAGGGGGGATAGGATCTCCATGTATAATACATAAGGGGGGATATGATTACCATGTATAATACATAAGGGGGGATATGATCTCCATGTATAATACATAAGGGGGGATATGATCTCCATGTATAATACATAAGGGGGATATGATCTCCATGTATAATACATAAGGGGGATATGATCACCATGTATAATACATATGGGGGGGATATGATCACCATGTATAATACATAAGGGGGGATATGATCACCATGTATAATACATAAGGGGGGATATGATCTCCATGTATAATACATAAGGGGGGATATGATCACCATGTATAATACATAAGGGGGGATATGATCTCCATGTATAATACATAAGGGGGGATATGATCTCCATGTATAATACATAAGGGGGGGGGATATTATCTCTTTGTATAATACATAAGGGGGGGATATGATCTCCATGTATAATACATAAGGGGGGATATGATCTCCTTGTATAATACATAAGGGGGGATATGATCACCATGTATAATACATAAGGGGGGATATGATCACCATGTATAATACATAAGGGGGGATATGATCTCCATGTATAATACATAAGGGGGGATATGATCTCCATGTATAATACATAAGGGGGGGGATATTATCTCTTTGTATAATACATAAGGGGGGGATATGATCTCCATGTATAATACATAAGGGGGGATATGATCTCCTTGTATAATACATAAGGGGGGATATGATCACCATGTATAATACATAAGGGGGGATATGATCACCATGTATAATACATAAGGGGGGATATGATCTCCATGTATAATACATAAGGGGGGATATGATCTCCATGTATAATACATAAGGGGGAATATGATCTCCATGTATAATACATAAGGGGGATATGATCTCCATGTATAATATATAAGGGGTGATATGATCTCCTCTATAATACATAAGGGGGGATATGATCTCCATGTATAATACATAAGGGGGATATGATCTCCATGTATAATACATAAGGGGGGATATGATCTCCATGTATAATACATAAGGGGGATATGATCTCCATGTATAATACATAAGGGGTGATATGATCTCCTCTATAATACATAAGGGGGGATATGATCTCCATGTATAATACATAAGGGGGGATATGATCTCCATGTATAATACATAAGGGGGATATGATCTCCATGTATAATACATAAGGGGGGGATATAATACATAAGGGGGATATGATCTCCATGTATAATACATAAGGGGGGATATGATCTCCATGTATAATGGCTGGTTCACCCCACTGCATTGGGATGGTGCACTCTGAAAGAGAGTACTTCATGCACTAATTTTTTTTCAAAGAAGGCCTATACAACTTAAAGTGATATTTAAGGCTGATTTTGTTTTTTTTAAATAGTATAAAGTCATGCTTACCTGTGTTGCACCCTCCTAGTTACACTGGGTGGAGCTAGTTCCTGATGGCTAGAGAGGAGCTGATTAGCAGCTCAGGTGAGATAGCCAGAGGGGTCGAAGTTTGGTCAGGACTGAGAGGCTCTGCAGACCAGCCCCTCTGGAATTTGCCCCTGCTCTGAGGCTTTTGGAGGAGGGCCTTGGAGGCAGTGGGTGTGACGGAACGTGGCGCCTGTTCCCAGCCCTTCTCACCAACTCGTGACCAAAGGACCAGCCGATCTCGTACTGAGCTGTCACTTGCGTAACAATGCCACTCTCAGCTGCGCCCTGCACAAAGATTTTCCAGCTTGCGGGACTACAATCTATGTGCCAGCAGCCTGAGAGCGATTGTTACTGGGTCCCAGCCACGGCACCACCTGCCTGGAGTTTGCATGTTCTCCCTGTGCCAGCGTGGGTTTCCTCCGGGTACTCCGGTTTCCTCCTACACTCCAAAGACATGCTGGTAGGTAAATTGGATCCTGTCTAAATTGCCCTAATATGTGTATGTATGAATGCAAGTTAGGGACCTTAGATTGTACACCCTTTGAGGGTTAGGGACTGATGTGAATGTACAATATATATGTGTAAAGCTCTGCGTAAATTGACGGCGCTATATAAGTACCTGAAATAAATAAATAAATAAATAAAATTGTGCAATTTAAATATTTACAGAAAAAGATGTAACAAAGATAAAAAGAGTTGATACATAATGATCGTGAAGCTCTATAAATGAATACAATATATAATAATAAATAAATACTACAAAGTGCTAAGTGCGCGACAGTACAAGTGATATTCTGCAAAAAAACTGGTACAAAATAAGGACCTTTACAAAGTGCAAATACACACACATATACTCCCAAATTGGGATACAAAGTGATGTAATAAAAATCACTGCAAGTGACTGGTGCTATAAATCCCCAAAACTAATAAATAAAAATAGTGAACAGTGATACTGTGCAAAAAACTGGTCCCAAAATCTGGACCTAAATAAAGTGCAACAATACCTCCCTCAATCCCAAATAGGGACAATTAAGTGATGAAGTGAATAACAATCAACTGAACTGGATAAAAGTGGCTAGTACTGATTTGTATAAACCAATATATAAATATTAGCAATAATAATGTGCAAAATTATATGTGCAAAAGAAGATCCATGCATGAATTCCAGATATATGTGCTTCAGTTTTCACTCCAAAAACTTTCTGTGCTTGTGCAACACTCAGATGGGTCAATATCCTTAAATGGCCAGACTGCCTCCTCACCTCCTTACCACGACCCCTAATGCAGGCCATAGATGGGGAGAAAACCGGCCGATTTTTCTTTAAAAAATGAAAAATCGGTCGTTCAAGCGGCCGACATTACCAGGAATGGTAAAAAAATCGGCCGATTTTCATCCCGTCTGCAGCCGGCAAGAAGTGTCCCTGCAGAGAGCGCCGCTATTTCTTTGACAGTGCTTTGACATTTATAGCGGTTGCAACAATGTATCTATTTGTATCCATTTCGGATACAGATGTTTTTATTCGGAAACAAATAGATACATTGTTGCAACCGCTATAAATGTCAAAGCACTGTCAAAGAAATAGCGGAGCTCTCTGCAGGGACACTTTTTGCCGGACTGGAATCTTTTTCATCTTCATCCTCTTCTTCTTCTTCATCTTCTTCATCCTCTTCTTCTTCATCCTCTTCTTCATCCTCTTCTTCTTCCTCTTTTTCTTCTTCCTCTTTTTCTTCTTCCTCTTCTTCATCCTCTTCATCCTCTTCTTCTTCATCCTCTTCTTCATCCTCTTCTTCATCCTCTTCTTCTTCTTCCTCTTCTTCTTCATCCTCTTCTTCTTCATCCTCTTCTTCTTCATCCTCTTCTTCTTCATCCTCTTCTTCTTCATCCTCTTCTTCATCCTCTTCTTCATCCTCTTCTTCTTCATCCTCTTCCTCTTCTTCATCCTCTTCTTCTTCTTCATCCTCTTCTTCCTGTGCTTCTTCATCATCTTCTTCTTCTTCCTCTTCTTCTTCTTCATCCTCTTCTTCTTCTTCTTCTTCATCCTCTTCTTCTTCTTCATCATCTTCTTCAACCTATTCTTCTTCTTCATCCTCTTCTTCTTCTTCATCCTCTTCTTCCTCTTCTTCATCATCTTCTTCATCTTCCTCTTCTTCTTCTTCCTCTTCTTTTTCTTCTTCTTCTTCATCCTCTTCTTCTTCTTCATCCTCTTCTTCTTCTTCTTCCTCTTCTTCATCCTCTTCCTCTTCTTCATCCTCTTCTCCTTCTTCTTCATCCTCTTCTCCTTCTTCTTCATCCTCCTCTTCCTCTTTCTTCTTTTTGTCTTCCTCTTGCAGGTCACTGCTCATGCGCAGATTTTTTATCGGTAAAAAGATCGGCCGATTTGCCCATAATTGCCGCGAAAATCAGCCGATCGGCAAAATCGGCCGATCTTTTTCCAACTTTACCAATAAAAAAAATCTGCAAAAAGCGTCAGATTTTATTTTCGGCTGAAAAATCGGCCGATTTTCGACCCATCTATGGCCTGCATAAGGGCCTCAACGCTATACACAGCAAACTACTCCACACCATGCGTCATCACTTGAACCTGGCTCCAATGGCTCCACTTAACCTCAGCTTTGGCTCTCCTTTCAAATGGTGGTCATCGCAGTACAACTCATTGGTACATACATTGTACCAGGGCCATGGAAAGATAAGCAGAAGAAACCTCCATAGTGTAACTCTGTTTATTATGTATATGCCAATAAAATCGCCAAATGAACTCTCACAGTATAGTAGATTCACATCAGCAGTTTTCCCATATGCTATGGGTGTATTGCAGGGAAACGAGTGTAGCAAGATGGCGTCGACCGGAAGTGCGTCACCGCGCTCTATGCGTTACGTCACGATTCTGTCACGTGACTTCCTCAAGAGAGAACATGGCTGAGACCTAACAAGATGGCTGTCATGTACAGCGTCCATGTTTCTAGTGCGCACAATCATCACACCTCCCCTCTCAGGTGGTTGCATGGGAGGGAACTGCAATTTCCCTCCTTACACAACTGACTCCTACTGGCTCGACCTGTCTCGATAACCCATCAGCATTGCCATCGCCCTTCTTATGCTGTATGGTGAAAAAGTATTGTTGAAGAATTAGGCACCATGGAAGTAGTTTGCCATTCTACCCAGCAACACGATTTAACCAGCTCAGAGGATTGTGATCGGTGATCACTGTAAAGTGCCACCCATAAAGGTACATTTGCAACTTCTGGAGAGCCCACACAATCGCAAGACACTCTTTTTAGATTGAGGCGTATGGTACCTCCCTGGGAAGCAGCTTCCGGCTCTCCTGCACCTTCCACCTGGCTCAGGACTGCACCCAATCCATATGCAGAGGCATCTGTCTGCACTAGGAAACGGCGGGTGAAGTCTGGAGCCTGTAGCAAAGGGGCACTGGTCAGCGCCTCCTTCAAGGCCTGAAATGCCTTCTCACAATCTGGTGTCCAAGACACCACCTTGGGTAGTTTCTTTTTGGTTAGGTCAGTCAAAGGTTTTGCCAGGCTACTATAGTTACATACAAACTTCTTATAGCAACCGGCTGTCCCCAGGAATGATATAACCTGCTTTTTGGTTTGAGGGGTAGGCCAGGCCAGGATGGCCTCAACCTTTCCTGTCTCAGGCCTCAGGGTTCCTCCTCTTACCTGGTGTCCCAAATACTGGACATCCATCATGCCTATCTGACACTTACTGGGTTTGACGGTCAGATTGATGGCTGTCAGTTTGTCCAGAACCTGTGACAGATGCACCAGATGTTCTTCCAAGGTGGGGCTGAACACGGCGATGTAGTCCAGGTAGGCTACTGCAAAGGGTTCTAGCAGAACATACACCTGCTGACCAATGTTGTATGTCCGCTCCCTGGCGTTAGGGTCATACCAACTTTTCTGCCTGGTCTGGGCCTGGGCCATATTTTCCCGTACCATTCCCACCAGCGTCTCCATTTTATCCCTGAATTTTAGCACATAATCCACAACAGAGACCTCTGGGTCAACAATTTTGCCCTCCCAGGTCTCACGGATTAGGTCCAGAGGACCTCTCACTCTCTGCCCATACAGAAGTTCAAAGGGTGAAAAACCTGTCGACTCATGAGGCACCTCTCTGTAAGCAAAAAGCAGATGAGGCAGATATCGTTTCCAGTCCTTTCCCTGGGATTACACACAGGTGCGCAACATTTGTTTCAAGGTACCATTGAAACGATCGCACAAGCCGTTTGTTTGTGGATGATAAGGACTGGCCATGATATGCGTCATCTGTATCTTTTGACAGAGAGCTTGCATCAGGTCTGACACAAACTGGGGCCCTTGATCGCTAATGAGCTCGGCCGGAAATCCAACTCTTGTGAAAATCCCCAGCAAGGCATCCGCAAACTTGTCTGCCTGGAGGGAGGAGAGAGCCACAGCTTCGGGATACCAGGTGGCATAGTCAACCACTGTCAGGATATAACGTTTGCCTGAGCTGCTAGGGATGGCTAGAGGCCCCACGATGTCCACTGCCACCCTCTTAAAAGATGTGTCAATCACAGGCAGAGGTTGTAGTGGGGCCCTGTGTACATCTCCTGCCTTGCCAACTCACTGGCAGGTAACACAGGACTGAAAGAGCCTGTGTCTTAGCCACCCTTGCAGCACTGTGGGTGACCACTAATATTGGTAATGCATCATCATCATCATCATCACCTTTAACATTTACATTTGTAACATCAATGACACAGGAGTTCATTACCTCCCCATACAAGGGGGTCTCCTCTTCTTCTCTAGGCGATGGGGAATTCTGTAACCCCACTCTATTCCCAGTCCCCCTCCCTCTGTCCATCCACAGGTTGCCCAGATATTAACCCAACATCTGCACACAGTACCTTGGTATGTTCAGAGAGTTCCAGGGGGGCAACTGGGGTGTTCTTAGCAGGTGCATAGTAAGAGATAAGAGTACCTAAATCAGCACCCAATAGAACGGCTGTGGGAATTTCATCTGAGACTCCCACCTCTCTCATGCCACTTCTGGCACCCCAATCAATAAACACATAGGCACGGGGTATGCGGGAACGGGTCCCCCCCTCTCCGGTGAGGGTATGGAACTTCTCTGGGATGATGTCCTTTTCCTCTATCACCTCTGGTCGGACTAAGGTGACTTCTGCCCCAGTGTCACGGAAACCAGTTACGGTCCGGTTGCCGACTATGACTGGCTGCAGGTTGGTGCTGGTTCCCAGAGGTTTACCACTGACAAACAGCACGGAGGAAGAGTTGCTGGCCGGCTGGCCAGGTGATGTCATCTTCTTCTGCTCAGGGCACTGCGTCCTGAGATGTCCGGGTTTCCCACATCCCACATGTTACATCTGCGATTGTCAGTCAGGAATGGCTTGGCCCCAAGTACTGCAGGTGTTGGGTGATGGGAAGCTTATCTCAACCGGCGTAGGAGGGGTTGCTATGGGTGATATCCCTCCTTTCCAGCCATTCGGAGGAGCCTTGTGATGGTCAGATACCCGCGTGTGGACATAGGTATCGCCCAGTTCTGCGGCAGCTTTGGCAGATGCTGGTCCTCTCTTCAACACAAACTGTCTGACGTCTACCGGGCAGAGGTGCAGCAGTTGATCTTGGATCATGAGATCCTCCAGGGACTCGAAGGAGTCAGCTTTCAGTCCTCTGGTCCACTGCTGGAATGTGGTGTTTAAGCAACTTACCACATTCGTATAATGGTCCTCCAGGGACTCGAAGGAGTCAGCTTTCAGTCCTCTGGTCCACTGCTGGAATGTGGTGTTTAAGCAACTTACCACATTCATATAATGGTCCCTTTTGCAAGGACCTAAATTGCTCTGGTACAATTCCGGGGTTAGCTGGTACTTCTGGACAATTGTATCCTTTAGAGCTCCATAATCGTCATCCTGCTCCGCTGGCAATTCAACAAAGGCATCCAGGGCCTTGCCTCGTAGCCCTGGTGTCAGGTACCGAGCCCTTTGTGCTTGGGGCAGATATACTGACGGCAAGTTTTTTCAAATGACAGTAAGTACACGGCAATGTCACTGTCCTTTTCCATTACTGGAAATTTGGCTGCTGTGCCCATGGGCAGAGAGGCGTCCCTGTGCTCTAGGGACCCGAGGTTCTGAGCCTGTTGCTGCTGCTGGAGCCTAGCTATCTCCAGTTCATGCCGACGATCAGCCTCCCTCTGATTCTGGTGGTCCTCTCTCTCAGTTGCTGCCTGGCGTTCCTCTCTCTCAGCCGCTGCCTGGTGTTCCTCTCTCTCACCCGGGCGTTCCGCAGCTTCTCTCTAAGCCTGGTGTTCAAGGAACTGCAGGTATACCAGAGGATCTGTCTCCATGATGCGTTTCAGGGCTTCCTGTATCTGAGGAGAGTCTCTGCTGGTTACACGCACTCCGGTGCTGGCCTGCTCCTGCTGTGGCATGGAGGTGACATTCTGTGGTACTCCAGTGTCAGTCTCTGTATGCCCATCCTGCGGGGCCGTATCTGAGCCACTGGGATCGGAGATGGGGGGAACTCCTTCAGTTTCAGATTCCCCGGGTTCTGCTCTGCCCGGATATCATACTCCTGTAGGGCATGAATCACACTTTCACGATTTTTGCCACCGATGTCAATTCCTCTTGCTTCACACTCAGCACATAACTCATTTTTGCTAAACCAGGCATAATTGCAAGAAAATATAGAATAGAAAGCAGAAATAGGAAGGAGCTGTTGCTGTATGTCTCTTTTATAAAAAAAACAAAAATATGCCACGCTTGTCTCTAAGGACTGTTTCCACAAAGGTTACAATCCTTCAGTGCAGAGCTAATTCCTAACAATGCACTGAATGCTCTAATGCATAACTATCCCACGTACGCTGCAAGCTAATATGTGATGGCGCGTGGCGTCCAGCCCTTCTCACCAACTTGTGACTGAAGGACCAGCCGATCCCAGACCGTGCTGTCACATGCGTAACAATGCCACTCTCAGCTGCGCCCTGCACAAAGATTTTCCAATTCGCGGGACCACAATGTATGTGTCAGCAGCCTGAGAGCGATTGTTACTGGGTCAGGTTAATTACGCAATTAACCCTTCACATTGCCACCACCACCTTTTTACAGAGAAGGAGGAAACTTACAAATCTTAGCAGTAACACTATGATATCAGCATAAGCGTCTGTAACACACACTGTCAACACAGACAGGTATATTCAGAGGATTATTACATACAGTAGCACTCTTCAAGAGACAGGGATTCTTTAGTTTGCATTAAAAGCTTTAGAGACAGTTCAACACTTTTCAGAAAATACGATTTATTACTAAAAAGGTCAAAATGGTGCAATTAAAATTTTTACAGAAAAAGATATAACAAAGATATAAAGAGAGCAATAAAACAACAGAGAAATAAAAGAAAGGAGGTCAGAAGGCAGAATACTTGCAAAAGTCCTTGGTTTGAGCAGAGTCCAATTGTCCAAACAAAAGGTTGCCTTGGCTCTCAAGTCTCTTAGAGGGTTCTGGATACATGTTAAAGGAGAGATTCCTTTCTCAGTCTTTTACTATTATCTCAAAGGGGGGTCTCCTGAGAACAGATGACCAATCATCCAGTTTGGTGATGGGTGTTAGGTGGTAACCAAGGTTATGACCAAATCCCTTACAATTTCATACTAAGGTCAATAACCTTCAATAGGTACAGGTAGCATCCTAGCAACTGGCAGATTAATTTTAGAATTATATTCCAAACGCAAAGATACCAAACATAGCGTACCCTTGTCACACAGGAGGGAAGAGACTGCTTCTTCTCTCTTGTAGGTACTAGTATAGTGATGTAAGGTCTTGTGCAGGGGCGAACTGACCATTTGAAAATTCGGGCACTGCCCGAGGGCCCGGGGTCAGTAGGGGGCCCCATGAGATGCCCCTGGTACCTTTTTCATAGGCTTTTTTGAGTTTGGGCAAGGACACAGGGGCCCCATGATCCCCTGTTGCCGGGGGGCCCCATGAGTTGTCAGTCTGCCCCTGGTCTTGTGTGACTCATATTAAAATTATCTGAATATATACTTCATATTAATGTGCCCAGTTCCTGCTGAAGTTTATGAATTTGTATGAAAAATGACTCATGTGGAATGTACGTTTTATGGCACGCTCTAGCTCTAACGGCCTAACAGGTCATGACTGACTGAGTTATTGTTTTACGATCAGGCAGAGGAAAGTGGTTTTCAAGCAGACCCCCTGGAACCAGACTAATTAGCGGTTTACAGGCCTGAAGCTCATCTAGCTGTGTTTTATTTAGGATAAGAGGCCCTTTTGACTTCCATTCACTTACAGCCTCACATTCCATTCAAAAGCCAGGAGGGAGGACAGGAGAGAACATGGATGAGACCTAACAAGATGGCTGTCATGTACAGCGTCCATGCCTCTATTGCACACAATCGTCACAGCCGTCACATCTGAGAATTGGTAAGCCACAATATAATAAATGTTGGCTTTTGGGTTTACTATTGCTGGAAGCTCCTTTTTAACCATTGATTGAAATTTACTTCCACATGTGTGGCATATTGATCAAATGGGTTGTCAACTACATATCGATTTTTACTCATTGGCTGGTAAAGACGGAGTAACAGCCTTTCCTGCATTGGGGTCTATTTACTAAGGATCGGTTGACACTGTAGAAATGCAGTCCAGTTGTGTTCCAGATGCATTTCCGCATGCGCATTTTTGACGCATCTGTTTTGATGTTTTTGATGCGTTCCAGTGTGTTTTTGCTGCATTTCAGTTAATTTTTTCCCCTCTCTTTTTCTTCAATTTAAATAGAAACTTGTGCATTCCGGTGCGTTTTTGATGTGTTTTGGTGCGTTCCAGTGCAGTTCTGTGCAGGAAAAATGCCGCCTGTTCTACTTTTTTTTCTGCAACCAGATCGCACTGAAACTGCAAACACTGATGTGAACTAGGACACTGGCAACCATGCATTATTATTATTATTATTATACAGGATTTATATAGCGCCAACAGTTTGCTCAGCGCTTTACAATATAACGGGAGACAATACAGCAACAATACAGTTCAATACAAGAGGGTTAGGAGGGCCTGATCCTTGGAGCTTACAATCTAAGAGGGAGGGGCTAGTGGTGCAAAAGGTAGTAACTGTCAGGGATAGAATCGTAGGACGAGTAGAAGATTCCATTATTAGCTGAGGGCAGGATAGGCTTCCCTGAAGAGATAGGTTTTCAGAGATCGCCTAAAAGTGAGCAGAGTAGGCGATAGTCTGATAAATCGGGGCAGAGAGTTCCAGAGGATGGGGGAAGCTCTGGAGAAGTCCTGGAGACGAGCATGGGAGGAGGAGACAAGGGAGCTAAAGAGCAGGAGGTCATGCGAGGAGCGGAGAGTACGGTTGCTTAGTTGTTTCTGAGGTTAAAAATGGCCGTATCTTGGAGATGTTGCGGAGGTGAAGTCTACATGATTTGGACAGTGATTGGATTTGGGGCTGAAAGGACAGATGGGAGTCTAGGATTACACCTAGTACCCTGGCATGAGGGGAGGGGCTGATGGTTGTATTATTGATCTTGATGGAGAAGTCGGGGGGGGGGGCACGGGCTGGAGGGAATACTAAGAGCTCAGTTTTGGAAAGATTGAGTTTGAGGAAGTGGAGTGACATCCATGCCGATATGTCACCTAGTAGGTTAGTAATGCGAGAGGAGACTGAAGGGGTGAGGTGAGGAATAGAAAGATAGAGTTGTGTGTCATCAGCATAGAGATGGTACTTAGAGATGGGAGATGGGTCTTAAGTTGTTCATGTTGGTGGGGTCCAGGGAGGGCTTTTTAAGTATGGGAGTGATGTACGCATGCTTTAGAGGGGAGGGGAAGGCACCATTAGAGAGGGAGAGATTGAAGATGTCAGTGAGGGAGCATAGAATGGAAGAAGAGGGTGACCGTTGTAGTTGTGAGGGGACAGTAGTTGTGAGGGGACAGTAGTTGCTTCTGAGAAAACCTTAGTGACCTCTTCGGTAGTAGCGAGGTCAAAAGAGGAAAGTGTTGAGGGAGGTTTAGTATAAGGCATGCTAAGTGGGATGGATGTCTGTGTAGCGGAGATGCCCCTACGAATTGCATCAATCTTGTTTTTGAAATGATTTGCAATCTCATAAGCAGTGAGTGAGGTACTGGGTGGAGGTGGAGAAAGTAGAAAGTTAAAAGTAGAGAAGAGGACTGGATGACAAGCTATTGATGAGAGTGACAAAGTCGGCTTGTTTGGCAGCATGGAGGGAGGCATTGTATGTTAAGAAAGCAAATTTATATCGGGTGAATGCTGGCTGGGATTTGGTTTTACGCCACAATTGCTCCAGTGCACGGCTATGTCTCTTAAGATTTCTGCTGTCGTCAGTCTGCCAAGGTTGTAACGATCAGGGCCTGATACTTTGTGTAGTTAGAGGAGCAAGTGAGTCTAATGTGGAAGAAAATGAACTGTTGTAGACAGCAGTGGGCAGGACAGGGGAGAGATTCTGTCATAAAGTTGGTCAGTTGCAGAGTGGAAAGGAGCAGGGTTCAAGTTGTGAAGGTTTCTGCGGGTAATGGTTTGCTGTGTGGAGGGATAGGTGTTTGAAGATGAGGACACTGTGAAGGTGATGAGATTGTGATCAGAGAGAGGAAAGGGGGTGTTTGTGAGGTTGTAGGGAGTGCAAAGATGGGAGAAAACAAGGTCTAATGTATTCCCATCAGAGTGAGTGGAGGACTGTGTCCATTGCAAAAGATGAGGTTAGGTTGAAGAGTTGGGATGTAGTTGGGTTGTTGACATTAATGGGGATGTTAAAATCTCCAAGAATGATAGTGGGTAGTTAAGAGGAGAGGAAGTAGGGTAGCCAGGCAGAGAAGTCATCAAATAAGCGCAACACCGGTCCAGGAGGCCGATAGATCACTGCAATCCTCAGAGAAATGGGAGAAAACAGCCGGGTGCAGCGAGTCTCGAAAGAAGAGAAGGATAGAGAGGGAGGGTTAGGGAGGACTTGAAAGGTGCTCAGTGGGGATAGAAGCAAACCAACTCCACCACCTTTCTGACCACTGGGTCTGGGTGAGTGGGTCCAGAGAAGGCCTCCATAAGAAAGTGCTGCAGGAGAAGAAGAGTCTGATGCTTGAAGCCAGGTTTCTGTAATTGCTAGGTTAAGGGAACGGGAGACAAAAAGGTCATGGACAGAGGTGAGCTTATTACAGACAGAGCGGGCATTCCAGAGCGCACATGAAAAAGGGAGGGTGGTTTTTAGGAGCACGGGGATTGAGATTAAATTGAGGGGATTGCGGCTATTCCCGGAGGAAAGAGGGTGCATGGTGTGGGGATGAGATAGTGGAGGACCAGGGTTTGGGGAGATATCCCCAGAGGTCAGAAGTAGAAGAAGGGTGAGGAAAGTAACATGGGAGTGGGATGTACACGAGTGCATATGCCTTCCAGTCCTGGTGTTTGGGTCAGCAGGTGAGTAAATTATCAGCAGGAGGTGACGAGAGTAGTAGTAGGGAGATGGTAGCAGTGAGGGGGAGATGTGTAAGCTTTGAGGTGGAGCAGAGGGGTAAAGAAAGGAGATTTTGGGAACACAGGATAGTAATATGAAAAGGAGGAGTAGAGGAGGCATATTAAGCTCCCTAGCGGTCTGATTATGTCAGTATTTCTGTGCTCAAAGCGGTACATTATTTTGCATGGAAATATGTCGTTTTTTTATTGTAGGCTGTAATTCTTAGGAATAACTCACTGAAATCTGTCCAAACAAGAGTCTAGTAAACATCCCGGGGATGATAAAATTTGAAACACGAAATCATAAATTATAATTTAATAAATAATCATAAAAAATAATAATAATAAATGTAATTCAATAATATAATCAAACCAAAAACACTGAAATGTGAAATAGAGCACCAAGTTCGCACATCGCTGAGCAAAGTCGCAGAATCGTTTTCAGTGTCTGATGAGGAATTTCCCCCACGAATCATTATCACTCAATTCTGCAAGTGGTTCTGATTTACTATCGCTGTTCTCTAGCCGATCTAAAACCGCTTTTGACCTAAAGGGACGCTTTTTGGACGCCATGGACGTTTCTCAGTTTCCAGGCAGAAAGAACAGTAAAAATGCAGGCAGGGCGCCGGACAAAGCACTCGGGACAAAATGTATGTGAAATGGTTTGATACAGGAATGTTATACTATGTGATTTTAGTGTATTTAGTGAATGGCACTTTTTAACATTTTTAAATTTCCCGCCGGTTCCGTCCCCCGTACGTCTTGACGTTGCAGGGAACGGAACCCAGAAGACAGATGCCGGCATCGGCCGGAGGACATTGCCGGGGACACTGCAGAGGGGACATCGCGGGAGCGCAGGACAAGGTAAGTGAAGAAGAGATCCCGGAGCAGCGCTGCAGTGTATTCCCGAGTGTAGCTCAGGGTTACCGCTTGTGGTGCTGAAACTTTACCCCGAACTACACTCGGGAATACCTCCAGGGGGGTTAAAAGGGAACATGGAGTGGGACTCAGAATTGTAGG
This sequence comes from Staurois parvus, assembly GCF_062004578.1. NCBI lineage: Eukaryota > Metazoa > Chordata > Amphibia > Anura > Ranidae > Staurois > Staurois parvus. The sequence goes on from NW_028318599.1 coordinate 270,730, forward strand.
AAATGTTTATAACCTTCTTTCTGTGCGTTTTGAATGCAGAAAAAAAGCAACTGAAACTCATGGAGTGTGAACTGGCCCTAAAACTGGAGAGTGCAAAATCTGGTGCAGCTCTGCCTAGAAACCAATCAGCTTCCAGGTTTTATGGTCAAAACTTTGTTGAACAAGCTGAAGTTAGAAGCTGATTGGCTGCAATGCACAGCTGCACCGGATTCTGAGTGCTCCAGTTTTAGTAAATCAATCATTCACCGCGATTGTGCGCCCGTCTAACCTTTATTGGGTCAAGTATGTGAATAATGTTCTCTTTGGCTGCAATTATGGCTTAATGTAACATTTACAGATGTTTTTGGAAGATACGGATAAAAATAAACATATTTCTCAGAATTCTCATTCCCGTAAATAGCAAAAATTGAGTTCGCCCTTTAGAATGCGAGCGCGGTGGGAGAGCATGGGACTGATCGACATTTAAAGAAGTTTTACCAAAACCTGTGCCAGGAATGAACCATTTTGACATTTCAAAGTTTTTCCAATCAGGCTCTGTGCACACTAGCATTTTTTTTAACCTCTTGCCGTCCGCCTGCTGTTTATAAACGGCAGGGCGGTGGCACTCCAGAGGCGGGTTGCCGTTCATAAACGGCACCCGCCTTTTCTAGCTGTGCGCGCTCCTTGGGAGCGCGCAGCACCGCGATACGGTGCCCGCTGTGTCCTCAGGACACAGTGAAACACCGATCGTCGGACGGGACCTCTGTACGAGGTCCTGATCATGTGATAACTGATAGGCCAATCAGTGATCACATGCAAAGTAGTAAGCAAGATGTCACTCGTGACATCATTGCTTACTACGTGTGAAATCTGTGAATGTTCACAGAGGTCACATGGTACAAGGCTATTCACAACAGCCTTGTACCATGTGACAAGGTGTGACCAATCACAGATCTCACAGTATTTCTCAATGGCTGCAAGAATGCAGACAGAGAGAAAGAGAAATGATTGCTTTTACATCCTATATGGGTGTAAAGGCAATCACTGTAAAAAAAAAAAAATCTTCATCACCCCCCACCATGGTGACACTGTACTGCTAGGGTGACAGTATGTAAAAAAAAAAAAAAACCCATAAATCTTGCCCATATATCTTGCTCCCTGGTCTCCTCCTCACACGCACGTCTGCAGGTCCTCCCCCATCCTCTGGAACTCACTACCCCAATCCATCAGACTGTCACCTTCCCTCCTCACCTTCAGGCGCTCCCTGAAAACCCACCTCTTCAGGGAAGCCTACCCCACCCTCACCTAACTGCTGCTCTCCTTCATTCCTCCTACCACTCCATCCCCCACAGCCACTTCCTCCTGTACCACTACCCCTCCCTCCTAGATTGTAAGCTCGAAAGAGTAGGGCCCTCTAACCCCTCGTGTGCTGTTTATAGTTGCTGTAATGTTTCATGTATTGTCCCCCCCCCTATTGTACAGCGCTGAGCAAACCCTTTGGCGCTATATAAACTCGATGTAATGTAATAAATTATAATAAAAAAAATAAAAATAAAAATGTAAACAAAATGTTTAAAAATTATAATTTTTGGTTATAAACTAATTTGGCTTATTTTTTTTTTACTAAAAATATAACGGAATAAATTTTGGTCAAGATTTATGATGAAAGATTATTTATTTGCAAAATTTTATAAGAAAAACACTTTAAAAATGTTTTGGACTTTTTCATTTACATAGCAAAAAAAAATAAAAATCCCAGCGGTGAATAAATACCACCAAAATAAAGCTATCTGTCTCAAAAAAATGGTAAAAAATGAATATGGGTACAGTGTTGCATGACCGCGCAATTGTCATTCAAAGTGTGATAGCGCTGAAAGCTGAAAATTGTCCTGGACAGGAAGGGGGTGAAAGTGTCCGGACTGGAAGTGGTTAAGCTCAAAAAACGATCGGAGAAATGCTGGATAAAAACCGCTGGTAATAGCATTTTTTAGTATCGTTTAGGAGCGTTAACGTTTTATTAGCGTTTTTACAGTGCATGAGGTGTCAAACTGGCAGCCCTTCAGCTGTTGCAAAACTACAAGTCCCATCATGCCTCTGCCTTTGGGAGTCATGCTTGTAACTGTCAATCTTGCAATGCCTCATGGGACTTGTAGTTTGGGAGCATTTAGTGTGTTTTTTTCCCTATTGATGATGGGGCAATATTTCTCTCGCTGAGGGAAATATTTCTCGCATTGACACCTACAATGGGGCACAATTCCTTCCACTGGCACCTACACTGGGACACAGTTCCTCTCACTGACACCAGTGCTGGGATACAATTCCTTCAAATGACACCAACCATGGGGCATCATTCCTCTAATTAGCACCAGTGGTAGGGCACTGTTCCTCCCACTGACACCAATGACAGGCCACTATTCCTCCCACTGACACCAATGATGGGGCACTATTCCTCCCACTGACATCAATGATGGGGCACTATTCCTCCCACTGACACCAATGACAGGCCACTATTCCACCCACTGACACCAATGACAGGCCACTATTCCACCCACTGACACCAACAATAGGCCACAATTCCTCCCACTGACACCAATGATGGGGCACTATTCCACCCACTGACACCAATGACAGGCCACTATTCCACCCACTGACACCAACAATGGGCCACAATTCCTTCCATTGACACCAATGATGGGGCACTATTTCTCCCACTGACACCAATTATGGGAAACTAATCCACTGACACCAGTGATGGGTTACTATACCTCCCCTAATTCCATCATTGGTGTCAATGGGAGGAATAGTGCCCCATCATTGGTGTCCATAAGAGGAATAGTGCCCCATCATTGGTGTCAGTGGGGGGAATAGTGCCCCATCATTGGTGTCAGTGGGAGGAATAGTGCCCCATCATTGGTGTCAGTGGGGGGAATAGTGCCCCATCATTGGTGTCAGTGGGGGGAATAGTGCCCCATCATTGGTGTCAGTGGGGGGAATAGTGCCCCATCATTGGTGTCAGTGGGGGGAATAGTGTCCTATCATTGGTATCAAGGGTGGAAATAGTGCCCCGTTATTGTTTTCAATAAAAGGAATAGTGCCCCATTGTTGGTGTCAATAGGAGGAATAGTGCCCAATTGTCGATCTCAGTGGGAGAAACTATGCCACCCTGTTGCTTTCAGTGGAAGGAATAATGCCTTGAGGGCCAGATAAAAGCAAGCAAAGGGCCACATCTGGCCCCCGGGCCACAGTTTGCAGACCACTGGTCCAGACCACCAGGCAAAAAAAAGAGAGGAAAAAAAAGCTTAAAAAAAACTAATGCAGCCACCACATCTAATGACTGGTAAGCTAAATTTTTGGTTTTGGGTTTAATATCGCTTTAATGTACAAATGGAAACTATTTAGAACAGCAAGATTCTCATCAAAGATAAAATAAGGAAATAGGAATTTATTTTGGCCCTTGAAAAGGCGAGCGTGGTGGGAGAACTGGGGGGGAAGGGGGGCTGTCCGGTCGGGTCCATCTGAAAGGGACCGCTGCGATATGTCAGACGGACGTAGTTTACATTGAGATGAAAGATTCGTTTGTTATTGATATTGATAAAAATAGCATCCTCCCTCCGTCTGGACCTCCGACTTATCGGGGGATGGCATGCGCCTCCCGGACCTGTTCTGGCACTCAAAGCCTTATAAAGGAATAGACTATGTGTGGGGGGGGGGGGTAAATGATGGATAATAAGCACAGGGGACACTGATGTCCCTCCCCTCCATTGTGTGTGAGTGGTACTTCTATCAGTTAACTTGTTACAAAGAAAATGGCTAATGAAAAACGTTAATTTTGGAACACAGCAACTTTAAATCTGAAAACTTTGGGCACAAAAACTTTATTAAAACAAAATATGTCTAAATGTAATAAAATATTTGTATTTATTTAAATATACAGGTGTACCTCGGTTTACGAATTTAATGCGTTCTGCGGGACGTTTCGTATTGTGAAAAATTCATAAACCGCGGTTTCCCATAAGAATGCACTGAAAACCAATTAATCCGTTCCAGAGGTCAGAAAAAAGAAAGAAAAAAGTATTTTCTCTGTTCAAAACTCTTTATAAAGTGCACTTTAAAGGCATAAATACTGTACAGGGACATGATTAAAAAAAAATTTGTAAACCCATTGAAAACCAATTAATCTGTTCCGGAGGTCAGAAAAAAGTCAGCAAAAAGTCTTTTATCTGTTCAAAACTCTTTATTAAGTGCACTTTAAAGGCATAAATACTGTACAGGGACACGATTAAAAAAAAATTTGTAAATGCACTGAAAACCAATTAATCCATTCCGGAGGTCAGAAAAAAGTCAACAAAAAGACTTATCTGTGCAAAACTCTTTATAATGTGCACTTTAACAAATTTTAGCCAAGATTTATGAAGAAAGATTATTTGCAAAATTCTATAAGAAAAACACTTTTTTCAAAATTTGTGGACTCTTTCATTTATATAGCAAAAAAAAAAATACCACCAAAATAAAGCTTTATCTGTCTCAAACAAATGCTAAAACATTCATATGGGTACAGTGTTGCATGACCGCGCAATTGTCATTCAAAGTGTGATAGCACTGAAAGCTGAAAATTGGCCTGGACTGGAAGGGGGTAAAAGTGTCCGGACTTGAAGTGGTTAAAGGCATAAATACTGTACAGGGATATATTTTAAAAAAATTTTGTAAATGCATTGAAAACCAATTAATACGTTCCGGAGGTCAGAAAAAAGTCAAAAAAAGTCTTATCTGTTCAAAACTTTTTATAAAGTGCACTTTAAAGGCACAGGGCCAGCGCTATAAACGCTTCATATTGCAAAACAAATTTGTAAACCGAGGCATTATTTTCAATGGATTTTCATTCGTAAACCAAAATTAGTAAAAAAGTAAACCTGAATTCCTTAATAGCCTCAAAGGATAGAAATCCTCTTTGTGTGCACCAAGTGTCTTTCCAAACCCAGATATTACCTTGTAAATGTAGCGGTGACATCACTGTGCTGTACATAGCCTGGGCAGAGAGCAGAGATGTGGGAGGGGCCCAGAAGGCACCACCCACTACAGAAAATGACAGGGGGGTGGAGACAAGACCAGTCACCCTGCACAAGGAGAGAGCAGCAATGCGCGGTCTTTATTACAGGAAGTCTCACACTGGATGACTGCTCAGATCTGGAAGAAATACACAAAGCTCACCGAGATACAAGAAGAACACACAGGAGGAATGGATTTAGATATTTCCTTATCCCGGAGTTCAGTTTTAAATAGTTTGTGTCGGCCAAGCTGGCCCAAATTACCTATATCCTTTCCTTAGTGCTGTGAATGCTAGCATCAGCTACATACAGTAGATGGCACCGTGTTCCGGTAGTGGTACAGGGACTTCCTGTCTGCTGCCGAAACACAATCAAGTTGGGCTGAGCGCTTCTCAGCCATTCACATGTAGCCAGAAAAGGCAAACTTGTCTGCCCTCAGAGGTGACTCCATCTGCTGGATGAACTTCGGGGTTCCATGCTCACTCTCAACTCCCTGGCTGGTTGCCGCTGACAAATCCGCAGCCTGACATGGGGGGGAGAGACACTGAGGTAGATGGAGCCGGGTCATCCATTACCTGAGGCTGCTGATCCACAGAACTCGCTGATGTCTGGTTGACAAATCTCTTTTCATTATCAAACTTCTCTGCAAATGCTCCACTTCTGGCTTTCAACTTTTCCAAAAATGAAGATTGTTTCATTGCTTTTTCCTCCATCCTCTGGCATTTCCTTCAGTGTGTCCTCCTCCTTCTCCCACTAACCACCAATGTAAAGAGCATTCTTCCCTCTGGCCACCAATGTAAGGGGCATTCTTCCCACTGACCCCCAATGTAAGGGGCATTCTTCCCACTGACCCCCAATGTAAGGGGCATTCTTCCCACTGACTCCCAATGTAAGGAGCATTCTTCCCACTAACCCCCAATGTAAGGAGCATTCTTCCCACTGACCCCAATGTAAGGGACATTCTTCCCACTGACCACCAATGTAAGGGGCATTCTTCCCACGGACCCCCAATGTAAGGGACATTCTTCCCACTGACCCCCAATGTAAGGAACATTCTTCCCACTGACCCCCAATGTAAGGGACATTCTTCCCACTGACCACCAATGTAAGGGACATTCTTCCCACTGACCACCTATGTAAAGAGCATTCTTCCCACTGACCACCAATGTAAAGAGCATTCTTCCCACTGACCACCAATGTAAAGAGCATTCTTCCCTCCAACCACCAATGTAAGGAGCATTCTTCCCACTGACCCCCAATGTAAGGGACATTCTTCCCACTGACCCCCAATGTAAGGGACATTCTTCCCACTGACCACCAATGTAAGGGACATTCTTCCCACTGACCACCAATGTAAGAAGCATTCTTCCCACTGACCACCAATGTAAGAAGCATTCTTCCCACTGACCACCAATGTAAGGGACATTCTTCCCACTGACCACCAATGTAAGAAGCATTCTTCCCTCCGACCACCAATGTAAGAAGCATTCTTCCCACTGACCACCAATGTAAGGGACATTCTTCCCACTGACCACCAATGTAAGGAGCATTCTTCCCACTGACCCCCACTGTAAGAAGCATTCTTCCCACTGACCCCCAATGTAAGGAGCATTCTTCCCAATTTTTCTTTATTAAAAGTCTCGCAATCAATAAACATAAAATATTATACAGAATATAAAAAAATTATATATATTTACAGCAAAACGAAAATAAACATAGCAAATTCTGCTGTCAGACAAAAGCAAACGCCTCAGAAATGAACTTGACATAATTGGGGAAATAAATCGTACTACCACTCACATCACTACACCAGACATCAAACCTGTGAGGTCAAGAAACCACCCCGCCCCCCTTATGCATGCAGCCCTTCTTCAAAAAAGATCTTAATCAACAAAAACTACGGGAGTGAAAAGAACAGTATAAGGAAAGAGCCCCTCACCCAGAGATGGACAGTTCACCAAAGGCAGGTCTGATATTCCTCCACGCCCTTATCCAGACCGCCCGAGGCTCTCTGACCCTCTCAAGACCCCGAATCTTCCCAACCTCACCCAGAATATCGTGCACCACCACCTCTACAGGGAGGACTTTCTTCCGGATGGTAATCTGACACCATGCGTTCCATGTGAAGTAACGGACAACTATACTAACTAGAAAAAGTGTATCCAAATCAAAGTCCCAGCGAGCTGGGAATGCCCCGTACACCCACTCTGCATAACTCATGCGATAGAGAAAGGGGATGCCCAGAGCCCTCCCCACCCTTTTATACACCTCTATGTTAAAGGGACACAGGAGCAGAAAGTGGTCCATAGACTCCACTTTACCAACACACTCTGCTCTAGGACAATCCCGATCATCCACAGGGCGGTGCTTCAGGGTCCCTCTCACATAGAGCCTTCCATGGAAAGCGAGCCAGGCTTGATCCCTAAACTTCAAAGGGATTCTCTCCAAGTTAATTAAACGCAATCCCTCCCTCATTACGGAGCCTGGGCAATCCTTTAAGGCCAGTGACACACTGAAAGCAAAAGCCAAAATCCTCTCCCCCAGAAGCTTCCTGGGAAGGGACCTGATATCCTCCACTGTCACCTGCCACTGCCGAAGTATTTTCAGACACGGGGCAACATAAGCCGGGAGCTTGCCATGTCGGACTCTCAGACTTTTCACTGGGCCGCCATCTTCCCAGCAATGCAGAAAAGGCCTAAACCAAGACTGAAAAATACCCACCCATCCCGGCGGGGTCTCTGCTAACATATTACCAAGATTGTACTTTAAAAAGAGCAAAGAAAAGAAAACTATCGGGTTGACCATTCCTAGGCCACCCTCCCGCCTGGACAGGTAAGTTACATTGCGTTTGATCAAGTTCAGCCTATTTCCCCATAACAGTTGGAAAAAACAGCTGTAGACCCGTGCATAGAGAGATACCGGCAAGATACAGACGAAGCTGACATATAAAAAGATCGGGATCAGGTAAGTTTTGATCAAGTCAACCCTCTCTCTTAAGGAAAGCCTCCATCTCTTCCAGCTCCCTACTTTGGCATTGGCAACTACCAACCTGCTTTCCCAGTTTCGATGACCATAGTCACCAGGACCAAATTTGATGCCCAAAATTTTAATTTCCTGCTGGGGCTCTGGGAAGGCATCTGGAAGTTCGAAGCTTTCACCCTCCTCACCCATCCAAAAAAGTTCACTCTTTTCATGGTTGACTTTAGAGCCAGAAGCCTCCGTGTACTGCTCTATCACAGAGACCACCTCCTGCGCCTCCTCAGTCCCAGAGATAATAACAGACACATCATCAGCATAGGCAATGACCTTCAAAGGCGGCACACCAGCAATGCCCAGAGGCACCCCGCACAACGATGCGCCCTCTAGCCTTCTTACAAAGGGGTCGATTGCGAAAGCATATAGCAGGGGGCTCAAAGGACATCCCTGGCGCACACCAGAGCCGACCTCAAAAGGCCGCCCAACCCAACCATTAACAAGTGGGAAGCTCTCAGCCCCTCTATATAATGTCTTCAGCCAATCTATAAACCTCCCCTGCAGGCCGTATCTTCCAAGCAGCAACCACAGATATTCATGATTCACTCGATCAAAAGCTTTCGCCTGATCCAATGCCAGCAAGTACTTTCTCCATCCAGCAGCCCTGCATCGTTCCAAAGCCTCCCGGATAGCCAAAACAGCTGAAAAGGTACTTCTACCTTGGACCGAACAGTGCTGATGGCTGAGCAACAAATCGCCTGCTACTGACGACAAGCGCCAAAAAAGAATCTTTGCCAAGATCTTTCTATCAACATTGAGAAGACTGATGGGGCGCCAGTTCTCAATCATTGAGGGGTCTTTACCTTTTGACAGAAGAATCACAGCAGATTGCCTCATGGAGGGAGGGAGCGAACCCTCTTCTAGACAGCTATTAAAAACCTCCGCTAAAAAGGGAGCCAGAATGGACTTAAAACACTTGTAAAATTCAGCTGTCAATCCATCTGGCCCAGGCGATTTTTTGGTAGCCAGCTTGTCTATAGCATGAACTACCTCATCCGCTGAAATTGGTTCTGTCAAATTCATCAAAAGCAATGCACCATTTCCCAATCCTGGAGTAGAATCCAGAAAGCTTTCCATCCTGTCCCGGCTAAGGTCCTTTCTTCCCAGGAGGTCTGCATAATATGACCCAAAGATCTCCAAGATCCCTGATCTGGACTTTATCAGGGAACCTGTACTGTCTTTCAGGCCAATGACCGTCTTAACTGCTATGCCTTGCTTACAGTTCTGGTATGGATCAGGTGAGTGATATTTCCCATAATCCCTCTCCAGAACCAAGGAGGCATGCCGGTCGTATTGACACTTCCTAAGAAGAAGTTTCACTTCAGAGATCTCCCCTGGATCTCCTCCATACGAGACAAGACGATCAAGCTTCCTCCGCAAATGCTGGTAGGCAATATACATACCAAGCTGCTTCTTCTTACTTATGGCCTTGAAAAGTCTGATCGCCCTTTGTTTCACAAGCTCCCACCACTCTGACTTACTGCTGCAAAAGTCCAGAATAGAAACCTGTGCCTGAAAAAAATCCTCAAAGGATTGTCTTACCTCTACATCTTCCAGGAGAGCCGAATTCAGTTTCCAGACACCCCTTCCCCTGGGTGGAGTGTCCCGGGGCATTCAGAGTCACAGACAGCATACAGTGGTCAGAGAACTCCACCGCCTTCAACTCAGGAGCCGAGAAAGCAGAGTTCTCCTTTAAAAAAAACCTGTCTATCCTGCTCTGACTATTCCCTCTCTGAAATGTGAACCCCGTGCTGCCAGGGCAGTGCTTAATGTGCACATCTACCAGGCCTGCCTGTCTAACCAAATCTCTGAGAAAAACGCTATCATAACCCAGCCTGTCTATGGAGCCTCTCCTGTCTTCAGGCCTAATTATGGTGTTAAAATCACCTCCAAAGACAACCTGCTGGGACGTAAAAAGGAAGGGCTTGATCTTTGTGAGGAGGCATTTCCTGCCCCATTTTGACTGGGGACCATAGATATTGATCAGGCGCAGGTCCTGCCCCCTAACAGAGACGTCTAAGACCATGCATCTCCCCATTTCTACCTCAATTACCCGCCGGCACGTTACCATATCGGTTTTAAAAAGGACCGCAACTCCGCTGCAAGGTTCAGCCGCAAGAGACCAAAAGGAGGGACCACATCTCCACTCCCTTTTTGCTAGATAGACATCGGCCAATGTATTGAGCCAGGTCTCTTGCAAAAATAAAATCTCAGCATCAAACTCGCTGAGCAAAAATAAGGCCGTATCACGAGCTCTTGCAGATTTAATGCTGGCGACATTAATGGTCGCCACCTTTAACAGAGTGGGAACTGCCATCAGGATGATTGGGGTAGTTGTTTCTTAACCTCTACCACACTCTCATCACCCGAAACAGCTCTCTTCAGAGTACGTGACTCCCCCTCATCCATAGATGATAGAGAAATGGATATATCAGATACCATCTCATCACCTGACAAAACTCAAAAAGTATTGCCAAGAGGGACCCCTCCTGGATCTGATTCTGAGGAAGAGAGGACAGCTCTTCTCATCCTCCTCTTCTTCTTCTTCCTCTTCTCCTTCACCCTCTCCCACCCTTCATCAGCCGAATCCCCCCCAGCAGGAGGTGAGACATGGGACATGGATACCCCTCCCTGAGCCCCATCGGCTCCACCCCCATCCGGCACCCCCACAACCTCCTGACCACGTTTGCGCTGACGGGGGACAGGTACCGGAGGTGGAGTAGGCCGAGAGGGAAGATCCGCTAAACCAGCCCCCCCAGCAGCTTCCGCCAGTCTGGAGGATCTATGTACTGTAGGATTAGGGACAGGAGGGACAGGAGGGACAGACTCAGGGGTGACATTACTGGGGGAAACACAATCTGACACAACAGAGGGAACAGACACAGGAGGGGCAACTACAGTTTCCTCCCTAGCATCAGCTGCCTCATCCTCTTTATCCAGCCTCTGCAGCTCAGCCTCCAGTCCTGGCAGGTTGTGTAGTGCCTCTGGGCACAGACTGTATGGATGACCCAGCTGCTGGCACAAATTACACCGAATCTCGGTGCATTCTTTGGCCAAATGGCCAAAATCCTGGCACAGTGAGCACTTCTTGATGGTGCAGGACGATGCAAAATGGCCTTTCTCTCCGCATTTGTTACAAACTTTAGGCTGACCTTGATAGAAAATGGTCAGCCTATCTCTCCCCAGAAAGGCTGAGCAGGGAAGATGCTGAACCACATTGCCCAGCACCCTCAATTGCACTGACACCGTCCAGGCCCCTGTCCATATCCTATGCTCATCCAGGACCTTCCGCAGTGGGGTGAGGACCTCACCATGTCGGCGCAGCCAAACTACTAAATCAGCCTCTGGTATGGATTCATTCCGGACCAGGATTGTCACCGATTTTATCAAAGGCTGTCTGGAAACAACCTTTGCCACCAAACCTCTCCACTGCTGAAGGCTCCTGCACCTCCAATATCTCTCCCAAAACAGGTCCAGGCCTTCAGGTTTTACAAACGACAAATCGTATTCATAGCTGCCTACTGGGCAGATCAACGCAAACACATCACAGGCTTTAAACCCCATCTCTAGAATCAACTCCGCCACCCTCCCCCTTACTGGTGGGTTCCCTTCCCCCTCCCACTTCAACTGTACCACATTCCTTCTCCTGACCCCACCAACCATCCCACCACCAAACCTCCCCAAATTGTGACCATTAGCATTCCCAACACTACCCCCACCCCCCTTGGTGCGACTCCCCAAAACAGAGGCATAGCTCCCCCCAATCCTCCCAGCAGCAGAAACATTTGTGTGTCTGGGAGCATCTGGTGCAACTCTGGCAGATACCGATTGCACAGATCCAGGATTGGATGGTGTATCCTCTCTCTGCTCAGCAGGGGGAGAAATGTCATTTTTACCTCTGTCAGCAATGCTAACCCCTTCACCTCCACCCACCACCAACACATCCATTGCTTTACCAGTCTCAACAGTCATAGACTTCACAGCAATGTCCGCACTCACTGCTGCAACCATAGAAGCTCCATCAGTCATCTCTTGCTCCAAGAAAGGAGACTCAGCCCAGGACTGGATTGGATTCTCAGACACAGCAACAAGTGAGACATCCATGTGTGCTGTTGGCTCTCCACATGGTGCAGTGTGCTGCTCCCCTCCCCCACCAGCATCAATCAGCTCTGGAGCACCTGGGAGCTCAGGTGAAACAGTCTCTCTGCAGGGGGCAGCCATCTTGCCTGTAGAGGGACTACTGGTCTCAGCAGGAACAGCAGCAGCAATTTCCATCTGTGGGGTGCTTGGTGCAGGTTCACCCACATTCCCCTGATGGTCTGGAGACCTCTCTGCCAGGGATTTTTCCTCCATGTTGGATGAGGATTCCTCCACAGCAGGCTGCTTGCAGAGCTCCTCATCCACAGTACTCACCGCAGCAGGTGGGGCAGACATGCTGGAAGCAGCCATGTTGGTATATTGGGCTTTCTCCACCAGTCTTGGCTTTGCCAGTCTGTACCTCCTCTGTCCATCCTCAGGGACTTCTGCAGGGTCATCAGTGAAGGCAAACTTGTCTGCTCTCAGGGGAGACTCCATGTGCTGGATGAACTTCAGGGTTCCATATTCACCCTCAACCCCCTGGCTGGTTGCAACTGACAACTCCTCAGCCTGACATGGGGGGAGAGACGCTGATGTAGATGGTGCCGGGTCATCCATTACCTGAGGCTGCTGATCCACAGAGCTTGCTGATGTCTGGCTGGCAAATCTCCTCTCATTATCAAATTTTTCTTTAAACGCTCCACTTCTTGCTTTCAACTTTTCTAATAATAAAGATTGTCTCTTTACTTTATCCTCCATGTGCTGGAGCGCTGGCTTCATGCCCAATCTGTTCTTGCTCCAGGCCTGGCAGTATTTGGCTCTGAAGGATTTTTTTCTTTAATTCTAATTTAACCAATCACCTTTCGCCATTACAGTAGAGCGATGAGTGCCAATTGGCCAGTGTAGGTTACTGTGCTTTGTGCGTTGCTATTGTGTGACTACAGCGGCGGTTACAAAGTGTCAATGTACGCCATTACCCGAGGCGTGGCCATCCCTTTCTCTGTTTCATCTTACACCAGATAGTTGTCCACTGCTGTGAGGACAATGCGCTCCGATCTCCACATGACGGAAATTCACGAGTTTTCCTGACGGGTAAGAGATGGAAAGGAGCCAACAAGGCCTCAGAACATAAACAATGCGGCCAAAATATAATAAAATAACAAATAAAGGAAGTACTTAGCAAGTTTACAGCAAAATGGAGAGGGCAGAAGGCCACAAGCTTCAGAGGAGACTCACTGTATTCTGGGAAGTATCTACGTAATATATGGAGAACACACGGGGCGGATCAACCATTATATCATACTAGCAAGAACCTTTTAGGTATTTTACTAAATGTAACACACACACTGCACACTTCTGTATGAACTATTTTATAGGGTTTTTTTTTATTTTTTTATCATGTTTATAGAATTTAAAACTGAAGTCCAGGTATGTGAGGTTTTTTTGCATAGTTTCATTGGTCACATTGTAAAGCGCTGCGCAAACTGTTGGCACTATATAAATCCTGTACAATAATAATAATTAGTCCAGCATGCACCAATGAAACTATGCATATACTATACCTGACCAATCCCAGTGGAAGCAGAGAATCAGTGTAGTAGCTGCTACTACTCCAGTGATCTTCACTGTCTTCCTGGTTACGTGCCAAGCAACTGCCCTGCTGCATTGTGAACACAGGAGGTTGCTTACTTGGCACGGGCAGCATTCAGAGAATGCCTTGTATCTTTCACAAATAATACCAGACGTTCTCTGATTGGACAAGGTGGAGAGGCAGGATGGTAATCAGGGGCGGACTGACAACTCTTGGGGCCCCCGGGCAATAGGGGATCATGGGACCCCTGTGTCCTTGCCCAAACTCAAAAAAGCCTATGAAAAAGGTACCAGGGGCATCTCATGGGGCCCCCTACTGACCCTGGACCCCCGGGCAGTGCCCGAGTTTCCAAATGGTCAGCCCGCCCCTGATGGTAATGCAATTTGCATCTCTTCCAATTAGAGAATGTCAGAGAAAAATGCAAGGCAGTGGCAGAGATATCTAAATCTCAAAACTGGATGGACACTGGTCAGCGCTAACCTATATCTGGTCATGAGTACTTGCATCACAATGCCTTATATTTCTTCCATGGTTCTGGGTTAGGACTTAGACAATCCAGCCGAACACATGGGTCCCATGGGGCATGGGGACCAAGGTCACCTGACGCATGGGGGGCACAGAGGGGTGCGCTCTTCGCTGGAAATAAATTACCCCTTCCTACAAAGTTGCCTGCCCTTAGATGAAGTGGTTGCATTAGGATGCTTGTGAACCCTGTGACACAACATGGTTCTATCTATCTCACGGCAGTGGAACAGAAACCCAACACTCACAAAAGTGTTGAATGTCAAAAAGATTGGGGGAGCTCCAAGACATGGGCCACCTAAAAGATGGATGTACTAGTTTGATTTCTTTAGATATCTGATAGGTTAGGGGGCACAAAACTATCTATCTATCTATCTATCTATCTATCTATCTATCTATCTATCTATCTATCTATCTATCATCTATCTATCTATCTATCTATCTATGTATCTATCTATCTATCTATCTATCTATCATCTATCTATCTATCTATCTATCTATCTATCTATCTATCATCTCTCTATCTATCTATCTATCTATCTATCTATCTATTTATCTATCTATCTCATGCTGACGAAACAGGAACCCAATACTGCCAAAATTGTTGAATGTCAAAGAGATTGGGGGAGCTCCAAGACATGGGCCACCTAAGTGACAGGTGTGCTAGTTTGATTTCGGTAGATACCTGGCAGGGTATTATTGATTAATCTTTTTAGTTATCTATCTGTCTATCTTACTATCCCATGGTGGTGGAACAGGAATTCAACACTGCCAGAAGTGTTGATTGTCAAAAAGATTGTGGGAGCTCCAGGACATGGGCCACCTAAGAGATGGGTGTACTGGTTTGATTTCTTTAGATATCTGACAGGGTAAGCAGCACAAATCATTTATCATCTATGCCATGCTGACAGAACAAGAACCCAACACTGCCAAAAAGTGTTGAATGTCAAAAAGATTGGGAGAGCTGCAAGACACGGGCCATCAAAAAGGTGTGTATACTGGTTTGATTTCTTAGATGCCTAACAGGGTATTGCTGATTGATCTATTTATCTATCTGTCTATCCCCTTACTATTTAATGGCAAAACAGGAACCCAACACTCCCGAAAGAGTGACATGTCGAGATTGAGGGAGCTTCAATACATGGGCCACTGAAGAGGTACATCTGTACAGGTGATCTCATTAGATACTTGACTGGATAAGGGCCAAAAATCTATCTATCTATCTATCTATCTATCTATCTATCTCATGGCAGTGGAACAGGAACACAACACTCCCAAAAGTGTTTAATGTCAAAAAGATAGGGGGAGCTCAAAGACATGGGCCATCTAAGAAATAGGTGTACTGGTTTGATTTTTTTAGATACCTGGCAGGGTATTATTGATTAATCTATCTACATATCTATCTGTCTATCTTACTATCCCATGGTGGTGGAACATGAACCCAACACTACCAAAAGTGGTGAATGTCAAAGAGAGATTGAGGGAGCTGCAACACATTGGCCACTGAAGAGGTAAGTGTACAGGTTTGATGTTTTTGGCTCTCAGGAGTGAGAAATGTCCAAGAGACTGGGGTATCTATCTATCTATCTATCTATCTATCTATCTATCTATCTATCTATCTCTCTATCTATCTATCTATCTATCTCTCTATCTATCTATTTGTCTCATGGCAGTGGAACAGGAACACAACACTCCCAAAAGTGTTTAATGTCAAAAAGATAGGGGGAGCTCAAAGACATGGGCCATCTAAGAAGTAGGTGTACTGGTTTGATCTTTTTAGATACCTTGCAGGATATTATTGATTAATCTGTCTATCTTACTATCCCATGGTGGTGGAACAGGAACCCAAGACTACCAAAAGTGTTGAATGTCAAAGAGAGATTGAGGGAACTGCAACACATTGGCCACTGAAGAGGTAAATGTACAGGTTTGATGTCTTTGGCTGAGAAATGTCCAAGAGACTGGAGGAGCTATCTATATCTATCTATCTATATCTATCTATCTATCTATCTGTCTGTCTGTCTGTCCGTCCGTCCGTCCGTCCGTCCGTCCGTCCGTCCGTCCGTCCGTCCGTCCGTCCGTCCGTCCGTCCGTCCGTCCGTCCGTCCGTCCGTCTATCTATCTATCTATCTATCTATCTATCTATCTATCTATCTATCTATCTATCTATCTATCCTTGAAAGTTTTTGAGTTTCCTCTTTGTATCTTAAGACATTTTATTCCATAAAGATGCTCACTGGCTCAACAGCACAGCGGTCCTTGAACCAAAAAGTGATGGGTTGGTTTTGTAGATAAAATGTACAACTGCAACCACTTTGCAAATCGATGGATTGAGATGTCTTTTTAATGGCCCGTCCATCTATTTATTTCACTTCACAGAAAATTATCCTTAACTGAATTGATTTGTGGCGAAGTCTAGAATGACTAACGGACCTTCTGGCCGTACGCGGTGTACCCGTAATGCAGGAACCGCTAAACAGCCTGGTACTTAAGGTCGCTATTTACTTGTATGAACAAGTCCCCTCAGTAAACACATTAATCGTCCTCCGAGTCGGGGCCAGATCCGCTGCTGGACAGTTGTGTGTTTGCGGTTTGGAGATTTACGAGCTGAGTGCCCAGGTACCTGAATACAACCTCTCCAGAGTCCCACATTGTAATGTGTCCATACTCCGCTGTGCTGAGTCACAGGCACCCACAGCCTTGGGTTGCCTTGACTGCCTGAAATGGACCTTCGATGGTCTGCACCATCACAAGACGTCACCTGTCCACATTAAAAATGAGCTTTCAATGGCAGGACCTTTACAGCTGAACTCCAGGCAGATATAAAGGACACAAATGAATGCAGCTCTGTAATTATTAACACACCATTACATTTATTTTTTTTAAATATAAGCAGTAGAAGTACCTGAATGTGACGTGGTATTGTCCCCTTGCCGTTCCTGTACAGCAAGGCTGGAGTGTGAGAGGAAGAAGCAGCGCAAGAAGTCAATCAGTTCATTTGCTGACAAGAAGCATGCTGATAGGAGGAGAGGACAGAGTGATGGAATGATGAGCTCCTCAATGCTTCCCCTTTCACTGTCCAGTCACAGGCTGGGTCTGGTTCTGAGAGGACCCGGGATCAGAAGAAGTGGTTTGAGAGATGCTGACCATAAGACCGAGGACATCTAGTGGTAAAAAAACGTATTGTGGGGGAAAATGTCTGGACTGGATGTGATTATTGCAGCAAAAGCTGGTTGGATGAGAGCTCTGTGTTGGGGAGGATGAGGGATGAGTAGTGATAAGGCCAAATGTATTCGGACACAAATCAGAATCAGCCTGAGCTATCCCGCTGGGAAGCTGTCAAAGCCAATAGCAAATTATAGATGGCGGAGGCATTCCCTGCCCGGCAGCCGCACATGCATTCAGCTTTGGGGCGGGGAATGCCTCCTATGATTGGATGTTGCCTTTGACAGATTCACAGATGGATAGATCAGGTGAGTTTCCATGTCTGAACATGCCTGAGCTCATCCCTAGTAATGAGCTTTACAGTGTGGGGGGGGGGGGTGAATTGAAGGAAGAACTCTGTATTGGGGCAATGGGGGAGGAGTTTTGCAGTGATGTTTCTGACACCCCTGGTGCAGGGACATTTTTTTTCCTTTCAGTGACACCTTTGACGCAGGGGACATTTTTTCGTTTCAGTGACACCCCTGACGCAGGGGACATTTTTTCATTTCAGCGACACCCATGACACAGGGGACATTTTTTTCATTTCTGTGACACAGGGACATTTTTTTCCTTTCAGTGACACCACCAGGGGCGGACTGACCATTTGGCACTGCCCGAAGGCCCGGGGTCAGTAGGGGGACCCATGAGATGCCCCTGGTACCTTTTTCATAGGCTTTTTTGAGTTTGGGCAAGGACACAGGGGCCCCATGATCCCCTATTGCCCGGGGCCCCATGAGTTGTCAGTCCGCCCCTGGACACAACCAACCTAGGGACATTTTTCCATTTCAATGACACTTCTGACACAGGGGCATTTTTTTCCTTCTAGTGACACCACCGACTGAGGGAAATTTTTTCCTCCAAGCGACACCCCTGACTGAAAGGACATTTTTTTTCCTTCCAGTGACACTCTCGACACAGAGACATTTTTTGCTTTTCAGTGACACCACCAACCCAGGGCCATTTTTTTTCTTTTCAGTGACACCCCCAAACCAAGGACATTCTTTTTCATTTCAGTGACACTCCTTATACAGGGACATTTATTTCCTTTCAGTGACACCACCAACCTAGAAGATTCTCCTCCCTCTCCCAATATTTGTGTACCGATCTTAAACTTTTCAGTTCGCTGCAGTGCACCACAAACATTGATAGTATTTCACAGCATGCCACAAACACTATTTGCCCCTTCCCTTCCTCCACCCAACAGGGGGTGGGTTCAGGGCTGCTGTTCAAATCCATGGGGCCCCATACAGGCAACCTGTCAGGCCCCTCCCTGAAAAAAAATACAAAACGTTTACTATGCTTCGGTTTTGAGTTAACACAGCGAGTGATTGGTAGCAATCACTGGTTGTGTTCATTCATGAATGAAATGGGCTAGTAAATGTGACCCTTCCCCCACTCTCCATCCTGAAGGATCCTATTGTGTGCTTGCAGCTGCCAGTGACAAGAAGAGAAGGGAAGCCGGATGCACTGCGGGAGTGGAGGCACACAGGGGGGCCCTGGGCAGCAGGGGGGCAATTACTGGAACAGATCCCCTGTATGTCTCTCTCTGCAGCAGCTGAAAGCCAGCGGGAGGGAGAGAGAAGAAGCCAGCTTTCAGCTGCTGCAGAGAGAGCCATGCAGGGGATCAGTTCCAGTAATTGCCCCACTCTGTGCTGATTGCCCTCCCTGCCCACATTTGATCCACCCAGCTGCCTGGGCCCCGTACAGAAGGACCAGTGGTACCGCCTAATCCACGGCCCTGGGTGGGTTGGGGTGGTAGTGGGACAGTTTCCCAATTTTGCCCCTAGCGCTGGATGACCTTGTTCTGGTACTGCACTTGGTAACAAACAAATTCAGAATATAACCTGTCAGCCCCCCCAAAAAAAACCACAAAAATGTTTACTATGCTTCAGTTATGGGTTAACACAGCGAGTGATTTGTACCTATCACTTGTGTTCATTCATTAATTCAATGGTCTAGTAAATGTGACCCTTCCCCCACTCTCCATCCTGAAGGATCCTATTGTGTGCTTGCAGCTGTCGGTGGTCCCCCCATATCCACGGCCCTGGGTGGGTTGGGGTGTCTGCTAGGCAGGAGGTGGTGGTGGGACAGTTTCCCAATTTCGCCCCAAGCGCTGAATGACCTTGTTCTGGCACTGCACTTGGTAACAAACATATTCAGAATATGCCCCAAGCGGAAGTGAGCCGTGGTTGGACGTCCCGCTCCCCACATTATAGACCATATGTTCCCGGCCAGCAGGGCCACTTAGACTAATAGTGATCAGTGATAAGAGCGCACAGATAAGATGGCAATCCTTGATAAGATTTCAAAGATAAGAGCAGAGAGAAGAGCTTCCCGCATCGGCCAGCATGCACGCAGGCGGCAGCAGCAGGTTGTCGGAGTCCTCTGGTCCCATCACAATGAGCGAGCCGGACGGTGACCCCGGCACACCACCCCCATCTCAGTTTTGTGGTAACTGACCCGTAATCCTGGCACGTCTCTTAACCATCAACCCAACTAGGGAAATACGACTTCATTGCTTAATCATCAAAATATTTTTTAGGCTTTAGAATACCAAAATCTTAAAAAGGAGCTCCATCAAGCCAACTACATACTTAGCAGGACCTTCATGGCCAACGTCAGCCGCATTTAATATTATTTATTGACTCGGCTTTTTGTACATGGCTTCTGCAAATAGACCTCATTATTTTTGTGAGATGTATCGGCTGGCTTCTTTATCGAATGGTTGACTTGTCAATGGTGTCATAGTGGGCTGTGCACTCCTGACTAAAGAAGAAAAGATCTGGATCTGGTGCTGGATGTGTAGCACTACCCCCTTAGGAGTGGCTAGAGATCTGGGTCCCCCCTTAGTCTTGCACAGCGAGGCAATACACATTTCCTTCCAGCCTTGCACTCCAGGAGACAGTTAACAGTCCTTGAGCTTGCTTCTTTTTTTTGTTTTATTAGGGGTTTTTGAATGTGGATGGGGTAAGGGGGGATGCCCAAGAGAATAGCAACTGAGGACAGCTTCCTGGAACTATGTTCTAGTCTTTACACAGCAGAACCTCTTCTTGGAGAGCTCTCCAGCCTCTCCTGGTGTACCACCCCAGACCCCAGATAATCCTCCTCTATCCAGCTGTCTGAAGGAATTCTCGGGCAAGAGGACCCAGTGCCTGCCTCTTGAAGATAAACAGTCCCGGGTAAGATGCCAATCAGGTTCTCCACCAGAGTGTTCCGCTCCCCTTTATCTGGCTCTGGGGGTGTAGGACTACTCACTAAGTCCTGTTCCTATGAGCTGGTGGGTTTGTAGCTGCCTTCAGGCCTTTCACTGGGCTGGCTCCTTCCCTGCTGTACAGGTGGTCCTCGCTCCGGGGACCAATGAGGTCTGAGCTTTCTTCCCCATCAGCCCCACTGCCTGGAGGTAGGTCCCTTCCCAACTGGGCCCCTTCTTAGGCTCCTGCACCTCAGCCTTCTCACTCCTTTTTCCACCCGAGCTCTCTTGCTACTGAACAAGCTCTGTCACATTTAAGGGCTGCCCTGGCCCCATGCCAAGCCTCCTGCTTGGGGATTGGTCAGGGTCCCCAAAGTGTGCAGGCCAGCCCCTCCTCACCCCCACCCACTGCTTCTAGAATCTTCTCCAAGATTCAAGAGCAGAGGGGGGTATCAGAGAGACTGACCTGCATAGCTTCTCAGCCTTGACCTAAATTTAACCCTGCTAACTATTGCACCCAGGCTGCTACTCAGCCCTCCTAACTAAAAATGGAACTCTAGTTCCCCCTGCTTATCTAGAGGGGCACTACAGATGGATTTGTAACAAAAAAAACACAAAAAAAACCTAACGAGGGGTTTTATAGCAGTATTAAACCCAAAGACAAAAATGCAATATATTGCTGCTTACCAATCTTTAGATGAGGAGGCCGCATTAGTTTTCTTTTCTTGGGCTTTTCCCCCCTCTGTTTCACCTGGTAATCTGGCCAGTAACACACCTCCTGTATTCAATTCAATCACAAACTCCCCCTATATAAGTATGGGATTGTTTAGGCAAATGTGAAAAACAACATTAAAAATTGTAAATAGTCTTTATTATATAATATCTAAAAAATCTAAAAGATGATATGTTCCATCTTCCATATATTGTTACAGAAACAGTATACAACAATGTGTCATATAAGCAGAGTGCCCGACGCACTCTATATTGAGTTTCCGACGCGTTTCGGAGACACAGCTCCTTCTTCAGGGATGACTCCGCATACAATACGATCAGATCTGTAGCAAGATTTTTATACAAAAATATTTATTTGCATATGAACAATACAGCTGAAGTTTGGTGGTGCTCACAGCTCAATCAAGTTAAAGAATTGTTGAAAGAAGTATGACCAAATAACACCACATTAGAATATCCCTCCTCAAAATAACGTAGGAAGGGGTCTCCACGTCCCCCTGGGAATCACTACAGTTAAGCACCGGGACCGTCTAGAAACTAGCAAAGGGAAACATAAGGTATGGCTTGTCCATGTCTATTATATATATATATATATATATATGAAAAAAAACAAAACACAAAATCATATACCGCTTCACCGCCACCCTATAGCAGAACTGCTACAAGGCGGCAGGGGTGCGCAAAATCACGTATATATACACCGTGTTCCAAATTATTATGCATATGATATTTTTCTCATTTCCCTAAATAATTGATGTAAATAACAGTCGGCATAATTCTCAGGTTACAACTATAAGAGTACAATTCACATTTTATTGAACAAACCTCCTAATGATAACAGGATTTTTGTTCCAAATTATTACGCACAGGAAGTTTTAAAACACTTTATAGGTTGTAAAGAACTGAAAATTGTCATTTGTTGTGTTTGCAGCATATTTACTGAAATCAAAAGCTATTTCAATCAAACTTTGAACAACATTTTAACTTTTTAAACATTTGAACCGGTCAGGTTACATTGTAACATAGGACCCCTTATTTGTTTACAAACAATTTTATTGTACATAAGTAGACAGTAAAACAACAGCACAGTATGAAAGTGATATTGTCCAAAAAAATAAGGCATATTTGAAATGTACAATACATAAAAGTATATTAACATAAGAAAGAAGATAGAGGAAACAAGAAGGTTATAAGTACATGAGATACATAAATGATAAAATAGATTGAGTGATACATCTATCAACAATACATGTCAGCCAATCTTCACCGGGGATGTTGTCAATCATGCAATAAATGTCTACAATCCTTCCATGACTCCCATTCTTTATCGTATAAGTGCATCTTATCCAGTAGTGTATAATGAATGCGTTCCATAAGCATTACAGCGTCAATTCTGTGCAAAACGGAGTCCAAGAGGACCCCTTATTTGATAGCAGCTTCACAAGTCTTGCATTCATTGAACTTGTGAGTTTTTGGACAGTTTCTGCTTGAATTTGTTTGCAAGATGTCAGAATAGCCTCCCAGAGCTGCTGTTTGGATGTAAACTACCTCCCACCCTCATAGATCTTTTGCTTGAGGATGCTCCAAAGGTTCTCAATAGGATTGAGGTCAGGGGAGGATGGAGGCCACACCATGACTTTCTCTCCTTTTATCCCCATAGCAGCCATTGGTGCAGAGGTATTCTTTGCAACATGAGATGGTGCATTGTCATGCATGAAGATGATTTTATTACAGAAAGCATAGTTCTTCCTTCTGTACCAGGGAAGAAAGTGGTCAGTCATAAACTCCACATACTTTGCAGAGGTCATCTTTACACCTTCGGGGACCCTAAAGGGGCCGACCAGCTCTGTTCCCATGATTCCGGCCCAAAACATGACTCCACCACCGCCTTGCTGATGTCGCAGCCTTGTTGGAACAGGGTGGCCGGCACCAACCATCCACTACTCCATCCATCTGGACCATCCAGGGTTGCACGGCACTCATCAGTGAACAGGACTGTTTGAAAATTAGTCTTCATGTATTTTTCTGCCCAATGCAGCCGTTTCTGCTTGTGAGCATTGGTTATTGGTGGCCGAATAGAAGGTTTATGCACAGTTGCAAGACTCTGGAGGACTCTACACCTTGATGTTCGTGGGACTCCAGAGGCACCAGCAGCTTCAAATATCTGTTTGCTGCTATGTAATGGTATTTTAGCAGCTGTTCTCTTGATCCGATGCATGGATCTGGCAGAAATCTTCCTCAATGTGCCTTTATCTGCACCAACCCGTCTGTGCTCTGAATCAGCCACAAATCTCTTCATAGTGCGATGATCACGCTTACGTTTTCGTGAAATATCGAATGTTTTCATACCACGTCCAAGGCATTGAACTATTTCACTCTTTTCGGCAGCAGAGAGATCCTTTTTCTTCCCCATATTGCTTGAAAATGGTGCTCTGCTTAATAATGTGGAACACCCTCAAAGGCCAATTTAATCATCACAGGTGTCCGAGATTGTTTTCAGTGATCAAAAGAGCCCTGACACACAATGCCATCCATGAGTTACACTGAAAAACAAAATATTTAATCTTTGTGACACTTAAATAGAATTTGCATAATAATTTGGAACAGGGTGTATATCTGTAATCTTGCATTTCCATGCAGGGGGCATGTGCGAATCACGCACATGCACGCAGTACCCGCGCTGCCATTCGTGGCCTCGTCTGTCAATCACAGGGTCCCGGCTGGTGATTACTCGCCGGCACCCGGTGATCACCGAGTATTTCCGATGGAGGAGAGAACTGTATGTACACAATACAGGGCTCTCCCATGCAGGGGCGGACTAACCATTCGGAAATTCGGGCACTGCCCGAGGGTCCGGGGTCAGTAGGGGGCCTCATGAGATGCCCCTGGTACCTTTTTCATAGGCTTTTTTGAGTTTGAGCAAGCACACAGGGGCCCCATGATCCCCTATTGCCCGGGGGCCCCATGAGTTGTCAGTCCGCCCCTGCTCCCATGTCAGCTCCAGCACACTGCTTTGTATGGCTCTGCATAGCACAACCATACAAAACAGTGTGCTTACAGTGGAAAGAACAAACACAGCCCCCTAGTAAAACACACACAGGTAACCCTTGGATCACCCTAGATGTTAACCCTTTCCTGCCCAGTGTCATTAGTATGGTGTCTGTGCTTTTTATTAGCACTGATCACTGTATTGGTGTCACTGGAGATGTCAGTGACACCAAGTCAGATCTCCCCAGTGTCAGAATGCCCGCCGCAGTCCCACCATAAGTCGTTGATCGCGGCCATTACTAGTAAAAAAAAAAAAAATTCCACTATATATACCGCCATTTGTAAACACAATAACTTTCACGTAAACCAATTAATTTACACATATTGGGATTTTTACTTTAGCAAAGACATGGAGCAGAATACATTTTGGCCTAAATTTATGACGAAATTAGATTTTTTAAATTTTTTTTACTGGACATGTTTAATAGCAAAAAGTCAAAAATATTGGGTTTTTTTCTCAAAATTGTCAGTCTTCTTTTTTTTTTTTTAGTGCAAAAAATTAAAAGCTCAGAGGTAATCAAATACTACCAAAAGAAATCTCTAAGTGTGGGGAAAAAAGTTCATTTGGGTGCAGTGTTGCATGACCGTGCAATGTCAGTTAAAGTAACGCAGAGCCGTAATGCAAAAAAATGGCCTGGTCAGGAAGTAATCCTCTGGAGGGCGAGGGGTTAAACCCACCTGATTGAAAGACAGAAAATGCAAAACATCCAACTAGAGGGGAAAAGGTGAAAAGTTGGGTAAGTCTTCCTCACCATATGGCCACCACACAAAAAATCTATAAAAAAGTGGAACACAATAAAATAATAAATATAACTATTGGCAATATAGGGATATTCATGGACCCAAAAAGGGGGTAATATGTCATTCAGATATTACTATCAATCATATATCCCTTAGAATTCCCAATATTGGGCAGAGTCTTAAAACAGCCATCAAAATCAACACATGTTATATTAAAGTGTTACTCTACCCACAACAGTAAAGTCTGTATATGCAGTAAAGCGTGCTTGTTATACTCACTGTGGAACCTAAGGGGTTAATCCTCTGCACTGCGTAAAAAAGCTGTTTGATCCTGTCTTCTCTGCTCCTCCTCTTGTTGAAATGACCACCCGATATAGACTGAACCCGTAGTCACATGCACATGCTCAGTTTTGTGTTTATTTCTAGAGAGGGTTTTTTTTTTCCTTGGGAGAGTGCATGTGATCAGCACAGAGCCAATCAGCACTGTCCAGACAGAGGGGTCAGGGGTTTCACCTCCTCCAAGAGCAGAAAGAAAACTCCTCCTACAAGCTTTAACCAGTGCTCTGCTGGACACTGATAGAAATCACAAGACTGCTATATACTGCTGATGAGAAAAGATATTTAGCAGTTTATATTTACTACAATAATTGCATTTCCATGTTCTGTGTACTGTGGGAGAGCGGATATAGTGAATGCAGGGTCCGGGGAGAGCGGATATAGTGAATGCAGGGTCCGGGGAGAGCGGATATAGTGAATGCAGGGTCCGGGGAGACCGGATATAGTGAATGCAGGGTCTGGGGAGAGCGGATATAGTGAATGCAGGGTCCGGGGAGACCGGATATAGTGAATGCAGGGTCCGGGGAGACCAGATAATAGTGAATGCAGGGTCCGGGGAGACCGGATATAGTGAATGCAGAGTCCGGGGACACCAGATATAGTGAATGCAGGGTCCGGGGAGGCCAGATATAGTAAATGCAGGGTCCGGGGAGACCAGATATAGTGAATGCAGGGTCCGGGGAGATCAGATATAGTGAATGCAGGGTCCGGGGAGACCAGATATAGTGAATGCAGGGTCTGGGGAGACCGGATATAGTGAATGCGGGGTCCGGGGAGACCAGATATAGTGAATGCAGGGTCCGGGGAGACCGGATATAGTGAATGCGGGGTCCGGGGAGACCAGATATAGAGAATGCAGGGTCTGGGGACAGCGGAAATAGTGAATGCAGGGTCCGGGGAGAGCGGATATAGTGAATGCAGGGTCCGGAGAGAGCGAATATAGTGAATATGGGGTCCGGGGAGAGCAGATATAGTGAATGCAGGGTCCGGGGAGAGCGGATATAGTGAATGCAGGGCCCGGGGAGAGCGGATATAGTGAATGCAGGGTCCGGGGAGAGTGGATATAGTGAATGCAGGGTCCAGGGTTTAGTAACACTTTTAGTACAGTACATGACTCATGTATACAAATGACCAAACTGAGCATGTGCAGAATGGCTACGGTTCAGTCTGTCTTATCAAGAGATAAGATGTGGACATTTGAACAAGAGGAGGAGTACAGAAGACAAGATCAAATGGCCTTTTTACACAATGCAGGGGATTGCACATGCACCCTTCCAAAGCAAAAAAAAACAACTCTTTAGCAATAAACACTAAACTGAGCATGTGCAGAGTGCCTCTTAGAGCTCTGTACTATCAGAAGATGGATTGGGACAGTAGAAGAAGGGGTGAATCAGAGAAGACAGGATCAAAACAGCCTTTTTTTACACAATGAGGAGGATTAATCCCTTAGGTTCCACAGTGAGTATAACAAGCATGCTTTACTGCATATACAGACTGATTGTACTGCTGTGGGTTTAGTAACACTTTAAAAAGAACAGCACCCAGCAATGAAAACTACCCTTCTGACACTTTTCAGAGACAGCCCAGCATCTTCGACATTCAGAAAACATCTTTTTTTTTTTTTCCAGTTAATACCGCCATTCAACGGACAAGTCCCTAGATGTGGTAGCTGCATTAGTTTTAATTTTTAAGGCTCTTTGTCTTTTATTTTTACCTGGTGATCTGGCCTGAAACAAACTTCCCATCCTAGGGTGACAACAGGGGCGGACTGAGCATTTGAAAACTCGGGCACTGCCCGAGGGCCTGGGGTCAGTAGGGGGCCCCATGAGATGTCCCTGGTACCTTTTTCATAGGCTTTTTTGAGTTTGGGCAAGGACACAGGGGCCCCATGATCCCCTATTGCCCAGGGGCCCCATGAGTTGTCAGTCCGCCCCTGGGTGACAACGCTCACTCGCCATACCATACATGGAGAGCCAGTGTTGTCACCCTAGGCTGATCTCCTCCGATCACCTCCCCATCTCATTTTTACTGCCATGGATTGGAGATCGGAGTACAATGCATGGGACAGGTCAATGAGCTCTGATCAGTATATAACGCACATCAGCTTCGGTTGTGCACACAGGCGCGGTACATAAAGAGGAAGTACAGTCATCACTCGGCTGAATTACATTTTCTGATGCTGATACAGGAAGGAGGACTGACTGTGAACGCTGGGACTGACCCATCTGTGTCCTCTGCTCTGCCTTCCATTCCACCAGACACAGAGATCCCTATTTTTAAATTTATTCTTTTATGGGAACTTACTGTATATTATTATTTTACTTTTTTTTAACTCTTTCATTAAAATGTGCTCAGACACAGTTTTTGTAAAGATTATTATCAGTATGGGTCTGTGGTTTAACCACTTCCGCTTTCACACTTCAATGTACAGTGGGTATAGGAAAAAAAAAAAATCACCCCTCCCCCTCTCTAACCCCTTCACGCCTGTTTTTGTCTTTAGATTGCATAGAAAAAAAAATTATTTTTGCAAAACAATATCCCCAAATATTTTCCCCCTAAAAAATATATTATTGTATTTTTAAAAGAGATAAACACATTACTTTTTTTTAACCCCTTCACGCCTAAGGGTAAAATAAATCTAAATGCCTAAGCACAATTTTGCAACGTTGACCTGTGTTAGTAAAACCGTACATATCATCACAACTACTTTGTACATCCAGGTGGATTATACCGCGTTTTTGTCAGGACGAATTGGGCTTTCATTTGGTGATAAATGGTAATGGATATCTCCTGGTGTTTTTTATTATCAAAGGAAAACTGGCCCAAAATAGTAAAAAAAAAATTTTTTTTTTTAAATTTAGCTGTGTGTTTCTTGTTACTACCATAACCTACCATCAAAGGACAAGCCAAAATAAATTTTCCAGCTCTTGATGATCGCAGCGATACCATATATGTGTATGTTAGTTGTTGTTTGCACCCGTAGTACAGCCCAGAAACAATAGTGCGCATTTTGTTTTTTTGGTATTTTTTTTACCTAAAACACACTGACACTGACACTAACTGATACTGATACCAATTTAAAAAAAAGTTTGACCTTGGCCTTGACCCAAACACCAACCCTGGCACTGAACTAGATCAAACCTTGATCTAGGTATTTTTTCTTATATATATATATATATATATATATTTTTTTTTTTTTTTTATTATTATTTTTTTTTTTACCATTTTTTTTTCTCTATGCAAGGAGTTAGAGAGATACAATGTATCTCTCTCCTCCATTCACAGAGAGAAAAATAACAAGGGGGGGGCGGGCTGTACAGTGACTGATCACAGTGATAGCCAATCATAGGCTATCACAGCAATCATGTGACCCGAAATCAGGAGTCCCGATTGTTAGAACGGGACACGGGGCTCTCAGTGACACCCCGATCTTTGTGTTGGGAGCGTGCCGTGCATCGTGCTCCCTGCAAAAAGAGAGATGCGCAAATATGTGGCCCCACGGAAAAATAATCCCAGTTCTGTGAGGCCACATATTTGTGTCACGTCGGCATGAAGGGGTTAAAATAATCACGTTTTGTTGCTTTGCAGCCTGAAATGAAAACAGACACAGATTTTGTTTTATCCAGCTGTATTTACTCAACTTACCGCAAAGCCGCATTGGTGTGAACAAGGACTGAATTTTTAAAAAAAATATTTCTGACACGCTGTTATAGCTTTCATTTGGATGTTATAAGATGCATTGAGTAAATACAGCTGGATAAAACAAAAACTGTGTCTGTCTTCATTCCATGGTGCAAAGCAAAAAAAAAAGTCATTATTTTAAAGGGGTGGGGGTGAGTCTTCTCTGTACATTATAGACCAAAACTACTTTTTAGATTTCTGCTATGGACCTGTTTGTCTGTCAGTTGCTTTGCCAATACTTAAAGCAGAAGTAAACCCTCTCAATCAACATGAACTCTTTGTATTCCTTATGCTGCTAGCAGGGGCGGACTGACAACTCATGGGGCCCCCGGGCAATAGGGGATCATGGGGCCCCTGTGTCCTCGCCCACACCCAAAAAAGCCTAAGAAAAAGCCAATGAAAGGTACCAGGGGCATCTCATGGGGCCCCCTACTGACCCTGGGCCCTCGGGCAGTGCCCGAGTGCTCAAATGGTCAGTCCGCTTTCTTCAGTTACTTTCTGGTTTCTGGTCGAGGCCAAAATGATGTCATACATCCCAGGAGTCTTCAGGAAAGAAGGAGGGGCATTCTCAGCTAAGCACACCCTCCTTTCTGCATGCCTGAGCTAGGGGCAGATGGATTCCAGGAAGTAAATACTACAGTAATCATCTGTCCTTACTCAAGATGGCCACGGCTAGAAATGCTAAGAGGGTGTTTTTCAAAGTGATTTCTCAACATGATAAAACCTACCACCAAAGAACAACCCAAAATAAATTTTCCAGCTCTTGACGATCGCAGTGATACCATATGTGTGTGTTATTTGTTGTTTGCACTCACAGTACAGCCCAGAAACAATAATGCACATTTTGTTTTTTGTTTTTGTTTTTGTTTTACCTAAAACACACTGACACTAACACCAATTAAAAAAAAAAAAATCTGACCTTTGACCCTGGCCTTGACCCAAACATTAACTCTGGCACTGAACTAGATCAAACCTTGATCTAGGTATTTTTTCTTTTATTTTTTAATACTTACTTTTTTTTTACCAGTTTATTTTCTCTATGCAAGGAGTTAGAGAGATACAATGTATCTCTCTCCTCCATTCAGAGAACAAAATAACAAGGGGAGGGGGGGCGGGCTGTACAGTGGCTGATCACTGTGATAGCCAATCACAGGCTATCACAGCGATCATGTGACCCGGAATTGGGGGTCCCGATCGTTAGAACAGGACCCAGGGCTCTCAGTGACACCCCGGTCTTTGTGCTGGGAGCGTGCTGTGCGGCGCGCTCCCAGCGCAAAGAGAAGTGCGCACACTCCCAAGATAAAAAAAACTCTCTAGCAATACACACTAAACTGAGCATGTTCAGAGTGACTCCTAGAGCTCTGTATTATCAGCATATGGATTGGGGACAGTAGAAGAAGGGGAGAATCAGAGAAGACAGGATCAAACAGCCTTTTTACACAATGTGGAGGATTAACCCCTTAGGTTCCACTGTGAGTATAACAAGCATGCTTTACTGCATCTACAGACTTTACTGTTGTGGGTAGAGTAACACTTTAATATACCATGTTTTGATTTTGATGGCTGTTTTAAGACTCTGCCCAATATTGGGAATTCTAAATAACGGGTATATGATTGATAGTAATATCTGAATGACATATTACACCCTTTTTGGGTCCATGAATATCCTTATATTGCCAATAGTTAATTCTTTAAAGAGGTATTCTAAGCAACCAGTGAAAACATTTACCAAATTGCTAATTTTATGCAGTAAGTCGGACAAATCACTGTGTTCACCTTCTGCTCATCTATGGTCACCTTAAGGGCTCTGTGTTGACAAGCTTTGGTCTTGTGTCAATGGACCCAATTCGAGACATTTCTGAGATCATTCAGAATTCATTGACAGTCGCACATGGCCTACAGTTGATCACCTTCTACGCTGCATTTGACCTGCTTCAAGCAGGTTTGGCATTTCCATGAACATACAAAACAAGCTTGAATTCAACTAAATCTTCTTGACATAGACCCTAAAGCAGAACCTGGACATGAGAGGACAGTCCCCCATTCTACTCATTTCAGTTTGAGAGGGCCAATATCTCATGCCTGTGGTGACAGACAGATGCCAACTGACTAACAACCATAGGTAGGTACGTGAATCAACTTGTTGATAAGATATGTCCGGTGTCATGTTTCAGATGACTGTCATATGCCTTTAAGTGTTCTCTGTATTTTGTCTCTGCTCCTCCCTTTCCTCTGGTTTAGTTCTGCTGTATAGATAGCCCTCCCCTTTCCCAGAAATGCATTTCAGCTTCATGCTTCATGTCTTATGGAAGTAGATCACATTATGATCTTTTGACCTATCCGATGTTCATTGTTGTAAGATTCTATCAGTTTATGGAATAAACTTCACAAGATCTACAAGATGTCATCCGATCGAGTTACTGCCTGTGTTATTCAACTAAGATTGGAGTTATCGCTATCTCATCACAACTGTACGTTACAGAGATCACACGTAGATTGGAGAGATAGAACATCCGGTATGCTATTTTCTCCACCAAGATCAGTCCAGACACTGACCAAGCTGTCAACAGTGGGATGGGGCCCGATCATGTGACAACTGTAAACACATGGAAGCTGCTCTGCCTCCATGCATTAAAACCCACTTAAAGAGCACAGGTAGGGGTTGGCCTCTTGCTGGCCCTAAGAAAGGTGGGCTTTTTAATGACTAGCCACGACATATATGCATTCATGGTGGCAGGAGATTGTGTGCTGAGAGTTCACTTTCAGCATACCAACCAAACTTGTCACTGCCAGGTCTTGGTCAAGGCTTCTGATTGCCAGCAGGATGAGTTCCCGATCATGTGACCACTGTGAGAGCTAATCATAGCAATCACATGATACGGAAGCAATGCCACCTCCCAGGCTTTAAAGTCCAGTTAAAGTGCCACTGGAAGGTGGTGTTACAGGGCTAAGGATAGGTAAACCTTAACACAAAGTTTACTTTTGTAATGACTTTAGATAGAAAATTAGATTTATATGGCTTTGCCACGTAGTCCCTTGTTGGCTTCCAATGCTTTTGCTTTGCCATGGAGATTGGCTGCCATTAAAAGTGACTTTTGGTAGTATACATGTATGGAATTACAGACCAGGAAGTCAGTTGTGTTTGGAAAACACTTACCCCACAACACTGCCTTTATTTCAAATAAATTCATTTTTTTCTGAATATTATACGCATGTATCATTTATTCATAGTGGAAATATTTTAACATAATTTAAAGGCTATTAATAAAAATCTGGTGTCTACCATCAGTTTTTTTTCCCAACACCACTTTATTAAATAATCCTTTACATCGTCAGTGTGCTACAAATGGGGGCAGAGAATTATTTTTTCAGTTGAAGTCATATAGGACTAAATAAATTATGTAACATAAATTAATCCATCATCTATTGTCTCTTCCTTGCTGACCATGTTGTGCTCACTTGGGTGATTAACTTTAGGTTTGCAGCAGGATTTGCAGTATTTTTTGCAGAGCGTCCTCCAGAGTTCAGTGTACTGGCGGTGGCAAAGTCCCAGGATCACAGGGACGATAGTGGCACTTCCACTTCCAATGCATGTGAGTGTGAGGACAATCTTCCAGCTGATATCATAGTTCTCCAGAGCCAACACCGAGACCTGAAGGACTGCTATGTAAGGAACCCAACAAATGATGAACGTCACAGAGAAGATGGCGATGCATTTGGCATAGTTTAGGTCCATCTGGCGCTCTAGCTCTGTGGCTGCCTCCCGCTGAACCGACCGGTGAAGCTTTTTAATCTCCTTTAGCTGTGTCCTGGCCACCAAAAGAAGTTTGATGGTAATGAAGCTCATGACCAGGATGGAAGGGATGACTACACCGTAGGTCTCCAGGTAAATATAGACGTTTGGGAATACTTGCTTATAGGAGCAGGTTAGACTGTCGTTCCAGTTATTCCAACCCAACACGGGCAGACTGGCAAATGTCAATGGCAATGCCCACACCATAAACAAAGAGAAAGGCACACAACGGTGGACCCAAATGCTCCGATAATGCAAGGGGTATACAATGCACAAGTACTTCTCATAATGAACCATCAGCAGGTTGGCTAGAAATGAGAGGAAGAAGAAATTTGGAGATATGAAAGCAAGGAGACACCAGTGATACCCCAGGTTTCTATTATACCTCATGCGGGGAATGCATGGCAAGAACACCCCTGTAAAGAAGTCCGCGAACAGCAGGCTGAGGAAGAAATAGTTGGCTGTGTTGTGCAACTTCTTGTTAAAGACAATTCCAATGATGATGAAGAGGTTGGAAAGGATGATGAAGGCAGACAGAGGGCTGGAGAGCAAGAAGATCAGCCTTTCCTCTTCATAGGTCGGAGAGCCTGTAGAGTTCGCAGCTTCACCCATCTCTATATTTCAGGGGGTCAGTGACTTTAACATATCCTTCACAATTTTTTTTAGGACGTTTTCCTGAAGGTCATGAGGAAGACACCAATATTCACCCCAACAATTCATTTTCTGAGCAGGCAGTCTAAGAAGAGAAAGGTAAAGGAATATGGAGTTACAAATAAAAAATTTTCAGGATAAAAATCACATTTTTAAATTTTTGGAAAACCTTGTGGATTTCAGTAAACATTTCCATTTGCAAAGCTAAACTCCAGCTTAACAGCTAAATACATTGTAGAAACACACTCACCAGCCACTTTATTAGGTACAACTTGCTAGTGCTATGAAAATATCACCCACACCATTACACCACCACCAGCAGCCTGAACCGTTGGAAGGATGGATCCATGCTTTCATGTTATCTACGCCAAATTCTGACCCTACCATCTGAATGTTTCAGCAACCAGTTTGCCCATTCCCCTCTGACATCAACAAGGGAATTTTGTCCACACAACTGCCGCTCACTGTTTTTTTTCTCTTTTTTGGACCTTCTCTGTAAACCCTAGAGATTGTGCGTGAAAATCACAGTAGATCAGCAGTTTTTGAAATACTCAGACCAGCCCCTCTGGCATCAACAATTGGTGGCATCAGACGAACAACTCCAATAACTGTACACTCACTTTATTAGGTTAGACCTGTTCAATTGCTTGGTAACACAAACTGCTAACTAGCCAATCACATGGCAGCAACTCAATGCATGGAGGTGGTGAAGAAGACTTGCTAAAGTTCAAACTGAGCATCAGAATGGGGAAGAAAGGGGATTTAATTGTCATAGCCAGTTCAATTCCAATATAGTCTAATGCAATTCTAAAATTCTTAAATTTCAAAAATTAAGGGGGCACAGAATTTTGCATTATTTATTCAGTTACATCCGAAAAGATTGAATTCTTCCAAATAGTTTGGCTATACAAATATCACATCCACCCGAAATATCTAAACTGAAAACTAATATATACAGTTGCAAGAAAAAGTATGTGAACCCCTTGGGATTACGTGGAGTTTTGCATGAATTGGGCATAAAATGTGCTCTGAAAGTCATCTAAGTCACAACAATAGAAGAACACAGTCTGCTGAACATAATACTACACAAACATTAGATGTTGCCATGGTTTAATTGCACATAACATGTAAACATTCACAGTGCAGGGAGGAAAAAGTATGTGAGGCCCTAGCTTAATGACTTCTCCCAGAGCTAATTGGAGCCAGGAGTGAGCCAACCTTGACTCCAATCAGTGTGATGATATTGGATGTGTTGCTGACAGCTGTCCTGCCCTTAAAAAACATACACCTGTTTTGGGTTTACTGGTTTCAAGAAGCACTGTCTGATGTGAACCATGCCTCGCAGAAAAGAGCTCTCAGAAGACCTACGATCAAGAATTGTTGACTTGCATGAAGCTGGAAAGGGTTACAAAAGTATCTCCAAAAGCCTTGATGTTCATGTGTCCACGGTAAGACAGACTGTCTACAAATGGAGAAAGTTTAGCACTGTTGCTACTCTCCCTAGGCGTGGTCGTCCTGTAAAAATGACTGCAAGAGCACAGCGCAAAATGCTGCATGAGGTAAAGAAGAATCCCAGAGTGTGAGCTAAAGACCTACAGAAATCTCTGGCACATGCTAACATTTTTGTTGACACATCTACAATAAGGAAAACATTAAACAAGAATGGAGTACATGGGAGGACACCACGGAGGAAGCCATTGCTGTCCAAAAAGAATATTTGAAGTTTGCAAAAGAGCACCTGGATGTTCCACAGCACTACTGGCAAAATATACTGTGGACAGATGAAACCAAGATTGAGTTGTTTGGGAAGAACACACAACACTATGTGTGGAGAAAAAAAGGCACAGCACACCAACATCAAAACCTCATCCCCACTGTGAAACATGGCGGAGGGAGCATCATGGTTTGGGGCTGCTTTGCTGCCTCAGGGCCTGGACGGATTGTTGTCATTGATGGGAAAATGAATTCCAGAGTTTATCAAGACATTTTGCAGGAAAATGTACGACCATCTGTCCGCCAACTGAAGCTCCGCAGAGGATGGGTGATGCAACAGGACAATGACCCAAAGCATACAAGTAATTCAACAAAACAATGGCTGCAACAACACAGAATAAGCCTTCTGGAGTTGCCCAGTCAGAGTCCTGACCTCAACCCGATTGAAATGCTGTGGCATGACTTTAAGAGAGCGATTCACACCAGACATCCCAAGAATATTGCTACACTGAAACAGTTTTGTGAAGAGGAGTGGTCCAAAATGACTCCAGATCGTTGTGCAGGTCTGAT
Source organism: Staurois parvus (assembly GCF_062004578.1). Lineage (NCBI taxonomy): Eukaryota > Metazoa > Chordata > Amphibia > Anura > Ranidae > Staurois > Staurois parvus. Next base: position 306,636 of record NW_028318599.1, read on the forward strand.
CTGCAACTACAGGAAACGTTTGGTTGAGGTTATTGCTGCCAAAGGAGGGTCAACCAGTTATTAAGTCCAAAGGTTCACATACTTTTTCCTCCCTGCACTGTGAATGTTTACATGTTATGTGCAATTAAACCATGGCAACATCTAATGTTTGTGTAGTATTATGTTCAGCAGACTGTGTTCTTCTATTGTTGTGACTTAGATGACGTTCAGAGCACACTTTATGCCCAATTCATGCAAAACTCCACGTAATCCCAAGGGGTTCACATACTTTTTCTTGCAACTGTATATATTAGTTTTAAGTTTAGATATTTCGGGTGCATTTGATATTTGTATAGCTAAACTATTTGGAAGAATTCAATCTTTTCGGATGTAACTGAATAAATAATGCAAAATTGAAATGGCTCAACATAACGAATATGACGAAACAAAATTCTTCAACGACGAATACAACCGACATGAAACAAAATTTTTTGGTGTACATATGTTTACTGCCTATACACCTGTGCCTATGATTGGATAGTAAAGGAGCAGCAATGGTTTTATGAGGTCCTCTCTCTGCTCTCTCACACTGTCAACATGTTCTTTGTAAAAACATGCATATAAATCTCATCTGTTTGGGTGTAAGTGCTGCCCTCTCCCTTTCCCAGTTCCATGACAGGATGCAGTTTCCTTTCCTGGTCTTATTTTTGTTTTGTGGTGGTGGTGTTTTTGGGGGGGGGGGGGGTGGTATGGTGTGGGTGGTGGCGGTCTTATGACTGGATTAGTATTTTTTTTATTATCTGCCTGGAGTTCAGCTTTTCCTAAGAATAGTCCTTCTACTTAATAGCGTTTCTGATCTTCATCACTGGATCAGCCACTACAATGATAAACTAGTAAAAAATGCCCCGCGATGTTATTTTTTCTCTTTATGAGGATCTCTCTCAGCTATTCCTTTCCTCTTCTTCCATCATATATTTCATACATCATATATGCTTTTACAGAGATTTACAGAAGACATCAAACTAGAGCCTCTCACAATCCAATGACTCCATCAAAGTCATAGACACACTCAACCATCCCAGACCTCTCCAAAAATGGCTACTGATAGCAGAGGTATGGATGTAAATGCTTGAGGGAATGTTTCTACATCAAGAACTGGTCTTGATTGTGGAATGCATGTATACACTATCAATGCATTTCAAGACACCAACAATGGACACTTCATTAGGAAGGTGTGGGTAAGCACTTCAAGGCTGCAGAGTGACAATCTTTTCTGTAGCTTTCAGTGTGTCTTTGACTTTCTGAAATCAATAGAAAGGATCATCAATCTGCAGCCTTAAAGTGTTTACCCACACCTTCCTGATGAAGTGGTCATTGTTGCTGCAATGAAATGCATTGTCAGTATATACATGCATTCCACAATCAGTAAAGACCAGTTCTTGATGTAGAAAGATTCCCTCAAGCATTTTCATCCATATGGTGCCACAGCTATCAATAACCTTTTTTTAGGAGGCTTGTTTCCTCAAAAATAGAGTCTGGGGTGGTTGAGTGTGTCTATCACTTTGATGAAGTCATTGGATTGTAAATAGTGCATTTTATCCCATATCAACAACCATATCCTCCATCGGGATCCAACCACCTTCCCAGCACAGGTTCTTCCAAAATATCACTCCAAAGAGCATCAAGACTGACCTACAGTGGGGCAAAAAAGTATTTAGTCCAACATGACAATGATCCCAAACATACCGCCCGGGCAATGAAGGAGTGGCTTCGTAAGAAGCATTTCAAGGTCCTGGAGTGACCTAGCCAGTCTCCAGATCTCAACCTCATAGAAAACCTTTGGAGAGAGTTGAAAGTCCGTGTTGCCCAGCAACAGCCCCAAAACATCACTGCTCTAGAGGAGATCTGCATGGAGGATGGGCCAACAAACCAGCAACAGTGTGTGCCAACCTTGTGAAGACTTACAGGAAACGTCTGACCTCTGTCATTGCCAACAAAGGATATATAACAAAGTATTGAGATGAACTTTTGATATTGACCAAATACTTATTTTCCACCATAATTTGCAAATAAATTCTTTCCAAATCAGCCAATGTGATTGTCTGGATTTTTTTTCTCATTTTGTCTCTCATAGTTGAGGTCTACCTATGATGCCAATTACAGGCCTCTCTCATCTTTTTAAGTGGGAGAACTTGTACAATTGGTGGCTGACTAAATACTTTTTTGCCCCACTGTATATCTGTGTGGGGACAGAAATAGTCTTGACTGGTTGCTTGACCTTCTCCAAATTGGGTGTCCTGCAACCCTACCTTTGTGAGCACTGGTTCTAAATTACTTGATTTACACAACTCAATACAACTGAGACCCAAATGCTACACTGAGAAGGATCTCTCCTGGGACTTTACACTCACCGTTCACTTTATTAGGTACACCTGTTCGATTGCTTGGCAACACAAATTGCTAATCAGCCAATCACATGGTAGCAATTCACTGCATTTAGGCATCTAGACGGGATGAAGAAAACTTGAAGTTCAAACTTCAGAATGGGGGAGAAAGAGGATTTAAGTGATTTTGAACATGGCATGCTTGTTGGTGCCAGACAGGCTGGTCTGAATATTTAAAAAACTGCTGATCTTCTTGGATTTTCACATAGAACCATCTCTATGATTTACAGAGAATGGTCCAAAAAAGAGAACATTTCCAGTGAGCGGCAGATGTGTGGAGGAAAATGCCTTTTTGATGCCAGAGGTCAGAGGAGAATGGGCAGACTAGTTTGAGATGATAGAAAGACAAAAGTAACTCATGTCAAAATGAACCAAAGTATCTGAGGAATGTTTCCAACACTTTGTTGAAGCTCTGACATGAAGAATTAAGGCAGTTCTGAAGGCAATGGGGGGGTCCCACCTGGTACTAGCATGGTGTACCCAATAAAGTGGCCGATGAGTGTATATCTCCTTTTCTTTTCTTCACTCTCCATCCTTTGCAGTTTTTTTCCCTATAAATCAGACCTTATTTAATCAACAGCTGATTAGCCCACCAGTATCTTTTTGGAGCAGGGTTTAATGGAACTAGGGGCGGACTGACAACTCATGGGGCCCCCGGGCGATAGGGGATCATGGGGCCCCTGTGTCCTTGCCCACACTCAAAGCACACCCAAAAAAGCCTATAAAAGATACCAGGGGCATTTCCTGGGGCCCCCTACTGACCCCGGGCCCTCGGGCATTGCCCGAGTGCTCGAATGCTCAGTCCTCCCCTGAATCAAACTATAAGGTTCCTCCAGAGGTTGCTAGGTGTTCCTTGAACAATGAGCAATATCTGCCTCTCAGATAAGTTCCCATTGACACCATTGATCTTTTTAGCTATCTGTATGTGGATAATTCTTCCCATTGGCGACAAATGTAAGGAACATTCTTCCCATTGACCATCACACTAATGTATCATGAGCAGGGGCGGACTGACCATTTGGAAACTCGGGCACTGCCCGAGGGCCCGGGGTCGGTAGGGGGCTCCATGAGATGCCCCTGGTACCTTTTTCATAGGCTTTTTTGAGTTTGGGCAAGGACACAGGGGCCCCATGATCCCCTATTGCCCGGGGGCCCCATGAGTTGTCAGTCCGCCCCTGATCATGCGTTGTAAATATAGTAATTTTTATCAGGTGTTCCCTGAGACTGGAAAGTTCATTCAAGGGTTTCTCTGTGTTGAAAAGGTTGAAAAAGACTGTTTTGGAGCAACTGTAAAACATACTATATACCCTCCATGGAAGCAATACTTTTTTCATAATCAAACCAAATCTAGACCCCACCAATGCCAAACACTGGACAGCAGAAACTACTTTGCATTACGTTTTTAGTTATGTAAATATTGAACATTGCTAATAACTTTTTTAAATCCAGTTCCTTTTCTTGTGTTTTCCAGGCTCTCTACTGCTTTTTGTTGACCCAAAAATATCATTTGTATGCTGAGCTCAGTAGCTCAAGTTGCGAATTTACACACAAATCAGAGAAGTGTCTCCTTCCCCTCCCTATTGACTCTTTTTAGATATTGGCATGCAAAGTTCCACTCAGAGGCAGAGTCCAAAAGCATAAAGATTTTTATAAGGCCTTGTTCACAGGAGGCATACTACAGCACACACCCATGCAAGGGCCATTGTGTTCCATGCATCCCTGTGCAGACGTTCCCATTGATATCGACTGGGATACAGGTCTGCTCCTAATTTGACAGCTGTGCAGGTGCCTGTGAGTTCAGGGACACACATCCATACCAAAATTGTAAACAGCGGCTGCATCCAATTAACATCAATTCCTGCAAGGGGATGCACAGAACACTGGTGCATCCTTGTTCGGGTAAACATGGCCCTTATATGGCTGTACATTCTAGTATGCTCCATGTCCCATTTGAGCAATGCTGACTCTAACACAAGAGGGATAGAAGCAGCACACAGGCTCAGGGATCTCTCACACTGGTCCAGGGGCGGACTGACAACTCATGGGGCCCCTGGGCAATAGGGGATCATGGGGCCCCTGTTTCCTTGCCCAAACTCAAAAAAAACTATAAAAAAGGTACCAGGGGCATCTCATGGGGCCCCCTACTGACCCCGGGCCCTCGGGCAGTGCCCGAGTTTCCAAATGGTCAGTCCACCCCTGCACTGGTCTGTACTCTCCCTTCCAATATCTTCAAAACACGTCCCTTATGAGTCCAAACCAGATCCGCAAAAAACAATCCCTCAGTCAGCTCCAGCAAATTCCAGCAGAATTGGCCCCCCCAGCTACCTTAGCTGGGACTTCAATGAGCAGCAGACACATGGCAGGCCTGTCCAAAAGGGCAGCAGCCCTCCAGGCTGGGATCTCCTCTTCTAGGACAAGAACCCCTCTGTTCCAAGCCCCATGCTATTTATGCTCCCTCCCAGCCACCATCTGGGCACCTCTCCCCAGGGATTGGCCAGGGCTGCATAAAGATTCAGCTGCTGATTTGACTCTCCCAGGATGCTATCTTCTGGAACTCTTACAGACAGACAAAGGAAAGCAGTCAACCATGCAGCCAGTGAATCACAGAACAGACCAAAATAATCACATGCAGCCCAACTGGTTACAGTCAACCAGTAACTGGATTTACCTAATCTAGGAGGGTGCTACAATAACTTAAAAAAAATGTAAACAAAATCGACCCAAAACCTTTTTTAAAAATAAACACCACGGTCCGTTCCTACATTTCCTCCATATTTCCCATTCTTTATGCATGATGTCCACTTATGTTCTAAAACGCCAGACAAAGACTAATTGACCCCAAAATAGGCGCCATGGAAAATAAAACATACAAAAGCGCAGTCCTAAAAGAAGCATGCAGTGACAAGTTTCCAGTGTCACTGTTTTCATAGGTGTCCTCTGGAAGCAAGTAGTGTAAATTTTATATAGAAGACTAATGGGTTCGCTCGGCTATTTCCCCCATGTACCAAATTGTATTGTAACTGTAATGTCTACCTTCTTTTTGCGCAAACTGTTGGCGCAATATAAATCCTGTATAATAATAATAATGTAAAGAGCCGGGAATAATGTCTGTTTCTGAGCGCCGAGTTTCCAAGTCTTCACCTGGTCACAAATGGTTTTCCTAGAAAACTATAGCAACTGCAGCTTTATGGTTGGGGATGGGTTAGGAGTCATAAAAATGCTACCAAATTCCCTCTCGCCTACGGGGGCGTTGGAGCCAAACTGCATAAACATCCGCACAGGGAATGGACTTTTTATAGCCACTTTTCTATGAAGCGGGATTCAATTATCTTGTTAAAGTCAGTAAACAGTCAATGGAAACTGCATTCGAAGAGCACAAAACATGTTCCTGGCTCATCATGGCGTGAGCACTTTGAGCAAGATTCTCGCTAAGGCTCCCAGGTGGTGGAGTGCAAAGGGTGACACTACGAGGGCCATGTAAGTGGACCCAGACCAAAGGTCAATGTAATGGAGGTATAAAACCTTGTTCACAACAAGCATGCAGGGTACAATGCATAGAATATAAAGGACTAAGCCATCAAAAGAGCTGAATGCATCTTTTATTCAGGTTTTAGTTTCTAGTTACATGATTGCTACTCAACTTTAAGGGGGGTATTTAAAAACTTTGCAGAGCTTTTCCACCTGTGAAACTGTATGTGCATTTGTTCTGTCCAAATGCCAGCAAAATCGAACTTTACTAGGCTATTTTCTCTCCAGGTATGAGGTCAGAAGGTGCAGAAATTGGGGCTGATGTGGGGTCAGAAGGTGCAGGAATTGGGGCTGATATGAGGTCTCAAGGTGCAGGAATTGGAGCAGATACGGGGTCGGAAGGTGCAGGAATTGGGGCTGATATGAGGTCTCAAGGTGCAGGAATTGGGGTGGATATGGGGTCGGAAGGTACAAGAATAGAGGCTGCTATGGTGCAGGATTTGGGAGTGATCTAAAGATCTGAGGTACAAGTATTATGAGTGATCTGAAATCTCAACTGTAGGAACTGTGGCTGATCCAAGGTCTGAAGTGCATGGAATAGGACCGATTTAAGGTCTGAAGTGCATGGACTGGGACTGATTTAAAGTCTGATGTGCATGCACTGTGGCTAATCTGGTGTCTGAAGTGCATAAATTGGGGTTGATCCAAAGTCGGAAGTACATGCTTCAGGGTCAAACTAAGGTCTGAAGTTCATGCATTGGAGATGATCTGAAGTCTGAAGTGCAAGCATTTGGTCTGATCTGAGGTCTGAAGAGCATGTATTGGGACTGATCTGAGGTCTGAAGCGCAAGCATTGGGACCAGGGGCAGACTGACAACTCATGGGGCCCCCGGGCAATAGGGGATCATGGGGCCCCTGTGTCCTTGAACAAACTCAAAAAAGCCTATGAAAAAGGTACCAGGGGCATCTCATGGGGCCCCCTACTGACCCCGGGCCCTCGGGCAGTGACCGAGTTTCCAAATGGTCAGTCCGCCCCTGATTGGGACTGATCTGAGGTCTGAAGAGCATGCATTGGGACTGAACTGTGGTCTGAAGAGCATGCATTGGGACTGATCTGAGATCTGAAGAGCATGTATTGGGATTGATCTGAGGTCTGAAGCGCAAGCATTGGGACCAGGGGCAGACTGACAACTCATGGGGCCCCCGGGCAATAGGGGATCATGGGGCCCCTGTGTCCTTGAACAAACTCAAAAAAGCCTATGAAAAAGGTACCAGGGGCATCTCATGGGGCCCCCTACTGACCCCGGGCCCTCGGGCAGTGACCGAGTTTCCAAATGGTCAGTCCGCCCCTGATTGGGACTGATCTGAGGTCTGAAGAGCATGCATTGGGACTGAACTGTGGTCTGAAGAGCATGCATTGGGACTGATCTGAGATCTGAAGAGCATGTATTGGGATTGATCTGAGGTCTGAAAAGCATGCATTGGGACTGATCTGAGATCCGAAGAGCATGCATTGGGACTGATCTGAGGTGCATGCATTTGGTCTGATCTGATGTCTGAAGTGCATGCATTGGGACTGATCTGAGATCTGAAGAGCATGCATTGGGACTGATCTGAGGTGCATGCATTTGGTCTGATCTGATGTCTGAAGTGCATGCATTTGGTCTGATCTGAGATCTGAAGAGCATGCATTGGGACTGATCTGAGATCTGAAGAGCATGCATTGGGACTGATCTTAGGTCTGAAGAGCATGCATTGGGACTGATCTGAGATCTGAAGAGCATGCATTGGGACTGATCTGAGGTCTGAAGAGCAAGTATTTTTTTGACTGATGTGAGGTCTGAAGAGCATGCATTGGGACCAGGGGCAGACTGACAACTCATGGGGCCCCCGGGCAATAGGGGATCATGGGGCCCCTGTGTCCTTGCCCAAACTCAAAAAAGCCTATGAAAAAGGTACCAGGGGCATCTCATGGGGCCCCCTACTGACCCCGGGCCCTCGGGCAGTGACCGAGTTTCCAAATGGTCAGTCCGCCCCTGATTGGGACTGATCTGAGGTCTGAAGAGCATGCATTGGGACTGATCTGAGATCCGAAGAGCATGCATTGGGACTGATCTGAGGTCTGAAAAGCATGCATTGGGACTGATCTGAGATCCGAAGAGCATGCATTGGGACTGATCTGAGGTCTGAAGAGCATGCATTGGGACTGATCTGAGGTCTGAAGAGCATGCATTGGGACTGATCTGAGGTCTGAAGAGCATGCATTGGGACTGATCTTAGGTCTGAAGAGCATGCATTGGGACTGATCTGAGGCCTGAAGAGCATGCATTGGGACTGATCTTAGGCCTGAAGAGCATGCATTGGGACCAGGGGTGGACTGACCATTTGGAAACTCGGGCACTGCCCAAGGGCCCGGGGTCAGTAGGGGGCCCCATGAGATGCCCCTGGTACCATTTTCATAGGCTTTTTTGAGTTTGGGCAAGGACACAGGGGCCCCATGATCCCTTAATGCCCGGGGGCCCCATGACTTGTCAGTCTGCCCCTGATTGGGACTGATCTGAGGCCTGAAGAGCATGCATTGGGACTGATCTGAGGTCTGAAGTGCGTACATTGGGGCTTTGTGTATGCACACATTTTGCACTCTTAGTTGTACTGCTAATGGCAAGGCAAACTCATTAATAATATATAATAATTAATGAGTTTACGTTTCCATTAACATTACAACTCAGAGTGCAAATATTGAAAACAAACTAAGACCACACCGTGCCATTGTTCACTGGATGTCTAATGCTTGTGAACAGGACTCCTAATGTGGAAAAGATTGCTAAACCTTCCATCCAACCTGGAAATGATTTCAGTTGGAGTTTTGTATACAGGTAAAGAGGAAAAGAATTGTGGGTTCAAGCAATCATTTTTGGCACATCAAATGCCAATTCAGGTTTTTACGCAACACATTGCATTAGGCGGTAAAGGACGTTGAGATAAGGTTGCCCCTTTATTTGAATGCACAGGTGTGACGTGTCCCTTCAATAGGAGAGGGATGGTGGGAAAATTGAAATCCGGTAACTAAAAACTCATAGAAGCTTTAATTAACATGTTCATTCATTTAAAACACAATTTTCAATATTTTAAATCTTCAGCTTTTATGAAAACAATACCCAGTGATCCTTCCATGAAGGTCCTCATTTTGGTCCTTCTTGTTGAAGGGTGACAACGCATTGTCCCTATCTCCCAGTTGTGCTCCTATGTTGTCACCCTGTCACATGAGCTTCTGATGCAAACTGCAAGTGACTGTTTCAACGCATATTATGCTGGTATGGTCCACTGTTGTCACCATCAGGAAACCTGAGATCCTATGTAGCAATGGAGTGCAGGAAGTGACCACAAGAGTTTGCAAGGGGATCAGCAGCACCGAGATGACCGAGAACAAAAGAGGAAAAAGAGGTGGAAATTGGTATTTTATTTTAAAAACTGGTAACGGTTTATGACACGTAGTTCTTTAGCAAACTAAATGTCACTCAACTAGAGTTTGAACCTGTTTTTAAAAAGGGAACTTCACTTCACTCTCTCAAGAAAACTGTTATTAATCCGTGTGCTGATAGCATTAGTTAATTAATAGATTAGAACTCCAGGCAGCTGAAAATGAAAAACAGATGAAAAACATATATGGGAACTGTCAATGGATTTGAATTTTGGTTCATCTATTTCTGAGATTTGCACAGCTCTGCCACACAGTACAGCCATGGTAGGACAAGAGACTAGATTGTTCTCCATTGCAGTTCAGTAATACTTACAGGTCTTGTCCCTCCCCTAGCCTGGGATAGGACAATGAAAGGGAAAGAGGTGGCTGATGAGATCAGTTGTCATCACTGTACTCTCCCCTCCTATCAGCATGCTCCTTGCATTGAAGCATAACTGGCAGGCTCCTTGTGCTGCCCCTCCCAGTCTGAGCTCTGCTGTACAACTGATAGAAGTCAAATTCAGGTACTTACACCACTTTCATGTGAAAAAAAAAAAAAAATATATATATATATATATATATATATATATATATATATATAATTGATTTAAATTGATTTATTTAAATTCCTATTTAAATTCCTAGATTTTAAGCTACTAGAAGCAGGGCCCTCCGATCCCTCTTGTATTGAACTGTATTGCTGCTGTATTGTCTCCCTTTATATTGTAAAGTGCTGAGCAAACTGTTGGCGCTATATAAATCCTGTATAATAATAATAATAACAACAATAATTAATAAATAAATAATTATATATATATTTTATTAAAATAAATCAATTTAAATGATATAATTTACTAAGGAATTCATCATATATACAGTGGGGCAAAAACGTATTTAGTCAGCCACCAATTGTGCAAGTTCTCCCACTTAAAAAGATGAGAGAGGCCTGTAATTGGCATTATAGGTAGACCTCAACTATGAGAGACAAAATGAGAAAACAAATCCAGACAATCACATTGGCTGATTTGGAAAGAATTTATTTGCAAATTATGGTGGAAAATAAGTATTTGGTCACCTACAAACAAGCAAGATTTCTGGCTCTCACAGACCTGTACATTCTTCTTTAAGAGGCTCCTCTGTCCTGCACTCATTACCTGTATCAATGGCACCTGTTTGAACTTGTTATCAGTATAAAAGGCACCTGTCCACAACCTCAAACAGTCACACTCCAAACTCCACTATGGTGAAGACCAAAGAGCTGTCGAAGGACACCAGAAACAAAATTGTAGACCTGCACCAGGCTGGGAAGACTGAATCTGCAATAGGCAAGCAGCTCGGTGTGAACAAATCAACTGTGGGAGCAATAATTAGAAAATGGAAGACATACAAGACCACTGATAATCTCCCTCGATCTGGGGCTCCACGCAAGATCTCACCCCGTTGGGTCAAAATGATCACAAGAACGATGAGCAAAAATCCCAGGACCACACGGGGGGACCTAGTGAATGACCTGCAGAGAGCTGGGACCAACGTAACAAAGGATACCATCAGTAACACACTATGCCGCCAGGGACTCAGATCCTGCAGTGCCAGACGTGTCCCCCTGCTTAAGCCAGTACATGTCCGGGCCGTCCGAAGTTTGCTAGAGAGCATTTGGATGATCCAGAAGAGGATTGGGAGAATGTCATATGGTCAGATGAAACCAAAATAGAACTGTTTGGTAGAAACACAACTCGTCGTGTTTGGAGGAGAGAGAATGCTGAGTTGCATCCAAAGAACACCATACCTACTGTGAAGCATGGGGGTGGCAACATCATGCTTTGGGGCTGTTTCTCCGCAAAGGGACCAGGACGACTGATCCATGTACAGGACAGAATGAATGGGGCCATGTATCGTGCGATTTTGAGTGCAAACCTCTTTCCATCAGCAAGGGCATTGAAGATGAAACGTGGCTGGGTCTTCCAACATGACAATGATCCCAAACATACCGCCCGGGCAATGAAGGAGTGGCTTCGTAAGAAGCATTTCAAGGTCCTGGAGTGGCCTAGCCAGTCTCCAGATCTCAACCCCATAGAAAACCTTTGAACTTTTGCCCAGCGACAGCCCCAAAACATCACTGCTCTAGAGGAGATCTGCATGGAGGATGGGCCAACATACCTGCAATAGTGTGTGCCAACCTTGTGAAGACTTCCAGGAAACGTCTGACCTCTGTCATTGCCAACAAAGGATATATAACAAAGTATTGAGATGAACTTTTCATATTCACCAAATACTTATTTTCCACCATAATTTGCAAATAAATTCTTTCCAAATCAGCCAATGTGATTGTCTGGATTTGTATTCTCATTTTGTCTCTCATAGTTGAGGTCTACCTATGATGCCAATTACAGGCCTCTCTCAGCTTTTGAAGTGGGAGAACTTGCACAATTGGTGGCTGACTAAATACTTTTTTGCCCCACAGTATATATATATATATATATATATATATATATATATATATTATTGATTTAAATGTATTTATTTAAATAAATAAATAAATATATATTATATATATATTAGCTCTCAGCAAGCGACAGCTAACGGCAGATTGCCCACCACACTATTACAGTCTCACTATAAGTCGCTAATCACCACCATTACCAGTGTCATAGCTGCATAAATCCCAGTATATATACCATAGTTTGTAAATGCTGTTACGTTTACACAAACCAATTAATTTACACATATTGACATTTTTTTCTTCACCTAAGACAGAATACAGAAACAGCAGAATACATTTTGGCCTAAATTTATGAAGAATTTAGATTTTATTAGACACCTTTTATAACAGAAAGTAGAAAATTTCTTTTATTTAAAAATGTTTGGTCTTTATTAATTTATGTGAATAATATTATAAAAAAAAAGATATATATTTAGTTTGGGTACAGCGTTGCATGACCGAGCAATTATCAGTTAAAGTAGCGCAGTGCTAAAGTGCAAAAAGAAAAACTGGCCTGATCATGGGGAGGTCAAGTGGTTAATACAGACATTGGTGAGCTTTCTGGAATACCATTGACCTGATTTATGAACTGCTGCACATCTAATCACTCTTTTCTGGAGCTCCTTCCATGCAGGAGAATTCCCCTAAGTGTGTCTGTGATGGAAAATGTGGACCTCATGGATCAGGGATCACACAGAGGTAATGAGATGTAATATGCCCGGGTTTAATATTTAACCTTTCTATAGGAGAGCGGCACCCATGTACGAAGTCTCCATGTTTGGCGACATGCGGCAATATACGCTGACATAAAGAAAAGCGCACATATTCATTATGAGGGTAAATAGAGTTTCTAGGTGTCTGGAAGAATGCCCTTTCCCATTCCGGAACCATTTTTGCAAACGCATTTATTACATATAAAAGGGCAGCAAACACAATAGGAGCAGCGGGGAGGAATGAAAGAATCTGCTATTTACTTCAACTTGTCAACTTCTTTGCTGTGTGTGAAAATACGATGTCATTATGAGGCTTGTTCAGCTGTCATTCCTCCCAACTGCCTGTAGGGGGACACTTAAGAGGACCTGTCATTCATTTTAAAGAGGGAGTTGTAAAGAACATTGCTATTTAGGGCCAGTTTGTAGCATGTATTGTCACCAGGGATGCATCCTACTTATGACAATCGGTGCCGATACCGAGTATTTTCATGAGTACTCGTGAAAATACTACCGATACCTTAACCGATACTTTGCGATAATGGACGCAAATTGCACCGCAAAGATTAGCATGCGGTTTGAACAGGAATGCGAGTCCTGTGCAAATCGCATGCGGTTTCCCCACTGCTCCTGTGTGAGCCCAGGCTTGTCATAGCCCGAGTCCACACTGGAGCGGTGTGGGAAACCTCCCTGCAGGCATCCCATGCTGGGTGTCAGTGGTAGTAGAGGAGAGAAAGCGGTGGGGATTTGAAATCCCCGCCGCTTTCTTTCCTCTCCTTGCAGCGATGACAGTTTGGGTTAGACGGCATCAGCAGCTGACCAATCAGATGATTTCTAAGTGGCACCCCTCTTTGGCTCCCAAAGACTTGTAGAAAGATAGGCCCCCAGCTGAGTACAGCTGGGACCTCGATGAGCAGGCTGGACCCATAGTAGGATGACCAGGAAGGGTTGACAGTCAATCCTCTAGGGAAAAGAACCCCACTAGCTAGTGCTCCAAGCCTATGACTATTTATGCACTTCCCAACCACCATCTGGGCACACCTCCCCAGGGATTGGCTGGAGGTACATAAATATTCCCACATAGAAGAAAAATATATTTTAAAAATATTCTTCCCAAATATATTGACTTGTATTTGAAATACTACAGATGAGCAGTCTGAAACCACATGGAAGAAAAATATATTTTAAATATATTTTTTAAATATTCTTCTTGGGAAGTGCATAAATAGTCATCGACTTGGAGCAATAGCAAGTAGGGTTCTTTTTTTTATTTAAAATATGTTTTTCTTCCATGTGGGAACTGTCACACCCTCAATCCTAACCAAGCTGAGACTGCCCAGGCATACCTTAATAAGATGCTGGTGGGAACAGCCACATTGCAAGGGAGGATTTTTACTTTCCGCAGAGTTCAGCTTTAAGAAAATCAACAGTAATGTAAGTCGCCATGTGCACAGAAGAAGAGACATACTATGCCATATTCAAGGTGGTATGTTCCTGTGGTCATGGCGATCACATCAAACAGGCTGTGAAAGGAAACAAAAGGAGCAGAGGAGTCGTACGGGAAGAAAAAAAAGAGAGGGTGTGGGCTGGTCATAGATCCTAAGTGAATCCAAATGAGATTGCTGTCACCCGTTTTCAGATGACGTCACTCAGCTGGGTCCAGGCTGGGGAAAGATCCTGACTTCAAACTCGGAATCCACCCCACAGTCTGGAGCTGCACCTGGCTCAGCCTCTCAGCGATCCGATGAGAGCCTGAGCTAGCCTCTCCCTCCCCCTCCAGAGCCCAGCGCTCCAGTGACTGGAGGGCCGAGCAGAGAGCGGTAACTGACAGTCACCGCTCTCTGCTCAGAACGGCTGTGAGAACTCAGCGATCCGCGGTCATGTGATCATCAAGTTCTCACACTTAGAGCCGGCGGGGGACAGATGCAGCATCCACCTATGTAAGTATGATTGCAGAAAAAAAAAATAAGTCCATCCTTCTTTTTTAATGCAGAACTGAACCGTATTCAAGTACTGCAAACTGAAAACGCTATTCCAATCATTTTTAATATTCAAAGCAAACACCCCCATTCATCCACGTCTCCAGGCTTTATTTTGTTGAGAAATCACGTTGGAAAACACCCCTCCCCCTTGCAATTATAGCTGTGGCCATCTTGAGTAAGGGCAGATGATGCATGTAGCATTTACTTCTTGGAATCCATTTGCCCTTAGCTCAGGCATGTGCAGGAAGGAGGGTGTGCTTAGCTGAGAAACCCCTCCTCCCCTCCTGAAAACTTCTGGATTGTATGAGTGTTGTATCCCCCCTCCCGCCCTCACTTTTGATGTATCTTATCTGTAGCCCTTTTTTTTTTTTTCTCTCAATCCATTCTAACATTCTGCTTAAACTTTGTGATTTTTAATAGTACTGCTTAGACCTTGAAGAAGGGGACATACCCCGAAAGCTTGTCCTCAAAATTGTATGTTAGTGCAAATAAAAAAAGTATCACGGACAGTACTCAATTGTTTCTGTATGCCTAGGCCAGAAACCAGGAAGTAACCGAAGAAATGCAAATAAAAAGTTTTCAATAAGTAAATATGACATACTTTCCTAGAGTATCTATTTACTAATGCTAGCAGCATAATGATTAAAAATAGTTCCTTCTGACTGAGATTAGTTCCGCTTTAACTACTGAAAATACTATAAATATATAATTTAGGAAGCAGTGTGGCTTAGTAGTAGCACCACTGCCTGGCAGCATTACTAGGGTTTTCAAACATGATATTACCTGCATGGAGTTTGCATGTTCTCCCTGCTACTGTGTGGGTTTCCTCCGGGTCCTCCAGTTTCCTCCCACATTATATATATATATATATATATATATATATATATATACTGTATAGATAGATATATGGACAATGTAGCATTCTTTTTTCCTGTAAATACACAATGGTGTCCTGTAATATAGGGGTCGGTGAATAAATCACAAAGATTTTTACTTCTTTTGTAAGTATGAAGTGGGGGTTTCCTGACCACGGGACTCCATTCTCCATCGCCTGCATGGGCGGAGTCTGTTGGGGACTTTCGTATCCGCTCTGATGAGTTGTACTGTACGTGTGTATGAGTGGAATGCCAGGATTGTGTCCAGTGTCCATCCCAAGCAGATTGGCTCTTTAATAAATGGCTCATGAAATTATCTGAATTCCGTCTAGGTTCACACCTATGCAGCTTGCTTTTGATCTGTTTCTGCATTGTGTTGCGTTTTTGCACTTGCGGGTCTGATGCGTTTTGCATTTTTTTACTTGTTGCTAGGCAGATTTAAAAAGCAAAGCGCAGCAAAAACGCAGCAAAAATGCACTACATGCTCTCCTGCCGCGTTTCCATTGAATTCTATAGAACCCAAAATGCAGCTTTTTGCGTTCAAAAACGTCCCTGACCCTTTCCAAAAAACGCACTGGGTGAAAATGCGGAGAACGTGTCCTAGGAAATCATGTTAAATGGACTGTACTGCGTTTCTGCAAAATTATTATTATTATTATGCAGGATTTATATATTATTATTATTATTATTATACAGGATATATATAGTTCCAACAGTTTGCTCAGCGCTTTACAATATTAGAGAGACAGTACAATTACAATACATTTCAGTACAGAAGGAATAGGAGGGCCCGGCTCGTGGAGCTTACAATCTAAAGGAAGGGGGAGGTGATACAAAAGGTGATAGCAAAATGCTGCGGAAAACGCTTAGGTGTGAACCTAGGATTCAGGTCCAGCGATTTTTGCAGCCACTAGATGCTGAAAATCCCTGTGGTAGGCACTGCTATTCCAGCGATCTTCAGTAGCTTCTGGGTTCCTTGCCACCGCCATGCAAAGTGTTCTGTGATTGGATGAGGTGACGATTGTGACGTAACTGCCCTTTCACCTATATCTGGTCTCCCCAAGGTGAGAGGATATAGTGAATGCAGGGTTCGTGAGAGCGGATATAGTGAATGCAGGGTCCGGGGAGAGCGGATATAGTGAATGCAGGGTCCGGGGAGACCAGATATAGTGAATGCAGGGTCCGTGAGAGCGGATATAGTGAATGCAGGGTCCGGGGAGAGCGGATATAGTGAATGCAGGGTCCGGGGAGACCAGATATAGTGAATGCAGGGTCCGGGAGAGCGGATATAGTGAATGCGGGGTCCGTGAGAGCGGATATAGTGAATGCAGGGTTCGGGGAGAGCGGATATAGTGAATGCAGGGTCTGGGGAGACCAGATATAGTGAATGCAGAGTCCGGGGAGACCGGATATAGTGAATGCAGGGTCCCGGGAGACCAGTGATAGTGAATGCAGGGTCCGGGAAGACCAGATATAGTGAATGCAGGGTCCAGGGAGACCGGATATAGTGAATGCAGGGTCCGGGGAGACCAGATATAGTAAATGCAGGGTCCGGGGAGACCAGATATAGTGAATGCAGGGTCCGGGGAGACCAGATATAGGAGCACTTTAACTGAAAAAAATTTTTTTTATGCTGCTGAGTACACAGAGCTCACTACACGCCATGTGATGCGGGTTTATATCAGTTGTCTATCATCCTGGGAGTCACATATGAATGCAGGGTCCGGGGAGAGCGGATATAGTGAATGCAGGGTCCGGGGAGAGAGGATATAGTGAATGCAGGGTCCGGGGAGACCAGATATAGTGAATGCGGGGTTCGGGGAGAGCGGATATAGTGAATGCAGGGTCCGGGGAGAGCGGATATAGTGAATGCAGGGTCCGGGGAGAGAGGATATAGGGAATGCAGGGTCCGGGGAGAGCAGATATAGTGAATGCAGGGTCCAGGGAGACCAGATATAGTGAATGCAGGGTCCAGGGAGACCGGATATAGTGAATGCAGGGTCTGGGCAGTTGATCCAATCAGAGAACACTTTTTGGCTCTAATACAGGAGGTGTGTCACCAGCCAGATCACCAGGTGAAAAGAGAGGGGAAAAAAGCCAAAAAAAAAGAAAAAGATTGGTGAACTGCAATATATTACATGTAATGCTGCTTTAAAAGGAAACATACTCTGGAAGCTGTGATTAGAATGACATCATCTATAGTAAAAAAAAGATCTATATATAAGAATATAAAAGTGCAAACAACTACAAAGTAACAATAGCAAATCTCTGAAAAAAACGAGGTCATGGGCTGCTGAGATTTGCCGCATCAAACAGTACCCGACGCGTTTCAACTTTATTTTTGGGTATAGTGGTGGTTTTGATGCTCATCAAATAAATCAGGAAATTGAACCACGTGCTAGCATAATTCACTTCCTCCGCCGCTGAAAAGGAAGCAATCTTACAGATTAGAATAATATTTTTCTTTTCATTCTGCTCAATAAACACGTGAAGATTTGTTGTACCATCTTTCCAGAGGTACCCGCTCCCACTTCCACTGCGATTACCTAGGTGATCGGAAGCGGAAGTTGTCCTCTCCCCTTCCCTCCCCATAGTCTTCTGGGACACGTGACAGGCCCCAGAAGACTATGGGGCCATTCATACAAAGCGCAGTGCTTCTCGCAGCCGGGTGCCCACACTGAAAATGCCGGTGCGGGGGAGAGAAGACAGACGGTGAAACCAGTGATGGTGAGGACACCGCAGGACCGAGGGACAGGTAAGTGGTTGTATGTTAAAAGTCAGCAGCTACAGTTTTTGTAGCTGTCGACCTTTATTTTTTTTTTTTTTCAGGTGGAACTCCGCTTTAACTACTTGCCCTCCAGAGGATTTCCCCCGCTTCCGGACCAGGCCATTTTTTTTGCGCTACGTTACTTTAACTGACCATTGCGCGGTCATACAACGCTGCACCCAAATGAAATTTACGTCCTTTTTTTCACACAAATAGAGCTTTCTTTCGGTGGTATTTTATCATCTCTGCATTTTTAATTTTTCACGCTATAAACAAAAAAGACCGACAATTTTGAAAGAAAAAACAATATTTTTGACTTTTTGCTATAAAACATGTCCAGTAAAAAATGTTTTTAAAAATCACATTTTGTCATACATTTAGGCCAAAATGTATTCTGCGCTGTGTCTTTGCTGGATGGGCTAAGTCTGTGCTGGATGGGCTGTGTCTTTGCTGGGCAGGATGTCTCTTTGCTGGACGGGCTGTCTCTTTGCTGGACGGGCTGTCTCTTTGCTGGATGGGCTGTCTCTTTGCTGGATGGGCTGTGTCTTTGCTGGATGGGCTGACTCTTTGCTGGACATGCTGTCTCTTTGCTAGATGAGCTGTGTTTTTGCTGCGCAGGATGTCTCTTTGCTGAAGAGGCTGTCTCTTTGCTGAACAGGCTGTCTCTACTGGACGGGCTATCTCTTTGCTGGATGGGATGTCCCTTTGCTAGTTGGAATGTCTCTTTGCTATATGGGGATGTCTGTTTGCTGGACTGGGATGTCTCTTTGCTATACAGGGATGTCTCTTTGTTGGATTGGGATGTCTCTTTGCTGGACTGAGCCATCTCTTTGAATATATAGGGGGCACTGTGATTAGATCTCTAGGGGCACTGTAATGTAAAGGGGCATTATGATATCAAGGGGACTGTGCTTTAAAGGGGCACTGTAAAAATACAGTGCCCCTTTATATCACAGTGCATATTCCATCATCATCTGTTCTGCGAGCGTCCTTGCTAACCCAACACCCCCCTGGAAAAATTGGCTACTCAGTCTATCAGTCTAAAAAGCCCAGGCCTGACTGACACAGTAATAATGGCACTGGGCAGGAAGGGTTTAACATCTGGGGCGATCAAAGGGTTAACTGTGTGTATGTGCTTTAGTGTGTAAGTACATTGCTTTGTATGGCTCTGCTATGCAGGAGCTGACGGGAGAGATCTGTATTGTTTACATACAAGTTTTTCCCCTGTCAGTGATACTCGGCAATCACCAGGTGCCGGTGGGGAATCACCGGCCGGGACCCGGTGATCGACAGCCGAGGCCATGAATGGTGTAGGCGCCCCCTACCCAAAAATGCTAAATCACGTGATTTTTCTCAGCCATGCTGCATGCCGCCCTGTAGCAGTATAGCTGATATAGGGCAGCTGGGAAGCGGTTAATGTTAACTGGTTTGCGCCCAGCCTATTGTACAATGACAGCCAAAAGTGTGTGTGTGTGTGTGTGGGGGGGGGGGGGGGGACCGCTGTCATTCTGGGAGGATGTCATATGATATCTTCCCATTCTCACTGCACATACATGTGAAACGTGCAGCGCTGCAATCGTTGGTCCCTCGGACACAGCACATCACCAATCAGGGTAAAGAGCCAATGATGTTGGCTCTCTAACATGTACTCAGCTGTGTCCAATCCTGTATTTAGTGTAATATGTTTCTATTTCGTATGTAGCGCATTTTTTATAATAAGAAGAAATGTGAACTGGATGGGCTTTTGTCTTTTTTCAGCCAGACTAACTATGAATGCAAAAAAATCTTATTGGAATATTCACGCTACGCTTGCTAGAATAAAAATGAATGAATACGAATCAATTCAGCTTATTCATTATATCGTTACATTATTTTGAATGCTTCAAACATGAACAAAGGCCCAAACTATTGCGTCACATCATCCAAACAAGTGAATAAAAGATGGATGCCAGCACATGGAGTAACATAACTTCTGGGAAAAGGTGAGTCACATATCACCTATAGAGCCACCTAAGAGAGAGACCGTGGATTATCAGCAACATCCAGCGGGTGGAGGAATATCTGGCTTGACCTGACCTTTAGGAGCTACCAGTGGATCTTATAGAGATAACTTATCTCTAAATGCACAGATACACTGTGCATCTGGTGAGTGCACAGCCTTATCCTTTTCACGTTCACTGCATGGAAGCAGCACTTTGAAGGAGAGAAATTATCACAAAGACTGTTTTTGCACTGCATGTTACTCTGCTTGTGACATAATGTTTGGGATCACATTAGTCACTTAACCACTTTATTGATATCTTGGATGTTTTTTCACTTATATACTTGTGATATAGCGCCGCATCTTTTATATTTCAAGTTAATAAAAATGAATTTGTTGTTTCCATATAAATTATTTTGGTGAAATTTGTTACTATTGTGATTCGGGGATTCAAATACATAGTTACATAGTTAGTCTGGCTGAAAAAAGAAAAAAGTCCATCCATTTCAACCATAGAAAAACAAGTTATAATCCTACACCCACAGTTTATCCAGAGGAAGAGAAAAAAAAAACCCAGCAAAGCACGATCCAATTTGCTCCTGCAGGGAAAAAAAATTCCTTCCTGATCCCCCGAGAGGCAATCAGATATTCCCTGGATCAACTTTACCTATAAATGTTATATCCAGTTATATTCTGTATATCTAGGAAGGAATCCAGGACTTTTTTGCAGCAATCCATTGAGCTAGCCAGAACCAACTCTTGACGGGGTCTATTCCACATTTTCACAGCTCTTACTGTGAAGAAACCTTTCCATTACATGTGAGTCTCTAAATCACATAGCGCTGTGGCCCCATGGCAAGGTTTAGTAGTTTGTTTTGTCTAGGGGAGAAGCAGTTTTAATGACCTGAACTTTCACTTCCCCAGTGCACCATTCCTTGGTATCATCATGTCCAGTGGAATGCTATGGACCCTGCTTTGGACTTGATTATTATTATTTATTACAGGTACATATATACAGGGGCGGACTGACCATTTGGAAACTCGGGCACTGCCCAAGGGCCCGGGGTCAGTAGGGGGCCCCATGAGATGCCCCTGGTACCTTTTTCATAGGCTTTTTTGAGTTTGGGCAAGGACCAGGGGCCCCATGATCCCCTATTGCCCGGTGGCCCCATGAGTTGTCAGTCTGCCCCTGCATATATAGCACCATCAATTTACATATATAGTACATTCACATCAGTCCCTAACCCTCAAGGGGTGTACAATCTAAGGTCCCTAACTCACATTCATACATACACATACTAGGGACAATTTAGACAGGAGCCAATTCACCTACCAGTATGTCTTTGGAGTGTGAGAGGAAACCAGAGTACCTGGAGGAAACCCACGCAGGCACAGGGAGAACATGCAAACTCCAGACAGATTGTGCTGTGGTTAGGATGTGAACCAACGACCCGAGTACTGCCAGGCGGAAGTGCTAACCATTTAGCCATTGTACTACCTGCGGTGACATCAGAAACCTAGACAGCTGGACCATGTGGGGAGAAAACACTGCAGGGATCAGTCTTGCTTTGGAGAGGAGAGGAGGATCAAGTAAGTAAATCTTTTTTTTCCCCCAAGACCAAAAAAGAGCAGGCACAGCGCCACTGCAAGGGATAATTTCTAAGTTGGCCAGAGTTGGTCTTTAATCTTTTGTTTAGAGGCAGGGAAAAAAAACAACGCCGGACACCCCTAAAAGCAGTGTTATATCCTCAGTGTGCGTGAGGCCTACAAGATGAGAGTAGAAGATAATTGCTGTTGCTAACTTTTTTTTTAAAGTTGTGAGCTCTGGGGCTGTCATTCTTAAAGTGTTATTAAACCCCGGACCCTGCATTCATTATATCTGGTCTCCCCGGACCCCGCATTCACTATATCCGGTCTCCCCGGACCCCGCATTCACTATATCCGCTCTCCCCGGACCCCGCATTCACTATATCCGCTCTCCCCGGACCCCGCATTCACTATATCCGGTCTCCCCGGACCCCGCATTCCCTATATCCGGTCTCCCCGGACCCCGCATTCACTATATCCGGTCTCCCCGGACCCCGCATTCACTATATCCGGTCTCCCCGGACCCCGCATTCACTATATCCGGTCTCCCCGGACCCCGCATTCACTATATCCGGTCTCCCCGGACCCCGCATTCACTATATCCGGTCTCCCCGGACCCCGCATTCACTATATCCGGTCTCCCCGGACCCCGCATTCACTATATCCGGTCTCCCCGGACCCCGCATTCACTATATCCGGTCTCCCCGGACCCCGCATTCACTATATCCGGTCTCCCCGGACCCCGCATTCACTATATCCGGTCTCCCCGGACCCCGCATTCACTATATCCGCTCTCCCCGGACCCCGCATTCACTATATCCGCTCTCCCCAGACCCTGCATTCACTATATCCGCTCTCCCCGGACCCTGCATTCACTATATCCGCTCTCCCCGGACCCTGCATTCACTATATCTGCTCTCCCTGCATGGGTTTTCTTCGGATACTCGGGTTTCCCCCGGATACTCTGGTTTCCTCCCACACTCCAAAGACATGCTGGTAGGTTAATTGGCTCCTGTCTAAATTGTCCCTAGTATGTGTATGTATGATGTGAGTTAGGGACCTTAGACTGTACGCCCCTTGAGGGTTAGGGACTGATGTGAATGTACAATATATATGTAAAGTGCTGTGTACATTGATAGCGATATATAAGTACCTGAAATAAAAATAAACTTCATATAAGGGGATTCTCTGTCCCTTCCAAGTGTTATAATCTGACAATAGTCTTGAATGGGATGAACAAATAAAGAGCCAAATGTATTCTCCGTGTCAAAACCAGAAGCCTGAGGGAATGGTGAGATAATGATCTATAGCAGTGATGGCAAATCTTTCAGAGACTGAGTTCCCAAACCGCAATCCAAAACCCATTTATTTATCGCAAACTGCCAACACTGCAATTAAACCCGAATACTGAGGTTTTGGCTTAGAAAAAAACAACCCGTACATTAATATATTTTCTCTTAAAAGAAAAACACAATAACAGAGCTTTGACCACCAGCACAAAGGGGGGCAAAGTTCCACTGACCACCAGCACAAGGGGGGCAAAGTTCCACTGACCACCAGCACAAGGGGGGCAAAGTTCCACTGACCACCAGCACAAAGGGGGGCAAAGTTCCACTGACCACCAGCACAAAGGGGGGCAAAGTTCCACTGACCACCAGCACAAGGGGGGCAAAGTTCCACTGACCACCAGTACAAGGGGGCAAAGTTCCACTGACCACCAGCACAAGGGGGCAATGTTCCACTGACCACCAGCACAGGGGGGCAAAGTTCCACTGACCACCAGCACAAGGGGGCAAAGTTCCACTGACCACCAGCACAAGGGGGGAAAAGTTCCACTGGCCACAAGCACAAGGGGGGCAAATCTCCACTGACCACCAGCACAAGGGGGCAAAGTTCCACTAGCCACCAGCACAAGGGGGCAAAGTTCAACTGACCACCAGCACAGGGTGACAAAGTTCCACTGACCACCAGCACAAGGGGGACAAAGTTCCACTGACCACAAGCACAAGGGGGGCAAAGATCCACTGACCACCGGCACAAGGGGACAAAGTTCCACTGACCACAAGCACAAGGGGGGGCAAAGATCCACTGACCACCAGCACAAGGGGGACAAAGTTCCACTGGCCACCAGCACAAGGGGGACAAAGTTCCACTGGCCACCAGCACAAGGGGGCAAAGTTCCACTGACCACCAGTGCAAGGGGGCAAAATTCCACTGACCGCCAGCACAAGGGGGCAAAATTCCACTGACCGCCAGCACAAGGGGACAAAGCTCCACTGACCACAAGCACAAGGGGGGCAAAGTTCCACTGACCACCAGTGCAAGGGGGGCAAAGTTCCACTGATCACCAGCACAAAGGGGGCAAAGTTCTACTGACCACCAGCGAAATGGGGCAAAGTTCCACTGACCAGCAGAGCAAGGGGGCAAAGTTCCACTGGTCACCAGTGCAGGGGGGCAAAGTTCCACTGACCACCAGCACAAGGGGACAAAGCTCCACTGACCACCAGCACAAGGGGACAAAGCTCCACTGACCACCAGCACAAGGGGACAAAGCTCCACTGACCACCAGCACAAGGGGACAAAGCTCCACTGACCACCAGCACAAGGGGGGCAAAGTTCCACTGACCACTAGCACAAGGGGGCAAAGTTCCACTGACCACAAGCGCAAGGGGGGCAAAGTTCCACTGACCACCAGTGCAAGGGGGCAAAGTTCCACTGACCAGCACAAGGGGGACAAAGTTCCACTGATCACCAGCACAAGGGGGACAAAGTTCCACTGACCACAAGCACAAGGGGGACAAAGATCCACTGACCACCAGCACAAGGGGGACAAAGTTCCACTGGCCACCAGCAAAAGGGGGCAAAGTTCCACTGACCACAAGCACAAGGGGGGCAAAGTTCCACTGACCACCAGTGCAAGGGGGCAAAGTTCCACTGATCACCAGCACAAGGGGGCAAAGTTCCACTGACCGCCAGCACAAGGGGACAAAGCTACACTGACCACAAGCACAAGGGGGCAAAGTTCCACTGACCACTAGCACAAGGGGGGCAAAGTTCCACTGATCACAAGCGAAATGGGGCAAAGTTCCACTGACCAGCAGCACAAGGGGGGCAAAGTTCCACTGACCACTAGCACAAGTGGGGCAAAGTTCCACTAATCACCAGCACAAAGGGGGCAAAGTTCCACTGACCAGCAGCGCAGGAGGGCAAAGTTCCACTGACCAGCAGCACAAGGGGGGCAAAGGTCCACTGACCAGCAGCACAAGGGGGGCAAAGTTCCACTGACCACCAGCACAAACTAAAATCTTGTATTAAAAAAAAGAAATGTATTAAAACTCACAGCCGGTCCAATATATATCTTGGGGTTGCGACTTGTGACGTCATTGCCTGGCGCTGCAACTCCTTTCTTAACATGCACTTGCTCCCTATGTGCGCTGTTATCCGATGCCCGGCTGTTGAGGTGGCAGAGAGGGCTCTGTGTGCCCGCTGCGGCATACATGCCATAGGTTCACCACCACCGATCTATAGGTTATCTCAGGAAAGAAAGTCTATAAGGGCTCATGTACACTGCAGCTGATAAACTCACGTTTAGGAGCTGTTCTGCGTTTTTTTCAGCAGCCCCTGAACTCTCCCTAATGTTTCCCTATGTGTCCATGTACACATCTTCATTTACAGTCGTTTACGGGCAATTGAGTTTACAGTCGTTTTTTTTAAATGCAGAAAACATGAGTTCAGCAGTCGATTTTATCAGCATTTCAAAGCAAAACGCTTGTAAACGCGGCAAATCGCGTTTATAAGCGTTTGAAATTTTCTTTTTTTTTACTTTTTTCATCGTGAAAAATGCATGCAAAACGTTTTCAAGGTACTCAGATGGACAAAACACTGAACACAGGATGTTCCTACCAAGCTTGTCACACATTGTAATGACCATTCACACCTCAGACCTCTCCCACCCTTGGAAACAAAACATATGTTAATGACCATTCACACCTCAAATTCCTCAGGAAGACCCCCTGCCAGGTGACCTTAATGACTTCCTCCACCAGACACCTTTCCCACCCTTGGAAACAAAAGAAATGTTAATGAGCAACTCACACCTAAGCTAATCTCAACACATACTTCTGTCTCTGCTTCTGCTCTCTGTATTTCTCTGAAACAGTCTGAAATAGGTAATAATTTACCACTTTTCAGTGCATTCTGGGCATTTGGGAGGTTCTTCTGCGCTTATCTTTAAAAAACGCTTCTAAACACAAACGCACATAAATACGCATAAACGCATTATGGAAACGTGGCTAAACAGACGTTTTTTAACCTACGTTTTCCAGCAGTCAGTTTCCATCATTTAGAAGTGTCCCGTGTACATGGAGCCTAATGCCCCATACACAGGTTCAGAAAATCATCCGAAAAATGCCGCTTTTGAAGCGATTAAACGATAATCTGATCGTTAGTACACAGTTTTCATCCGAAATTATTTGAAAGGGACAAGCACGAACATTTTTCTCGTACGATACCAGATCGTACGATTTTCGTTTAATCAGTATAGTTTTCATCTTTCATCTGAAAATACAATACAAATACATGACATCACTTCCAAATTGGCTTTCTGTCGTACGAAAATATTCGTAACGTTTGTAACCTTTTCACTCTCCATACATGACCAGCATGCAAAAAAAAAACAACAAACAGATGATCATTCGTCCAATATTGTCATTGTGTGTATGGGGCATTAAGTGGGGCACACACTATGAGAACATAGAAAGAAAAATTCCGTACAAGGCACGATCGTTTGATTTTCGTATAGTGTGCACACAGTTTTTGAAACCCAATTCAGACTTTCCAAATGAAAATTTTTGAAGGAACAAGCTCCAAAAGTTTTCTCGCACCAGAACAGAACAATTTTCGTTTAATCGCTTGCCCGCCGCCCATAGCAAAAATACTGCTACAGGGCAGCAGGGCTGCACAAAATCACGTGTGTGTGTGTGTATATATGTATATACAGGGGCGGACTGACAACTCATGGGGCCCCCGGGCAATAGGGGATCATGGGGCCCCTCTGTATCCTTGCCCAAACTCAAAAAAGCCTATGAAAAAGGTACCAGGGGCATCTCATGGGGCCCCCTACTGACCCCGGGCCCTTGGGCAGTGCCCGAGTTTCCAAATGGTCAGTCCACCCCTATATATATATATATATGTATGGGATTTTGCAGTTCCGGGTAGGGGGCATGCGTACGCCCTACCCGTGCTGTCATTGGCGGCTTCAGCTGTCAATCACCGGGTACAGGTGATTCCCCGCTGGCAGTATCTATACCACCATTTGTAGACGTTATAACTTTCACGTAAACCAATTAATTTACACATATTTTTTTAAAAAATTTTTTAGCAAAGACATTTAGCAGAATACATTTTGGCCTAAATTTATGACGAAATTTGATTTTTACATTTTTTTAATAGCAAAAAGTCAAAAATATTGTTTTTTTCTCTTATTAGCACTGATCAATGTATTGGTGTCGCTGGGGAGGTCAGTGACACCAAGTCAGTCCCCCCCCCCCAGTGTCAGAATGTCCGCCACAGTCCTGCTATAATATGTTGATCACCATTACTAGTAAAAATAAAATAATTTTAAAAAAATCCCAGTATCTATACCGCCATTTGTAAACGCTATAACTTTCACATAAACCAATTAATTTACATGTATTTGTTTTTTTTTTTGTTGTTTTTTTTTTTAGCAAAGACATGGAGCTTTACATTTTGGCCTAAATTTATGATGAAATTTGATTTTTTACATTTTTTTAATAGCAAAAAGTCAAAAATATTGCCTCCCGCAGTCCCGCTATAAATCATTGATCGCCGCCATTACTATTAAAAATAAAATTAAAAAATCCCAGTATCTATACCGCCATTTGTAAACGCTATAACTTTCACATAAACCAATTAATTTACACGTATTGGGATTTGTTTTCAGCAAAGACACGGAGCAGGATACATTTTGGCCTAATTTTATAACAAAATTTTATTTTTTTAATAGCAAAAAGTAAAAAATACAGTTCCCCCCAGTGTCAGAATGTCCTGCGCAGTCCCGCTTTAAGTCGCTGATTGCCGCCATTACTATTAAAAATAAAATTTAAAAAATCCCAGTATCTATACCGCCATTTGTAAACGCTATAACTTTCACGTAAACCAATTAATTTACACGTATTGGGAATTTTTTTTAGCAAAGACACGGAGCAGAATACATTTTGGTCTAAATTTATGACAAAATTTGATTTTTTTTATTTTTTTCTACTGGACATGTTTAACTAATTGCCGACCGCAGATAGCTGAATGACGGCTGCACTGCGGCCGGCCAGTTCTGGGTGGACGTCATGTGACGTCCTCCCAGAACGCGCTCTCCTGCGCGCCCCCCAGGGCGCGCACCCAGCGATCTCCGTGATCGCTGTGTCCTAAGGACACAGCTGATCACGTGACGTGGTAAAAGGCCAATCACAGCGTCCTTATACCACGTGATCAGCCGTGTCCAATGACACACTGATCACCGGGAAAATGCAAATGCCGGTTCTCGGCTGCACTTTCCTCACGCTGTCAGATTGTGAGGAAAGTACTGCCGAAAACTGGCAGTTGTCAGAGCAGGGATCAGCACCGATCATCAGGGCACTGATCACCAGTGCCCTGATGATCGGTGCCCAACAGTGCCACACACAAGTTCCGCCCACCTGTGCCCAGCAATGCACCCACCTGTGCCCAGCAGTGCGCCCACCTGTGCCACCCAGCAGTGTCACCACCTGTGCCCAGAAGTGCCACCTACCTGTGCCCAGTAGTGCCACCCACCTGTGCCCACCAGTGCCACCCACCAGTGCCCATCAGTGCCACCAGTCAGTGCCCAGCGATTGTGCCAGTCAGTGCCCAGCAGTGCCGCCAGTCAGTGCCCAGCAGTGATGTCAGTCAGTGCCACCTATCAGTGCTGTCTATCAGTACCTATTATCAGTGTCGCCTATCAGTGCCACCAATCAGTGCCACCTATCCGTGACACCTCATTAGTGCTTCCTATCAGTGCCGCCTATCCGTGCCACCTCATTAGTGCCGCCTATCAGTGCCCATCAGTGCCACCTATCAGTGCCCATCAGTGCTGCCTCATCAACGCACATCAGTGAAGGAGAAAAATTACCTGTTTGAAAAATTTTATAATAGAAACAAAAAAACTTTTTTTTTTTTCAAATTTTTTTGCACTTTTTTTGCTTATAGCACAAAAAGTAAAGTGCCCGGCGGCGATTAAATGCCACCAAAAGAAAGCTCTATTTGTGAGAAAAAAATGATAAAAATTTCATATGGGTACAATCTTGACCGGGCAATTGTCAATCATAGTGTGGCAGCGCTGAAAGCTGAAAATTGGCCTGGTAAAGAAGGGGTATAAGTGCCCGGTAGGTGAGGGGTTAATAGCAAATAGTCAAAAATATAGTTTTTTTCTCAAAATTGTCGGTCTATTTTTGTTTATAGCACAAAAAATTAAAAACACACAGGAGATCAAAAACCAACGAAAGAAAGATCAATTAGAGGGAAAAAAAGGACATAAATGTAATTTATGTACAGCGCTGCATGACCGCGCAATTGTCAGTTAAAGTAACGCAGCGCCGCATCGCAAAAAATGGCCTGGTCAGGAAGGGGGAGGGCAAGTGGTTAATGTGTACGGTTTTCGTACGAGAAAAGTCGGATATGAAATGCAGGCCATAGACGGTTCGAACAACGGCCAATTTTTCATCCGAAAAACGAAACATTGTTCGTTCTGTAATCTGATGGTGCCACCAATGATTTAAAAAATCGGCCGTTTTTCACAAATTTTCCAGCATGCCCGATAAACAAAATGAGGAGGAACCCACGAAAATTGGCCGATGCCATTTCCCCACTAACAGTGCGAAAAACGGCTGTTTATTTTTAGACCGAAAAATCGGCCGATTTTTGAACCGTCTATGGCCTACAAAAGACTGCGCATGATCAGAAACAATAAACAACAACAACAAAAGCCTCTTTCGTAAGAGAATTTTCGTACAATTAGTAACCTCCTCAGTTTCAACTTGCTGTGAAAGATCGAGGAAATCCGAACAATTGTTCGTCTGATTTTTTTTATAGTGTGTACTGGGCTTTAGGCTGGCCATACATGATACAATTTTCCTTTAGATTTACCAAAAGCATATAATCTGAGGTCTGACCTAAACAGTTCCATTTGTGTGCAATCAGGCGGGCCCTTGTACTACATAGTTGAAGGCAGGGGCGGACTGACCATTTGGAAACTTGAGCACTGCCCGAGGGCCCGGGGTCAGTAGGGGGCCCAATGAGATGCCCCTGGTACCTTTTTCATAGACTTTTTTCAGTTTGGCCAAGGACATAGGGGCCCCATGATCCCCTATTGCCCGGGGGCCCCATGAGTTGTCAGTCTGCCCCTGGTTGAAGGTGAATCTAAAGGAAATTGAACAAAAAAATTGTATAATGTATGGGCAGCTTAAGGGTGTGATGCAGGGTTGCGTCAAATATTTTTCGGGTTTGGTTAGGTGGTACCTTGGTGAGAAGGGAGGGTTGAAGCATCCCGGTGGAGTCCTGCAGTCTGCCCAGCTGTGGCTCCGCTCTCTCCGTCTGCCTGCTGACAGATGACTTCTCTGTCTCCAGAGTCAGGGGAAGTGTTACTGTAAGTTCCTCCACCCTGATCATCCTCCTGCGTCCCTCCTCCTGTCACCAGACTGGCTGATGGCTTCCCATGACACGAGCAACGTCTGAACCCAGAACCGTCATGTCATTCAACAGAATGAAGGAGATACTTTGTAGCAGATTTCACACACAGGATTCTTCTAGGATACTAAAACCTGTTGTCACCAGCGCAGGGATTGTGTCCTGATTTTTGATACTTTTTATTCTTTTTAACATAGAGCTTTTAGCCCTGGTTCACACTGGATTCCACTTTGAAATTGGGCGAATTCACTTGAAGTCGTACAATTTCTAAGCCGCAGGTCTTCAGGGGCAGCTTGGCAGATATCTGTGCGATTCCATGTACAGATGTCTATGCCAGACGCACCTGAAATCGCAGAAAATAGGGCAGGAACCTATTTTTCAAAACTGCGGCTCCGCAAAGTCAAAGTCAATTCGAACGGTTCCAGTGCCCACAATGGGGTGCAACTGGTCATGCGATTTGAAATTGTTAAGGCCAGTTCACACCAGAACACAATGTGGGAAAGACACGTTACTTTATTTATTTATTACAGGTACTTATATAGCGCTGGCACTTTACATATATATTGTACATTCACATCAGTCCCCGCCCCCGAGGGGAGTACAGTCTAAGGTATACTTGCATTGTTCTCAAGGCGCACTGCATCTGCGATCTGATGAGGGTTTCGGTACATTGTTAATGGCACCCCAAACACAAATCACAAACGCAGTCTGTCTGTGGGCACCAAATCGCATGGTACTGCAGTCAGGGGCGTATTTACCAAAAGGCAAACAAGGCATTTGCATAGGGCAGCATCTTTCAGGGGGGCAGCTGCATTTTTCAGGGGGGAAGCGCCGCCCCCCTAAACAAGGGATAGAAGAAGGGACGCGTGCAGCATGGGGACCAGGTGGGATCTGAGAGAGGCTGCAGGCTGCTTGATGGTGTGTGCAGAGCCTGACTCCTGGGGATGTCCGAAGCTGTGAAGGTGAGTGTCTTCTCATTCGCCGGGGTGAGGTTGGGGGGGTTGCCAGTGTATGGGGGGCGGTGGTAGTGGAAGGCTCTCTCGGGTGGGGGCTAGGGTGTTGGTCAATGTTAGGCTCTCTCGGGTGGGGGCTAGGGTGTTGGTCAATGTTAGGCTCTCTCGGGTGGGGGCTAGGGTGTTGGTCAATGTCAGGCTCCCTTCGTGGGGGAGGGGGGTGTTGGTCGGTGTCAGGGTCTCTGCATGGGGGAGCCGATTTTTGGGTTGCATGAAACCTAAATACACCACTGACTGCAGTTCCATGCGATTTGGTGGGGATCCTTTTTCAGAAAGTAGCAGTGCATGCAATACTTTTTACTGCATTCCAGTGTCATTTGTAGCCCATTCCAATGAATGGGTTGCAAGATCACACCACATGGGAACACACATGAATCGCACCGTGTTCCTGTGCAATTTAGGTGTGAATCGGCCCCAATACAAAGCTGTAGTTTGGTACTTTTGAAAATAAGAAATCATAAATAAACACCTTAAAAAAATCCAGACCAGGGGCGGACTGACAACTCATGGGGCCCCCGGGCAACAGGGGATCATGGGTCCCCTGTGTCCTTGCCCAAACTCAAAAAAGCCTATGAAAAAGGTACCAGGGGCATCTCATGGGGCCCCCTACTGACCCTGGGCCCTCAGCCCCCCAGTGTCAGAATGTCCTGCGCAGTCCCGCTTTAAGTCGCTGATTGCCGCCATTACTATTAAAAATAAAATTTAAAAAATCCCAGTATCTATACCGCCATTTGTAAACGCTATAACTTTCACGTAAACCAATTAATTTACACGTATTGGGAATTTTTTTTAGCAAAGACACGGAGCAGAATACAGTTTGGCCTAAATTTATGACAAAATTTGATTTTTTTATTTTTTTCTACTGGACATGTTTAACTAATTGCCGACCGCAGATAGCTGAATGACGGCTGCACTGCGGCCGGCCAGTTCTGGGTGGACGTCATGTGACGTCCTCCCAGAACGCGCTCTCCTGCGCGCCCCCCAGGGCGCGCACCCAGCGATCTCCGTGATCGCTGTGTCCTAAGGACACAGCTGATCACGTGACGTGGTAAAAGGCCAATCACAGCGGCCTTATACCACGTGATCAGCCGTGTCCAATGACACGCTGATCACCGGGAAAATGCAAATGCCGGTTCTCGGCTGCAGTTTCCTCACGCTGTCAGATTGTGAGGAAAGTACTGCCGAAAACTGGCAGTTGTCAGAGCAGGGATCAGCACCGATCATCAGGGCACTGATCACCAGTGCCCTGATGATCGGTGCCCAACAGTGCCACACACAAGTTCCGCCCACCTGTGCCCAGCAATGCATCCACCTGTGCCCAGCAGTGCGCCCACCTGTGCCACCCAGCAGTGTCACCACCTGTGCCCAGAAGTGCCACCTACCTGTGCCCAGAAGTGCCACCTACCTGTGCCCAGTAGTGCCACCCACCTGTGCCCACCAGTGCCACCCACCAGTGCCCATCAGTGCAGCCCAGCAGTGCCCATCAGTGCAGCCCAGCAGTGCCCAGCGATTGTGCCAGTCAGTGCCCAGCAGTGCCGCCAGTCAGTGCCCAGCAGTGATGTCAGTCAGTGCCACCTATCAGTGCTGTCTATCAGTACCTATTATCAGTGTCGCCTATCAGTGCCACCAATCAGTGACGCATATCAGTGCCACCTATCCGTGACACCTCATTAGTGCTTCCTATCAGTGCCGCCTATCCGTGCCACCTCATTAGTGCCGCCTATCAGTGCCCATCAGTGCCACCTATCAGTGCCCATCAGTGCTGCCTCATCAACGCACATCAGTGAAGGAGAAAAATTACCTGTTTGAAAAATTTTATAATAGAAACAAAAAAACTTTTTTTTTTTTCAAATTTTTTTGCACTTTTTTTGCTTATAGCACAAAAAGTAAAGTGCCTGGCGGTGCTATTTGATCTCCTCTGCATTTTGTATTTTTTGCACTATAAACAAAAAAGACCAACAATTTTGAAAAAAAACCCAATATTTGTGACTTTTTGCTATTAAACATGTCCAGTAAAAATGTTAAAAAAATCAAATTTCATCATAAATTTAGGCCAAAATGTATTCTGCTCCGTGTCTTTTTTTAAAAAAAAATCCCAATAGGTGTAACTTAATTGGTTTACGTGAAAGTTATAGCATTTACAAATGGCGGTTTATTTTTTTTTACTAGTAATGGCGGTAATCAGCTCCTGATCCTTAAAAATCCCAGTCTATATACCGCCATTTGTAAACACTATAACTTTCATGTAAACCAATTAATTTACACCTATTGGGATTTTTTTTTTTAAAAAGACATGGAGCAGAATACATAAATTTATGATGAAATTTGATTTTTAAGTTTTTTTACTGGACATGTATAATAGCAAAAAGTCAAAAATATTGTTTTTTTTTATGTTTTTCAAAATTGTTGTGTTTTTTTGTTTACAGCGCAAAAAATAAAAAATGCATAGGAGATCAGATACCACCAAAAGACAGCTCAATTTGAGGGGAAAGAGGACATACATTTATTATGGATGCAGCGTTGCATGACTACGCAATTGTCAGTTACAGAATGGCCTGGTCAGGGGGGGGGGGGGGGATCCTCTGGAGGGCGAGGGGTTAATTTACACATCAGCTCCTGGCAAGCCAGGCAAGGTCCTGGAAGGTTCTCACACCCTGATGATATTCAACATAAAAGGCTTCTTAGATTAAAAAAACAAACAAAAAAAAAAATCAATATTTTTAACAACATTCTTTGTCGCGGAAGGCTTCATCGAACACGGTTCTGGATGTTTGACCGGATAGAATTCCAGCTCTGTGATTGAGAGGCTCATTATACACCTTCCTAATTGCACATTTACCTGCTTCCTGCTTGTCCCTGGAAACACGGCCGGCCGGTATAAAAACAGATCTCCAGCAGTGCGGCCGATTCCTGAACCGCTGTCAGTTCTTATCAGAGCGATTTGTGAACCGGCTACACCCTGATCACCAGCCTGCAGTTTGCTGTATCAGATTGAAGGGGAATATATGTGACTCCCAGGATGATCGACAACTGATATAAACCCGCATCGCATGGCGCGTAGTGAGCTCTGTGTACTGAGCAGCATAAACAACTGCATTTTTTCAGTTACAGTGCTCCTAAACCCCAGACCCTGCATTCACTATATCTGCTCTCCCCGGACCCTGCATTTACTATATCCGCTCTCCCCAGACCCTGCATTTACTATATTTGGTCTCCCCGGACCCTGCATTCACTATATCTGGTCTCCCCGGACCCTGCATTCACTATATCCGCTCTCCCCGGACCCTGCATTCACTATATCCGCTCTCCCCGGACCCTGCATTCACTATATCCGCTCTCCCCGGACCCTGCATTCACTATATCCGCTCTCCCCGGACCCTGCATTCACTATATCCGCTCTCCCCGGACCCTGCATTCACTATATCCGCTCTCCCCGGACCCTGCATTCACTATATCCGGTCTCCCCGGACCCTGCATTCACTGTATCTGATCTCCCACAGTACACACAACATGGAAATGCAATTATTTTAGTAAATATAAACTGCTTAATACCTTTTCTAATCAGCAGTATATAGCAGTCTTTGACTTCTATCAGTGTCCAGCTGAGCATAGGTTAAAGCTTGTAGGAGTTTTCATTCTGCTCTTGGAGGATGCAGAACCCCTGACCTCTGTCTGGACAGTGCTGATTGGCCCTGTGCTGATCACATGCACTCTCCCGAGAAAAAAAAAAAAAAAACCTCTCTAGCAATACACACCAAACTGAGCATGTGCAGATTGTCTACACACAATGTGTGTTATCAGGAGGTAAGAGGGGTGCACTGTAAGAAGAGGAGGATCAGAGAAGACAGGATCAAACAGCCTTTTTACACAATGCGGAGGATTAACCCCTTAGGTTACACAGTGAGTATAACAAGCATGCTTTACTGCTAATTTTACTATTGTGGGTTCAGTAACACTTTTGAAAAAGTAAAAATTATTACATTTAGAAAAATGTAGAATAATAATAATATAAGGCAAGCTCATCATAGAGTTATTGTCACATTAACTGACACATACTGAAAGATAAGAGGGGGGCACTGTAAGAAGGGGAGGATCAGAGAAGACAGGATCAAACAGCATTTGTACACAATGCAGAGGATTAACCCCTTAGGTTGCACAGTGAGTATAACAAGCATGATTTACTGCATCTACAGACTGATTGTACTGTTGTGGGTTTAGTAACACTTTAAATACATTTTTTCCTTTTTTTTTGCCCCCCCATCATTTTTTTTATCTGATCTACTCTGGCCTCATTCAGCCACTTCCTGTCTACATGCACTCTCACAAGCATCAGCTGCCCTTGATGGTGACAGCATTTGATCAGGACAGGGCTGCAAAAAGGTTGCAATTGCAACAGAAGATTAAAAAAAAATTTAATTTTAAAAGAGAAAATTTATAAATATATATATACAGTTGTATTCAAAATAATAGCAGTGTGTTGAAAAAAGTGAATAAAGCTCAAAATCCTTCAAATAGCTTTTATTTCCATCCACACAAATGCATTGGGAACACGACACATTCTATTCCAAATAAAAACATGAAGAAAAATAGATCAAATCTGTGTTGTTCCTCTAAAAAAAATGGAAGAAAAGTGAATATTAGACGGTTCAAAAAAATCGCAGTGTTTGTATTCTTCTTTACAAACTCAAACATTCACTATATAAACTGAGAAATGTTTGAAGATTTTGCTTTCCTTTGAATGACTTCATGAATATTTGGTTGTAGTCGCACTGTTTCTGAGAACTGCTGTACATCTGTGTTGCATGGAGTCACCCAACTTCTGGCCCCTGTGATCAGGTATTCCAGCCCAGGATGATTGGACCACATTCCACAATTCTTCTCTATTTCTTGGTTTTGCCTCACAAACGGCATTTTTGATGTCAACCCACAAGTTTTCTATTGGATGAAGATCCGGGGATTGGGCTGGCCACTCCATAACGTCCATCTTGTTGGTCTGGAACCAAGATGTTGCACGTTTACAGGTGTGTTTGGGGTCGTTGTCTTGTTGGAACACCCATTTCAAGGGCATTTCCTCTTCAGCATAAGGCAGCATGACCTCTTCAAGTATTCTGATGTATTCAAACTGATCCATGATCCCTGGTATGTGATAAATAGGCCCAACACCGTAGTATGAGAAACATCCCCATATCATGATGCTTGCACCACCATGCTTCACGGTCTTCACAGTGTACTGTGGCTTGAATTCAGTGTTTGGGGTCGTCTGACAAACTGTCTCCGCCCACTAGACCCAAAAAGAACAATCTTACTTTCATCAGTCCACAAAATGTTGCGCCATTTCTCTTTAGGCCAGTCAATGTGCTCTTTGGCAGATTGTAACCTCTTCAGCACATGTCTTTTTTCCAACAGTGGGACTTTGCGGGGACTTCTTGCAGATAGCTTGGCTTCACATAGGCGTCTTCTAATTGTAACAGTCCTCACAGGGAACGTCACACCTTCTTTCATCTTCCTGGAGCTGATTGTTGGCTGAGTCCGCCCCATTTTGGCTATTCTTCTATCCATTTGAATTGTAGTTTTTCACTTTCTTCTATGTCTTTCAGGTTTTGGTTGCCATTTTAAAGCATTTGCGATCATTTTAGCTGAGCAGCCGATCATTTTCTGCACTTCTTTATATGTTTTCCCCTCTCCAATCAACTTTTTAATCAAGGTACGCTGTTCTTCTGAACAATGTCTGGAACGACCCATTTTCCTCAGAATTTCAGAGAGAAATGCACTGTAACCAGCATGTCCAACATTTGCTGCCTTCCTTCCTTAAATAAGGGCAATAATTGCCACCTGTTTTTCAAAGAATTAATGACCTCACTAATAGAACTCCACACGGCTATTATTTTGAACACGCCCCTTTCAATGAGTGATTCAATGACACAGAATCAGCAGCATGCATGTCATGACTGTTGGGTCTGTTGGATTTCTATTACTCTACTACACCTGCTAGTAAATTATTTGCCATGTAGAAATATCATTTCTACCAAAAACAGTGATTGATCCGGTTAGTGATGTCTGACTGCTATTATTTTGAACACAACTGTATATATATATATATATATATATATATATATATATATATATATACATACATATATATACATACATACACACACTGCTCAAAAAAATTAAAGAAACTCTTTGAAAACCCATCAGATCTCAATGGGGAAGAATCTCCTGCTGGATCTCTATACTGACATGGACGGGGTATTGTGTTCGGAATGTAAGGACGCCCCATCGTCTGATGGAAATGAAAATGTTCGACCTACAGAGGACTGAATTCAAAGACACCCCGAAACTCAAAGTGAGAAAATGATGCAGCAGGCGAGTTCATTTTGCTGAAATGTCATTGCAGCAACTCAGAATGGTCCTCAGTAGTCTGTATGGCCCCCACGTGCTTGTTGCATGCCTGACAACGTTGGGGCATCCTAATGAGACGATGGATGGTGTTCTGAGGGATTTCCTCCCAGATCTGGACCAGGGCATCTCTGAGCTCCTGGACAGTCTGAGGTGCAACCTTGCGGTGTCTGATGGACCGAAACATGACATCCCAGAGGTGTTCTATTGGATTTAGGTCAGGCGTGCATGGGGACCATTCAATGGTATCAATTCCTTCATCCTCCAGGAACTGCCTGCATACTCTCCCCATGAGCCCAGGCATTGTTGTGCACCAGGAGGAACCCAGGACCCACTGCACCAGCGTAGGGTCTGATAATCGGTCCAAGGATTTCATCCTGATACCTAATGGCAGTCAGAGTGCCATTGTCTAGCCTGTAGAGGTCTGTGCGTCCCTCCATGGATATGCCTCCCCAGACCATCACTGACC
This sequence comes from Staurois parvus, assembly GCF_062004578.1. Classification (NCBI taxonomy): domain Eukaryota; kingdom Metazoa; phylum Chordata; class Amphibia; order Anura; family Ranidae; genus Staurois; species Staurois parvus. Next base: position 344,964 of record NW_028318599.1, read on the forward strand.
CACCACCAAAACGGTCATGCTGAACCATGTTACAGGCAGCAGAACGTTCTCCATGACTTCTCCACACCCTTTCACGTCTGTCACATGTGCTCAGGGTGAACCTGCTCTCATCTGTGAAAAGCACAGGGTGCCAGTGGTGGACCTGCCAGTTCTGGTGTTCAATGGAAAATGCCAATCCAGCTCTATGGTGCGAGGCAGTGAGAACAGGGCCCACTAGAGGACGTCGGGCCCTCAGGCCACCCTCATGAAGTCTGTTTCTGATTGTTTGGTCAGAGACATTCACACCAGTGGCCTGCTGGAGGTCATTTTGTAGGGCTCTGGCAGGGCTCATCCTGTCCCTCCTTGCACAAAGGAGCAGATACCGGTCCTGCTAATGGGTTAAGGACCTTCTACAGCCCTGTCCAGCTCTCCTAGAGTAACTGCCTGTCTTCTGGAATCTCCTCCATGCTCTTGAGACTGTGCTGGGAGACACCGCAAACCTTCTGGCAATGACACGTATGTGCCTTCCTGGAGGAGTTGGACTGCTTGTGCAACCTCTGTAGGGTCCAGGTATCTCCTCATGCTACCATTAGTGACACTGACCCTAGCCAAATGCAAAACTAGTGAAAGCCAGAAAAGATGAGTAGGGAAAAAAATGTCAGTGGCCTGCACCTGTAAAACCATTCCTGTTTTGGGGATCATCTCATTGTTGCCCATCTAGTCCACCTTTCATTAACCCCAAAGCATCTCAAACTAATTAACAACCCCCTCTGCTACTTACCTGATCAGATCAATATCCCAGGAGTGTCATTGACTTGATGCTAGACATGGATTAAAAAGTGTTCCTTTCATTTTTTTTGAACCGTGTATATACACAAACAGGCCTTTGTTCAGCGGTAACACAGTTCCGACACCCCCAGCACTCAAAGTATATAATGGCAAGGGGTGCTGAGGTGTGCTGGAGGGTCTAATGATGCTGGCAGCTAGGTGATCTGTTGTCACTGGGGGATCTATCATTGCTGGGAGGCACTTTTGTAGCTTGGGGGGGAGGGGGGTCAATGGTTGCTGGGAGGAATCTACAGTTGAGGGAGGGGTCTACGGTTGCTGGAGGTTTAATTCATGCTGGCTTCTGGGATATCTATGGTTGCTGGAGGGGGGTATATAGTTTCCAGGGGGGCTATATTGTTACAGGGTATCGATTGCTGGTTGGAACAGGAGCTTAGTTACTGTTGTGTACTGCGATTCTGTGCTCCCTGAAGGAACGTGAAAGCCTCATCACCACCACAGGTGCCAGTGGGGAGGTGGGGGTGAGCGGAGAGCGGCATCTCCGGAGCTTTAGCCCTCAGGTTCACACTCAATGCAACTTTGCAATCGCACTACTTCACTTGAAGTAGTGTGATTTCAAAGCCACAGATCGGTGAGATTTGTACTTCTGATTTCACTTCGGCTTGCAACTTCATTTAACAGAAGTCAATGCAAGTCGCAATGAAATCAGAAAAAAGTAGTGCAGGATTTTTTAAATCTCACCACTTCAGATCGCACTGATTAAGACAGTGCCATAGAAATACATTCAATGCGACTCCGGGTGTGATTCGTGAATCGCATATTGCACCGGTGTGAACCAGAGCTTAGGCTACATTCACACTGGTGATCAGGGCCAGTGTGAATAGTAGGGGCAGGAATCAGAGATTCCTGCTGCGACTTTCAGTGGTTCGGTGCGGTTCCTGGGCCTGTTCACTATAATGATAGGTTGCCAGTGGGTGCAGCTATTCGCAGCCCTCTGCACAGCCAGCGATTACTTGCAGTAATCACTCCTAGACAATCACAGCAAGATATCGCTAGCTGTGCAGAGAGCTGTGAATAGCTGCGACCATCAGCGACCTGTCATTCTACTGAATGGGACCGGCGGCCGCACCCAACTCCTGAAGGCTGCTGTGATCGGCTGCTGCTACAATTTGCACCGGCCCTAAATCGCCAGAGTGAATGTACAGCCTTAGAGCCACCTGGATCACTTTTACCTTAAAACCAACTGCAGCCACAAGCTTGTTTAAGCCTCCATTCACACTTGTGCAACTCGTGCGATTTTCATTGTGACTTAATGCAACTTTGGCTGTGACCAAGGATGATTGTTTGTGCTGTACAAAGTCACACACAAGTAGCATGTATATCATTCAGGTGCCACTTTCATGGGACTTTGGAGTATTTACATTGAAGTCTACAGCCCTCAAGTCACATGAAAGCAACTTAACCAATTCAATACCGGGCAATTTTACACCTTCCTGCCCAGGCCAGTTTTCAGGTTTCAGCGCTCTCACACTTTGAATGACAATTGCGCGGTCATACAACACTGTACCCAAACTAAAATTTTATAATTTTCTTCACACAACTAGAGCTTTCTTTTGATGGTATTTAATCACCGCTGGGGTTTTTTTTTTTTTGCTAAATTAACAAAAAAAAAAACAGAACATTTTGAAAAAAAAACAGGTTTTTCTTTGTTTCTGTTATAAAAGTTTGTAAATAATTGTTCTTCATAAATTTAGGCCGAGATGTATTCTGCTACATGTCTTTGGTGAAAATAACCCAAATTAGGATGTATTATTTAGTTTGTAGGAAAGTTATAGAGTTCACAAACTATGGTATAGATCTGAATATTGATCAATCCTGAAGTACTGACAGCCAATCTAATTTCTTGAGGTCCAAGAATGTCAGAATAGTACAGATATCCCCCAAATGTCAGGACAGTACAGATATCCCCCAAATGTCAGGACGGTACAGATATCCCCCAAATGTCAGAACAGTACAGATATCCCCCAAATGTCAGGACAGTACAGATATCCCCCAAATGTCAGGACAGTACAGATATCCCCCAAATGTCAGGACAGTACAGATATCCCCCAAATGACCCCTTTTTGCAGAGTAGACAGTCCGACGTACTTCATAAGAGGAATGGCGCGTTTTTTGAAGTTGTATTTTTTTGTCATAATTTTTCGGAAAATTAAAAAAATGTCCCTGCGAGAAAAGAGTTGCTTTTTCCTTCTTGTAGAATACTTGAACACAGCCGGAATGTCGTGTTTATACAAGCATTCCATAGCCAGCTGCAGAATGATCACATACGGCCCGAACGTAAAAGTTTCCTCCACTTTCTGAGCATGTCCAAGGAGGTTTTTGCACACAGTGATGTGATGCGACTCTGTGCGCGTTCCTCTGCCAATACAGGCTGCGGGCAAACATTTCCCAATGAAAACCAGGCTGTCTTCGCACACATCTGCAACCTTTTGAGGTACGCATGTGGAGGATAGCACTTGTCCCCACGTAGAACAAGGGTTAGGCTGTTCTCGATGCCTCGGAGACCCCAGTCCCAGGTCCTCATGGGGGGCATAAGGAGGGTGATCGGCCGCTTTATAAAGGAGAAAGGTCCCATTGACTGAACAGCAGAGGTGTTGGTGGTAACTGCTTAACGCTTGAGTGGAACGCAGCAACTCAAGAGGCTGAGCTAACTTATATGCATGCAGCTTATAGCGGCATCAGCAAAGGCCTGCCCCCTCCAAACACCACCACCCCATTGCTGAACCCGCAGAAAACCAGCAAAGGCAGCACTACACTCATCGGCCATTTTATTAGGTCCACCTTGCTAGTACCGGGTTGGACCCCCTTTTTCCTTCAGAACTGCCTTCATTCTTGGTGGCATAGATTCCACAAGGTGTTGGAAACGTTCCTCAGGGATTTTGGTCCATATTGACATGATAGCATCCCGCAGTTGCTGCAGATTTGTTGGCTGCACATCTATGATGCGAATCTCCTGTTCCACCACATCCTAAAGGTGCTCTATTGGATGGAGATCTGGTGACGGTGGAGGACATTGGAGTACAGGGACCTCATTGTCATGTTCAAGAAACCAGTTGGAGATGATTTGAGCTTTGTGACACGGTGCATTATCCTGCTGGAAGGAACCATCAGAAGATGGAGACACTGGCACCTGGTGTGGTCTTTTGCTGCTGTAGCCCATCCACACACCACCCCATTGCAGAACCGGCAATGGCAGCACTACACTCACCAGCCATTTTATTAGGTCCACCTTGCTAGCACTGGGTTGGACCCCCTTTTGCCTTCATTCTTCGTGGCAGATTCAACAAGGAGTTGGAAACGTTCCTCAGAGATTTTGGTCCATATTGACATGATAGCATCACGCAATTGCTGCAGATTTGTCAGCTGACAGATGGATGGGGATCCATTTCCCATCGTCCAGCAGATTGAAACGGATGGCAATCGGGTGGAAACAGACATGTGGTCCATTTTCATGACCGTCCCATTGAAACCAGTGGGCAGTGTCTGTGTCCGCTCAGCAGCAACAGAGCAGACAGAGATCTGTCATCCGCCTGCTCAGTGGGGATCAGCAAAGAGATCCCCCGCTGAACAGACAGATCACACAGTCTGCAAAGAGCCTTAAGATGCCAGCACCAGGGCCATTTGTTCCTTCTGACATTGTACAGTGCCTTGGAAAAGTCTTCATACCCCCTTGAAATTTCCCCCATGTTGTCATGTTACAACCAAAACGGTCAATGTATTTCATTGGGATTGGATGTGATAGACCAACACAAAGTGACACATAATTGTGAAAATGAGAAATGGTTTTCAACATGTTTTACAAATAAATCTGTGAAAATTGTGGAGGAATTTGTATTCAGGCCCCCGGAGTCAATACTTTGTAGGACCCCCTTTCTCTGCAATTCCAGCTGCAAGTCTTTTTGGGGATGTCTCTTTGCACATCTAGAGAGGGACAATTCTGCCCATTCTTCTTTGCAGAATCCCTCAAGCTGTCAGATTGGATGGAGAGCGTCTGAACAGCAATTTTCAAGTCTTGCCTCAGATTTTCAATAGTGTTTAGGTCTGGACTGTAACTGGGCCATTCTAACACATGAATATGCTTTGATGTAAACCATTCCATTGGAGCTTTGGCTGGATGTTTCGGGTCGTTGTCCTGCTGGAAGGGGAACCTCCGCCTCGGTCTCAAGTCTTTTGCAGACTCTAACAGGTTTCTTCTAAGATTGCCCTGTATTTGGATCCATCCATCTTCCCATCAACTCTGACCAGCTTCCCTGTCCCTGCTGAATAAAAGCATCCCCACAACATGATGCTGCCACCACCATGTTTCACGGTAGGGATGGTGTGTTCAGAGTGATGTGCAGTGTTAGTTTTCCGCCACACACAGTTTTGCTTTTAGGCCAAAAGGTTCAATTTTGGTCTCATGTGACCAGAGCACCTTTTTCCACATTTGCTGTGTCCCCCACATAGCTTCTCCCAGACTGCAAAGGGGACTTCTTATGGCTTTCTTTCAACAATGGCTTTCTTCTTGCCACTCTTCCATAAAGGCTAGATTTGTGGAGTGCACGACTAATAGTTGTCCTGTGGACAGATTCTCCCACCTGAGCTGTGGATCTCTGCAGCTCCTCCAGAGTTCCCATGGGCCTCTTGGCTGCTTCTCTGATGAATGCTCTCCTTGCCCGGCCTGTCAATATAGATGGACAGCCATATCTTGGTAGGTTTGCAGTTGTGCCGTACTCTTTCCATTTTCGGATGATGGATTGAACAGTGCTCCGTGAGATGTTCAAAGCTTGGGATATTTTTATAACCTAACCCTACTTTAAACTTCTCCACAACTTTATCCCTAACCTGTCTGGTGTGTTCCTTGGCCTTCATGATGCTGTTTGTTCACTAATGTTTTCTAACAAACCTCTGAGGGCTTCACAAAACAGCTGTATTTATACTGAGATTACATGACACATAGGTGGACTCTATTTACTAATCAGTTGACTTCTGAAGGCAATTGGTTCCACCAGATTTGAGTTAGAAGTATACGAGTAAAGGTGGCTGTATACAAATGCACACCACACTTTTCAGATATTTATTGGTAAAAAAAAGTTGAAAGCAATTGATCATTTTCCTTCCACTTCACAATGATGTGCCACTTTGGGTTGGTCTATCACATAAAATCCCAACAAAATACATTGACGTTTTTGGTTGTAACATGACAAAATATGGAACATTTCAAGGGGTATGAAAGCTTTTTCAACGCACTGTATCACCATTGTTTCAAGTGCCTCTCTGAGATTTCTTTGGATTTTGTAACAACAAAAACGGCTTACACTAGAAAGGAAGTGCAAAGGTTTTATTAAACAAGCCGGTCGCCACAAAAAGTGACATTTATTTGAGCAATAAACTTATATTTTTTATCATTTTAATTATCTGTACAGATTGAGATCTGGCTTTAGTTGCCAGCTTTGATTAGGGTGAACTATACTTTAGAAGAAAAAAAAAAAAAAACATGAAACAGTCCAAGCATTAGGGAGAGGCAGTTTGTCAATCATGCCATAAACCGGCAACTCCTAAAATACAAGTGGGGCTCTTCAGATGGACCCCACGCCTCCCAGGTATAAACACCCCCCTGGACAGACAGTCCGCCCCGGCCTGATGCAGAGACTGTGATTGATATATGAAGTATAGCTATATGTTAAAGGAGGACTTGAGTCAAACAAATGTGTGTAAACTAAAAGGGTATCAGGTTATGTCCACATGCCAATCTTTATTTTATATTCAAACTCCATTCCGCCCTTTACTACGGCTTAAATGATGGGGGGTACGGCTTAAATGATGGGGGGGGGGGGGGGGGGGGTCTACTTTTGGCTCAGATCACGCAGCCTGTACTGGCTAGGGTGGCCCTGAACATACATAGAAAACCTGCATACAAGGCACAATGCAGACACATGGAAGCAGCTGCAAGCTAGTGTATTAGAATAAATCTAAGGCCATATTTAAAAAAAAAAAAAAAAAAAAAAAAAAAAAAATTTTATCTAATTTGGATAAAGTAGGGAAGAGTTAGAACCCCCGTTAGGATTTTTTGCAGCCCGTGTCCCCTCTATGGAGATTCACCCTCTCTATTTGCCCTAGTAACCAATGAATAAGCCCTGGTTCAGACCGATGCGACTTGTCATGCAATTTAGAACTGTCAAAGCACATGACAAGTCTGTCAGCAATGAAACCATTCAAAAAATTTTCCAAATTTTTGGTGCAACTCGCAAAGACATCTGTGCATGCTGTCGCAAGTCACAGCTGAAATCACACTGATCTGCAGCTTTGAAATGTTGCTACTTGATGTGAAGTAGTGCAATTTCACAGTCGCATTCAGTGCAGGGGCGGACTGACAACTCATGGGGCCCCCAAGAAATAAGGGATCATGGGGCCCCTGTGTCTTCACCCACACCCAAAAAAAGTCTATTAAAAAAGGTACCAGGGGCATTTCATAGGACCCCCTACTGACCTCGGGCAGTGCTCGAGCGCCCAAATGGTCAGTCAGCCCCCGATTCAGTGTGAACCAGGGGTTAAAGTGAGAGAGTCCAAACTTTTGAAACATGGAACATGAATAAAGCAGAAATCTTCCAGTGCAGTACAATGACAAGTTCTCATTCACACGAGGTTTGGTCTCTGAAGAGCAGACGGTGCTCAGGTTGCACTTCAGAAAATATTTGAGCTCCTGCTTTAATGCGCTGATCTCCACTAGCACACCGTAGCCACGTAAGCGGTTGCTGGGTGCTTGCTGAGTGGCCCCCATTCACTTGAACGGGCTTTGTTAGGTGGATGCTATGCTGGCTGAAAGCAAACGGGGTGGGATTCTCACTGCAGGGCAAAAAGCATCCCGGCCCTGGATTATGTGCTAAAAGGGGTAGTGTGCTTGGGAGGGGGGGGGGGGCTAAAAGAGAATTCACTTTGTAGAGATCTCTCACTTCCAGTTCTGTTTCAAGACAGGGAATGAAGGAAAATCACCTCCAAAATCCAGACAGGGGTTTTAACCTTTTCTTACTCCATCGGCCGATTCACACGAGCCTGGTACACTGCGGTGCATTACAAGCACTGCATCAGGACAGGTTATTCGATTAAATGGGCTGCCCAATGCATCACAATGGAGTTGCAACGCATATGCTGGCCAGGTACATTGGGTGCCATTTAGGATGAACGGCACTGCATCACACCAATGCATGAATGTGTAGTAAACAGGTCTTAATTTTTTTTTTTTTCTCAAAATCTGGCCTTAGATATAGGGCTCATGCACGTGACCGATCAGAACAGTAACCCACCCAGGTCAGCGCATTTCTGTAGCACATACTGCAGCAGATACTACCCATGGATCGATCAATGGAGGTGGACGTGAACGGTCTGCGTTCAGGAGCACATGTCCATCCTTACAGTGCTACTAAACCCACAACAGTGGAATCAGTCTGTATATGCAGTAAATCATGCTTGTTATACTCACTGTGGAACCTAAGGGGTTAATCCTCTGCACTGTGTAAAAATTCTGTTTGATCGTGTCTTTTCTGATCCTCCCCTTATCTCCTGGTAAGACAAACCATGTGGGGGCCACTGTGCACATGCTCAGTTTCGTGTGCATTGCTAGTTTTTTTTTTTCCTTGGGAGAGTGCATGTGATCAGCACTGTCCAGATAGAGGTCAGGGATCCTGCATCCTCCTACAGCAGAAAGAAAACTCCTCCTACAAGCTTTAACCAGTGCTCTGCTGGACACTGATAGAAGTCACAAGACTGTTATACTGCTGATTAGAAAAGGTATTTAGCAGTTTATATTTACTAAAATAATTGTATTTCCATGTTATGTATACTGTGGGAGACCAGATAGAGTGAATGCGGGGTCCGGGAGAGAAGCGGATATAGTGAATGCGGGGTCCGGGGAGACCGGATATAGTGAATGCGGGGTCCGGGGAGACCGGATATAGTGAATGCGGGGTCCGGGGGGAGCGGATATAGTGAGTGCGGGGTCCGGGGGGAGCGGATATAGTGAGTGCGGGGTCCGGGGGGAGCGGATATAGTGAGTGCGGGGTCCGGGGGGAGCGGATATAGTGAGTGCCGGGTCCGGGGGGAGAGGATATAGTGAGTGCCGGGTCCGGGGGGAGAGGATATAGTGAGTGCCGGGTCCGGGGGGAGAGGATATAGTGAGTGCCGGGTCCGGGGGGAGAGGATATAGTGAATGGGAATTCCGGGGGGAGCGGATATAGTAAATGCGGAGTCCGGGGAGACGGGATATAGTGAATGCGGGGTCCGGGGAGAGCGGATATAGTGAATGCGGGGTCCGGGGAGAGCGGATATAGTAAACGCGGGGTCCGGGGAGACGGGATATAGTAAACGCGGGGTCCGGGGAGACGGGATATAGTGAACGCGGGGTCCGGGGAGACGGGATATAGTGAACGCGGGGTCCGGGGAGAGCGGATATAGTGAACGCGGGGTCCGGGGAGAGCGGATATAGTGAACGCGGGGTACGGGGAGAGCGGATATAGTGAACGCTGGGTACGGGGAGACCGGATATAGTGAACGCTGGGTACGGGGAGACCGGATATAGTGAACGCTGGGTACGGGGAGACCGGATATAGTGAACGCGGGGTACGGGGAGACCGGATATAGTGAACGCAGAGTCCGGGGAGAGCGGATATAGTGAACGCAGAGTCCGGGGAGAGCGGATATAGTGAACGCAGAGTCCGGGGAGAGCGGATATAGTGAACGCAGAGTCCGGGGAGAGCGGATATAGTGAACGCAGAGTCCGGGGAGAGCGGATATAGTGAACGCAGAGTCCGGGGAGAGCGGATATAGTGAACGCAGAGTCCGGGGAGAGCGGATATAGTGAACGCAGAGTCCGGGGAGAGCGGATATAGTGAACGCAGAGTCCGGGGAGAGCGGATATAGTGAACGCAGAGTCCGGGGAGAGCGGATATAGTGAACGCAGAGTCCGGGGAGAGCGGATATAGTGAACGCAGAGTCCGGGGAGAGCGGATATAGTGAACGCAGAGTCCGGGGAGAGCGGATATAGTGAACGCAGGGTCCGGGGAGAGCGGATATAGTGAACGCAGGGTCCGGGGAGAGCGGATATAGTGAACGCAGGGTCCGGGGAGAGCGGATATAGTGAACGCAGGGTCCGGGGAGAGCGGATATAGTGAACGCAGGGTCCGGGGAGAGCGGATATAGTGAACGCAGGGTCCGGGGAGAGCGGATATAGTGAACGCAGGGTCCGGGGAGAGCGGATATAGTGAACGCAGGGTCCGGGGAGACCGGATATAGTGAACGCAGGGTCCGGGCAGAGCGGATATAGTGAACACACGATCTGAGGTTTAGTAACACTTTAAGCGCCAGTCATTGCTTCATTGCAACCAGCCATGGACAGGGTCAGCCCATCATTGATTTGTACAGGCTTCCCATAGATGACCCATCAGAAATCCTGTTCATACCGACTGCAGAAATACGCTGATCTGAGTGGTGTATGGTCATAAACTTCTGCATACATGAGCCCATAAAAAGGGATCGGTTATGCCTGGAGGTCTCTAAACAAACGTCTGAGTGTTTCGGTTATAAAATATATAAACTTGAGAGTTAATAACCAAAACCCAGCAACTCCCCTCCTCCCAATGTATTGATTATTACTGGAGGCAGATTCCCTAATTGGACTGCAGAACAAAGTTTTTCTCTTCGAGATCAACAGAGAAAGCAAATATAACGGACAGTGTTGTCGTACGACACAATTCCTGAGCACCTTATTGCCACAAAGCAGGATTATAGACAGCCCTTTTATTTAACAAACTGATTTCATACATATATCTGCCAAAGCAAAATTAAACACTTTCATCTCTTAAAGCAAACCTGTCACTTGGAGGAGCTAAAGACCTTGAAGTGCCTGCGATGTACATTGTGTGCCCGGGCAGCTGTGTTGCTTTGGCTTTTGGCTTCCTTCCAAAGCCCAGGCTCAGCCACTCACCCCGTGAGGTGTAGCACGTCAGTGGACGTATACAGTACTCCCTGGGCATTCTGGAGCCTCTAATCCGCTCTCTACAGCTTTAAAGGGTAACTCCACTTTCATGAAAAAGAAAATAGCAAATAAAAAATAATATACTATGTACAATTGCTATACAATTCATGTTGTAATTGAACGTTATTAAAAATGACCTTTCCTTTTCAATCTGCAGCCGCTGTCTGTAAAATGCAATATGGCGACCTGGAGGCGGTCTGTACACAGATGGTATATAGATCATTCTCAGAAATGTCATTTCCTGCTTTTGTGATTTCTGCACGAAGATTTAAGAAAATCTAAGTCAGATTTTGGGCATCCCCTGCAACAAAAATATCGGTTTTGGTGAGAGACTCCCAAAAGGGAAATCACATCTAAAAAAGGATGCAGACCCCGACACTTACCCCTCATTAGAACTTTGCAAGTGCAGCAGCTGATAATTATAAAATCACTCTCATTTACATTCATTTTGTACATGGACACAGACAAAACAGCAATTTCTTCAGAATAACAAAAAGTAGGAAACTGCAACAAAGTTTGGTAAAATCCCTGCAATGTACATGGATCACTCAGAGGGGAGTGTTTTTGTTGGGTTTTTCTTTCCACTCAAACAAAAGCGGAGTTGATCTTTAAGGGAACATGCGCACAGCCACTGTAGAGGCGAGTATATGAGGTTTTCCCTTTCAAGGGTTCAAATCGTTTAGGGCACATGGCCAGGGGTGTATTTACCACAAGGCTAACAAGGCATTTGCCTAGGGTGGCATTTTTTCAGGGGGGGCAGCGCTGCCCCTTGGAAGAAGAGACAGAAGGGACACACACGGCATGGGGACCTGGTGGGTTCCGAGAGATGCTGTGGGTTTCATGACGGTGTATGCACAGCCCGATTCTTGTTCCTGGGGATGTCCGGAGCTGTGAAGGGGAGTGTCTCTCTCTCGCCAAGGGGGATGGTGGCTGGTGTATGGGGGGCAGTGGTAGTGGAGGGCAGGGGTGTTCTTGGTCAATGTCAGGCTCTTTCTGTGGGGGGCCAATTTTTGTGATGCCTAGGGCAGCACAAAACCTAAATACACCACTGCACATGGCAGCAAAGCATACATTCGGGGGTACTTCCCTGCCCCGGACTCACAGGTGCAGCATTCAACCCGTTGCCAGCAGCCTGTCCAAATCAACAACAGGCTGTAATACACAGCGTCTGCACACTGGTATAGGCAGATCCAAGCAATACTTGCATAGAGGGACGATTGTGATGCCCTCAGCCTGTCATTTATTTTGACACTGCACCTGTGATTCCTAACCAAAGAATGACACCCAAATGTACAGTGTGTGGCCCTCACACAGCCGTGTGCATGTACCCTAAAAGATTTACTCGCCTGCAAAAGACTCCCCTCCACAGTGGCTGTGTGTATGTAACCCTTCAAGTAGAACTAAATGCAATTTTCTTTTTTTTGTTTTTATAAATTTTGCCATCTGTGTCCCATTGGGGAGATTTCCCTTCGCTTCCTGACCCACAGCCAAAACAAGAAGTGAGAGGAAATCCCTGCAAATTAAGAGAATCCCTTGGGTTCCCCCAGGTCACCAGAACTAGTGTCCCCATTGGAAGATTTCTCCTCTATTACTTGTCTGGGGACAACCCAAAATGTGGGATTTTCTTTTACTTTTGATGATGATGGTAAACAGGACAACTAGGAAGAGTGAATCTCCCCAACGGGATAAAAACTGACAGGGGTTTTAATCCCTCTACACTCTATCCAAAACTAAAAAAGAAAAGTTTTGCCTTTAGTTATACAGGTGTATCGCGGTTTACAGGTGTATCGCGGTTTACGAACGCCTCGGTTGTCGTAATTTTCTGTTTACAAAACGAAAATCCATTCAAAATAATGCCTCGGTTTACGATTTTTTTTGCAATAAGAAGTGTATGTTGGTGTTGATTTTTAAATGCAATTGCCGCCTTTTTTTTTTTCACTATAGTTCACAGAATTAGCTTTCCCCGGAGCTAAAGGAAACTTTGTTTCTTTTAACTCGGGAAAATACACTTCGTATTCCGGAAAAAAAAAAAAAAAAGTATTTTCACCGAGTTAAAAGAAACACTGTTTCCTTTTAGTTTCTTAAAAGAAAAAAAGTTTCCTCTAGCTCTAGGGAAAGCTAATTCTGTGAGCTGTAGTGAAGAAAAAAAAAGCCGGCAATTGCATTTAAAATCAACACTGACATACACTTCGTATTCCGAAAAAAAAAAATGTATGTCGGTGTTGATTTTTAAATGCAATTGCCGGCTTTTTTTTTCTTCACTACAGCTCACAGAATTAGCTTTCCCTAGAGCTAAAGGAAACATTGTTTCTTTTAAGAAACTAAAAGGAAACTGTTTCTTTTAACTCCAGAAATAAACTAGGAAACTTTCTTTCTTTTCGCTGGGGGGAAAGTGACAGCTGATTCTCTGAGCTATAGTGAAAAAAAAAAAAAAAAAAAGAAGTGGTAATTACATTTAAAAACCGACACAAACGACTTTTTTTTTTTACATTTTTCTGACCTCGGGAACGGATTAATTGGTTTTCAATGCATTCCTATGGGAAACCATGTTTCGGTTCACAAATATTTCGCAATGCGAAAAGTCCCGGAGAATGCATTAAATTCGTAAACCGAGGTACGCCTGTACTTTAAAGCGGTTGAAAGCTGATAAGAGGCTCCAGAATGGGCTCTTCAAGTCTAGGAAACACTGCAGGCAACTACTGGAGCCATACCACACCTGTAGGGATCTCTTGCAGCCGTGTGCATGTACCTGAAAAGATTTTACTCCCCTCCAAAAGACGATCACATATACCCAACTAAACAGCGGCATGTTTCTTCTAACTCTTAATTCCAGCTACTTTGGCATTCAACACTTCTGGCAGTGCTGGGGATGCCTGTGCTCCCCCTCCACTGTGCACTGGTTCCTTCCTTTGACCCCCTAGGTCACTACAGGGCTCAGTGGTAACATGGGTAGGAACCAGTGCACAGTGGGGGACATGGGCATTAAAAGTCGCAAACTGAAAACCTTTCCTGAGGCTGCAGCACTGATTAAAAAAAAAAAAAAAAAAATGAGGAAAGTTAGAAACGGGCCACTGCAATACTGAGAATATGCCACCTTGTGCAGCTGGTGAGTAAAGCTGTAGAGACCATCAGGGTCACTAAAAATGTGCTGGCACACCTAGATGTTTATTCGCGTGACGGAGGCACTTTAAGATGTGGAGAATCGGGTTCCAGATTATAAATCCAACAGAAAGCAAAATGTATAAATCACAGTGGAGTTGCCCATTTGCGTTTCTCAGAGCCTAATGTATCACTAAAAGATGATTTAGTTAATCAAAATGACAGGTACACTTTGACAAAACACCTCTGATCATGGTGTCTTTAAAACATGGCGGTAGCCAGTCTTTACATCACCAATGTGCCCCCATAAAAAAAAAGAAGAAAAAAAAATGTGCGTTATGTGAAATAGTGACTAGTAACACTCCGGGTTACGGATGTAAAAATACCCATTCCAGTCTAGAAATTGAGATCTTTGACCTTTGCATTATATACCCTAATGTTCTGCGTTAGCTCCCGCAAAAACCAACAGTCGGTTGTTCTACGGAACTACGGGACAGGAAGTCAGCCGTTTGTTTAAAGTATGGCTCCCCACTACACCACCTTGGCTTTAAGTATCCTCTGTTCTGAAAATCTCCTGAAAATACGTGGAAGTATTTATCCGTGAATGTTGGTAACGCCACTTACACACACGGCCAGTCTATGGAAATTATGTCATTTGGGTCGCGTGGCCTTTTTTGGAGCCAAAAGCATCAGCCTCTTTCTCCTCCCCAAGTTAGTGTGAACATGTACATGCGCATCCGCATACGCCGGTCTGGAGAGATTAAATTGCATCCACACATATAAGTAAAGAAGACAGCTAACAGCTCCAAGCCTTTCAGAGAGAGAAAAAGAGAGAGAGACACAACGATTGCCCTGTACAGTGGACGGGTGCTGATGCCACCCCAGTTAGCGGTCGGGTCTCTGCACGCAGAACACTTTTGCTTTGTGATCTCCAGATGCGGTCACTACGATGGAAGCATCCCTGAAACAAGAAAGACAACGGCTTTAAGTGGACCTGAACTTAAAAAGTCAACAACTGCTATGTTATAGGGAACATTAAAGTGTTACTAAACACAGGACCCTGCATTCACTATATCTGGTCTCCCACCGAAAGTGACAACTCATCGGTAGTTAGAGCAGTCATGTAACTTCCATCAGTGTGCAGCAGAGCACTGGTTAAAGCTTGTAGGAGTTTTCATCCCTGCATTTACTATGTCCGCTCTCTCTCCACCGGACCCCGCGTTCGCTATGTCCGCTCTCTCTCCACCGGACCCCGCGTTCGCTATGTCCGCTCTCTCTCCACCGGACCCCGCGTTCGCTATGTCCGCTCTCTCTCCACCGGACCCCGCGTTCGCTATGTCCGCTCTCTCTCCACCGGACCCCGCGTTCGCTATGTCCGCTCTCTCTCCACCGGACCCCGCGTTCGCTATGTCCGCTCTCTCTCCACCGGACCCCGCGTTCGCTATGTCCGCTCTCTCTCCACCGGACCCCGCGTTCGCTATGTCCGCTCTCTCTCCACCGGACCCCGCGTTCGCTATGTCCGCTCTCTCTCCACCGGACCCCGCGTTCGCTATGTCCGCTCTCTCTCCACCGGACCCCGCGTTCGCTATGTCCGCTCTCTCTCCACCGGACCCCGCGTTCGCTATGTCCGCTCTCTCTCCACCGGACCCCGCGTTCGCTATGTCCGCTCTCTCTCCACCGGACCCCGCGTTCGCTATGTCCGCTCTCTCTCCACCGGACCCCGCGTTCGCTATGTCCGCTCTCTCTCCACCGGACCCCGCGTTCGCTATGTCCGCTCTCTCTCCACCGGACCCCCGCGTTCGCTATGTCCGCTCTCTCTCCACCGGACCCCCGCGTTCGCTATGTCCGCTCTCTCTCCACCGGACCCCCGCGTTCGCTATGTCCGCTCTCTCTCCACCGGACCCCCGCGTTCGCTATGTCCGCTCTCTCTCCACCGGACCCCCGCGTTCGCTATGTCCGCTCTCTCTCCACCGGACCCCCGCGTTCGCTATGTCCGCTCTCTCTCCACCGGACCCCCGCGTTCGCTATGTCCGCTCTCTCTCCACCGGACCCCCGCGTTCGCTATGTCCGCTCTCTCTCCACCGGACCCCGCGTTCGCTATGTCCGCTCTCTCTCCACCGGACCCCGCGTTCGCTATGTCCGCTCTCTCTCCACCGGACCCCGCGTTCGCTATGTCCGCTCTCTCTCCACCGGACCCCGCGTTCGCTATGTCCGCTCTCTCTCCACCGGACCCCGCGTTCGCTATGTCCGCTCTCTCTCCACCGGACCCCGCGTTCGCTATGTCCGCTCTCTCTCCACCGGACCCCCGCGTTCGCTATGTCCGCTCTCTCTCCACCGGACCCCCGCGTTCGCTATGTCCGCTCTCTCTCCACCGGACCCCGCGTTCGCTATGTCCGCTCTCTCTCCACCGGACCCCGCGTTCGCTATGTCCGCTCTCTCTCCACCGGACCCCGCGTTCGCTATGTCCGCTCTCTCTCCACCGGACCCCGCGTTCGCTATGTCCGCTCTCTCTCCACCGGACCCCGCGTTCGCTATGTCCGCTCTCTCTCCACCGGACCCCGCGTTCGCTATGTCCGCTCTCTCTCCACCGGACCCCGCGTTCGCTATGTCCGCTCTCTCTCCACCGGACCCCGCGTTCGCTATGTCCGCTCTCTCTCCACCGGACCCCGCGTTCGCTATGTCCGCTCTCTCTCCACCGGACCCCGCGTTCGCTATGTCCGCTCTCTCTCCACCGGACCCCGCGTTCGCTATGTCCGCTCTCTCTCCACCGGACCCCGCGTTCGCTATATCCGGTCTCCTCGGACCCCGCGTTCGCTATATCCGGTCTCCTCGGACCCCGCGTTCGCTATATCCGGTCTCCTCGGACCCCGCGTTCGCTATATCCGGTCTCCTCGGACCCCGCGTTCGCTATATCCGGTCTCCTCGGACCCCGCGTTCGCTATATCCGGTCTCCTCGGACCCCGCGTTCGCTATATCCGGTCTCCTCGGACCCCGCGTTCGCTATATCCGGTCTCCTCGGACCCCGCGTTCGCTATATCCGGTCTCCTCGGACCCCGCGTTCGCTATATCCGGTCTCCTCGGACCCCGCGTTCGCTATATCCGGTCTCCTCGGACCCCGCGTTCGCTATATCCGGTCTCCTCGGACCCCGCGTTCGCTATATCCGGTCTCCTCGGACCCCGCGTTCGCTATATCCGGTCTCCTCGGACCCCGCGTTCGCTATATCCGGTCTCCTCGGACCCCGCGTTCGCTATATCCGGTCTCCTCGGACCCCGCGTTCGCTATATCCGGTCTCCTCGGACCCCGCGTTCGCTATATCCGGTCTCCTCGGACCCCGCGTTCGCTATATCCGGTCTCCTCGGACCCCGCGTTCGCTATATCCGGTCTCCTCGGACCCCGCGTTCGCTATATCCGGTCTCCTCGGACCCCGCGTTCGCTATATCCGGTCTCCTCGGACCCCGCGTTCGCTATATCCGGTCTCCTCGGACCCCGCGTTCGCTATATCCGGTCTCCTCGGACCCCGCGTTTGCTATATCCGGTCTCCTCGGACCCCGCGTTCGCTATATCCGGTCTCCTCGGACCCCGCGTTCGCTATATCCGGTCTCCTCGGACCCCGCGTTCGCTATATCCGCTCTCCCCGGACCCTGAATTCACTATATCCGCTCTCCCCGGACCCTGCATTCACTATATCTGCTCTCCCACAGTACACAGAACATGGAAATGCAATTATTTTAGTAAATATAAACTGATTAAATACCTTTTCCCATCAGCAGTATATAGCAGTCTTGTGACTTCTATCAGTGTCCAGCAGAGCACTGGTTAAAGCTTGTAGGAGGAGTTTATTTCTGCTCTAGGAGGATGCAGTATCCCTGGCCTCTATCTGGACAGTGCCGATTGGCTCTGTGCTGATCACATGCACTCTCCCAAGATTAATAAAAAAAAACTCTAGCAATGCACACAAAACTGTCAGGGACCATCGCGACGCATGGGTCTGCACATGCGTAGGTGTCTGTCAAGACATGCAGGCATCAGGGCACTAGGACCCAGGCGCACCCGTCGCCTATGACGGTGCTGGGCAGGCACTAGGACCTAGGCTGCACCTGTCAGGTGCAGGGCAGGCTACTTAAATCAGCCCTGCACAGACACAAGTTGCCGTATGGTCTGATCTGGTTACTGTGTTCCCGTTGTTTGAGATTCGTTGCTGACCTGCCTGGACCTGATCTCTGCCGACTTCTCCTGTTCTGACCCCTGGCTAAGTTTGACCTCTCTTTTGGATATCCCTACCTGATCTGAACTACTGGTACCGACCCCGGCGAGTGACCTATTCTTCTGCCTGCTGCCTTGTACTACGCTAACCCCTCTGTTACCGACCTGGCCCGTTTGACCACGCTATTGCTCAGCCATCCATCCGACCCGCACGGATTAGCTGCTACTCTCCAGACCTGTCTGCCTCTTCACGTCAGGCTCTCTACCTGTCATTACCTCTGGTGATTCCTCTACCTCAGGTGGGTATACTCAGGGGCCACGACCTGGTCACTGTCCGCTCCAAGTCCATCCCCACCATCAGGGGCTCTGGTGAACAAGCGGACTGGGGCTTAGACTCCGCGCCCTGGGGAATCCTGTCCTGGGGACTGCTAGAGTACACCAGGTGGTCCATAACAGAAACTGAGCATGTGCACAGTGTCTCCACATAATTTGTCTTATCAGGAGAAAAGAGGGGCACTGTAAGCAGGGGAAGATCAGAGTAGACAGGATCAAACATCATTTTTACACAATGCGGACGATTAACCACTTAGGTTCCACAGTGAGTATAATCAATCATGCTTTACTGCATATACAGACTGATATTACGGTTGTGGGTTTAGTAACACTGTAAGAATGGACATGTGCTCTTGAATGCAGACTGTTCATGTCCACCACTGTGAATCAATCCATGGATAGTGTCTGCTGCAGTATGTGCCACAGAAATGCGCTGACCTGGGTGGGTTATTGTTCTAATC
The DNA here is from genome assembly GCF_062004578.1 of Staurois parvus. Lineage (NCBI taxonomy): Eukaryota > Metazoa > Chordata > Amphibia > Anura > Ranidae > Staurois > Staurois parvus. The sequence continues at coordinate 363,895 of NW_028318599.1, forward strand.
GGTCACATACATAAGCCCTTATCTAAGGCCAGATGTTGAAAAAAATGTTGAAGGCCTGTTTACTACATATTAATGCTCTGCTGTAATGCAGTGCCGTTCATCCTAAATGGCACCCAATGTACCTGGCCAGCATACATGTGTTGCAGCACTGTGTATGTAAATTCTGCTTAAAGAAGAATTTCAGGCAAAACTTTTTTTTTATCATTTTGGATAGAGTAATGGAGGGTTATAACCCCTTTCAGTTTTTTATTTGCCATTTGTGTCCCATTGAGATTTACCCTCACTTCCTGTCCCAAAGCCAAAACAGGAAGTGAGAGGAAATACCTGCATATTAAAAAGGATAAGTTTACCTTTGGGAACATGTTAAATGTCCCACCCGTTTTTAGGGTGGAACATGGAACACATTCCCAATTCTGCAGCCGCTGCCCAATCCCCCCCGTGACAGCAATACAGGGAGTAGTTCCGCCCATACAGCCGCCTCATTCACAGTTCAGTGAATGAACTACAAGTTCCAACAGCTTTAGCGGCTTCTCAATGAAAGGAAGTTAACCAGTTCTTCCTGTCAGTATATCTGCTTGCCCATACAGGATATATGGGTAAGTAGATATACTGACAGGTCTGCAGGAGACCTGCATGGCACCAAAACACACAAAAAAAACCCCAAACCTACATATTCATCTATCAAAACATAATAAAGAACGCTGGCAACTCTGTGTACTCTTGCTATTGAACTTTACTGGCTACATATAGAATGGCAGGTTGTACAGAATGCTAATGAATTTCTGCTTTATGAATACTCATAGCATAGTTGCTGCCATAATTTGCCATGGATTGTTTGGATTGGAACATCCCAGCCTGAGCCTCGGTCTTTAGAGCTGAATGATGGACTGAGCAGCTGAGTTGGGGTATGATCTGTACATGCTTACCTAGGTAGATGCAGCATTGGTCCAATGCTGTATCTGTCCCCCACAGGCTCTAAGACTGAAAACTGAGCAATCAAAGACTGCTGATCGCTTGGTTCTCGGTCTTTAGTGAGCAGAGAGGAGTGACTGTCAGTCTCCGACTCTATGCTCTTCCAGCACTCACTGGAGCGTTGGGCTGTGGAAGGGTTGAGAGCGGCTGGCTTAGGCTCTCAGTGGCACACTGAGAGGCTGAGCCAGCTGCCAGTCAGGCATCTGGGTGGATCCCAACATCGCATAATTCTGAACCAGCTGAGTGACATCAAAGTCCTACTTCTCCTTTAATAGACCAGGGATTCCCAGAGCACTATGGGTTAGCGTAAGAGACAGCACACCAGAAATTATTCTTTGAGGCACGTTGGCTCTTGCTGAAACCACAGATAGAAGCATCCAACAAGGGAAGAGTCACTTACACAAGTGTAAGTTGTGGACTGAGTAGACAGGAGTGACTGTCAGTCTCGGACTCTCTGCTCTTCCAGCACTCACTGGAGTGTTGGGCTGTGGAAGGGTTGGGAGTGGCTGGCTTAGGCTCTCAGTGGCACACTGAAAAGCTGAGCCAGCTGCCAGTCAGGCATCTGGGTGGATCCCAACATCCCATAATTCTGGACCAGCTGAGTGACATCAAAGCTTTGGTCCTACTTATCCTTTAATAGACAAGGGATTCCCAGAGCACTATGGGCTAGCTTAAGAGACAGCACCCCAGAAATTATTCTTTGAGGCACGTTGGCTCTTGCTGAAACCACAGATAGAAGCATCCAACAAGGGAAGAGTCACTTACACAAGTGTAAGTTGTGGACTGAGTAGACAGGAAAAAAAAGGTTTGAAAAAAAAAAAAAAAAATTCCCAAATGGCACTTGGCAAGGGTCAGGTCTGCCTGCCAAACATTCCCATAAAATACAGTATACAGATCCCACTCGGTAGTATCCAAATGTAATGAAGATTGACTACATATTCAGTACGGCATGAATACATTTGACTAAGGCCCGAGCGCTGAAACACATTAGTCTGTTCATGCCGTACTGACCATGTACCCAATCAGGGGCGGACTGACCATTTGGAAACTCGGGCACTGTCCGAGGGCCCAGGGTCAGTAGGGGGCCCCATGAGATGCCCCTAGTACCTTTTTCATAGGCTTTTTTGAGTTTGGGCAAGGACACAGGGGCCCCATAATACCCTATTGCCCGGGGGCCCCATGAGTTGTCAGTCCGCCCCTGTACCCAATACACTTCATTACATTTGGATGATACAGAGTTTCCGGCTGGATCTTACTGGATACTATATGCTATGCGAGTGTGGAGTCACTGTAGGCCTGGAGACCTTTTTTCCAGGTACGATATGGGTCCCGATCTGAGCGATCCTTTCTGGCTTCTGTGGCTGTTCAAACTATGATTTTGCGATCAGTGAAAGAACTTGAGAATTAAATCGTGGGAGAAATACTCACTTGTTAAGAGCAAAGTCAAGAATTTCCTCCGTGTGCCCGCAGTATTCGCTGATCATTTTTCCTGAGCGGGAATCCCAGAGTCTGACGGCCCCGTCCAGGCTGCATGTGTACACCACCGGAGAGTTGTCTTCCCAGAGGAGCTGTACAATACCGGACTGGAGACAACACACAGGACAGAGGTCACCGATTATAGTCATCCTTCATGTAGACGCACACACACGATATGGATAAAAGTAGACACTTGGCCATCAAACCTAGTTAGTTGGACAACCCATTCCAAAACCACAGACCATTCCAAAGGTTTACAGCACAGAATTCAGACTCCGGGAAGGAAGCATTCTGGTCTGGCTCAGCTGCAGTGCTAAATGCTGTCATTCTAGAACAGGGGGCTAGCTTACAGGAAGGCAAAACAAGGACCTCAGCAGTGCCCTGAACCTCTACACTGTCAAAACAGCAGGATTGGGAGAGGACATGGACCAAACTTTACAGCCAAAGCTTCAGTGGAAAATAATAAAGCAGAGCTTCACTCTTAACCACTTGCCTACCGGAAACTTACACCCCCTTCCTGCCCAGGACAATTTTTAGCTTTCAGCGCTGTCGTATTTTGAATGACAATTGTGCGGTCATGCAACATTGTACACATATGAAATTTTTATCATTTTTTCACGCAAATAGAGCGTTCTTTTGGTGGTATTTAATCGCCGCTGGAGGTTTTATTTTTTGAGCTATAAACAAAAAAAAAAAAAAAAAAAAAGGAGCAGTTTTTCTCCTTCACTGATGTGCGTTGATGAGGCAGCACTGGTGGGCAAGGATAGGCAGCACTGGTGGGCACTGATGAGGTGGCATGGATAGGCAGCACTAATGGGCATGGATAGGCAGCACTAATGGGCATGGATAGGCAGCATTGATGAGCACTGATGAGGTGGCATGGATAGGAGGCACTGATGGGCACTTATCAGGGCACTGCAGAGGAAAGGAAAGGAGAAGGAAAGGAGAAGGAGAAGAGGCAAGGAAAGGAGAAGGAGAAGAGGCAAGGAAAGGAGAAGGAGAAGGAGAAGAAGAGGAAAGGAGAAGGAGAAGAGGAGGAAAGGAGAAGGAGAGGAGGAGGAAAGGAGAAGGAAAAGAGGAAAGGAAAGGAGAAGGAGAAGAGGGAAAGGAAAGGAAAAGAGAAGGGGAAGGGGGAAAGGAAAAGAGAAGGGGAAGGGGGAAAGGAAAAGAGAAGGGGAAGGGGGAAAGGAAAGGAGAAGGGGAAGGGGGAAAGGAGAAGGGGAAGGGGGAAAGGAGAAGGGGGAAAGGAAAGAAGGGGAAAGGAGAAGGGGAAAGGAGAAGGGGAAAGGAGAAGGGGAAAGGAGAAGGGGAAAGGAGAAGGGGAAAGGAGAAGGGGAAAGGAGAAGGGGAAAGGAGAAGGGGAAAGGAGAAGGGGAAAGGAGAAGGGGAAAGGAGAAAGGAGAAGGGGAAAGGAGAAAGGAGAAGGGGAAAGGAGAAGGAGAAGGGGAAAGGAGAAGGAGAAGAGGAGGAAAGGAGAAGGAGAAGAGGAGGAAAGGAGAAGGAGAGGAGGAGGAAAGGAGAAGGAAAAGAGGAAAGGAAAGGAGAAGGAGAAGAGGGAAAGGAAAGGAAAAGAGAAGGGGAAGGGGGAAAGGAAAAGAGAAGGGGAAGGGGGAAAGGAAAAGAGAAGGGGAAGGGGGAAAGGAAAGGAGAAGGGGAAGGGGGAAAGGAGAAGGGGAAGGGGGAAAGGAGAAGGGGGAAAGGAAAGAAGGGGAAAGGAGAAGGGGAAAGGAGAAGGGGAAAGGAGAAGGGGAAAGGAGAAGGGGAAAGGAGAAGGGGAAAGGAGAAGGGGAAAGGAGAAGGGGAAAGGAGAAGGGGAAAGGAGAAAGGAGAAGGGGAAAGGAGAAAGGAGAAGGGGAAAGGAGAAAGGAGAAGGGGAAAGGAGAAGGAGAAGGGGAAAGGAGAAGGAGAAGGGGAAAGGAGAAGGAGAAGGGGAAAGGAGAAGGAGAAGGGGAAAGGAGAAGGGGAAAGGAGAAGGGGAAAGGAGAAGGGGAAAGGAGAAGGGGAAAGGAGAAGGGGAAAGGAGAAGGGGAAAGGAGAAGGGGAAAGGAGAAGGGGAAAGGAGAAGGGGAAAGGAGAAGGGGAAAGGAGAAGGGGAAAGGAGAAGGGGAAAGGAGAAGGAGAAAGGAGAAGGAGAAAGGAGAAGGGGAAAGGAGAAGGGGAAAGGAGAAGGGGAAAGGAGAAGGGGAAAAGGAGAAGGGGAAAAGGAGAAGGGGAAAAGGAGAAGGGGAAAAGGAGAAGGGGAAAAGGAGAAAGGAGAAGGGGAAAGGAGAAAGGAGAAGGGGAAAAGGAGAAAGGAGAAGGGGAAAGGAGAAGGGGAAAGGAGAAAGGAGAAGGGGAAAGGAGAAAGGAGAAGGGGAAAAGAGAAGGGGGAGGAAAGGAGAAGGGGAAAGGAGAAGGGGAAAGGAGAAGGGGAAAGGAGAAGGGGAAAGGAGAAAGAGGAAAGGGAAAGAGGAGAAGAAGGAGAAAGGAGAAGGGGAAAGGAGAAGGAGAAGGGGAAAGGAGAAGGAGAAGGGGAAAGGAGAAGGAGAAGGGGAAAGGAGAAGGAGAAGGGGAAAGGAGAAGGAGAAGGGGAAAGGAGAAGGAGAAGGGGAAAGGAGAAGGGGAAAGGAGAAGGGGAAAGGAGAAGGGGAAAGGAGAAGGGGAAAGGAGAAGGGGAAAGGAGAAGGGGAAAGGAGAAGGGGAAAGGAGAAGGGGAAAGGAGAAGGGGAAAGGAGAAGGGGAAAGGAGAAGGGGAAAGGAGAAGGAGAAAGGAGAAGGAGAAAGGAGAAGGGGAAAGGAGAAGGGGAAAGGAGAAGGGGAAAAGGAGAAGGGGAAAAGGAGAAGGGGAAAAGGAGAAGGGGAAAAGGAGAAGGGGAAAAGGAGAAGGGGAAAAGGAGAAAGGAGAAGGGGAAAGGAGAAAGGAGAAGGGGAAAAGGAGAAAGGAGAAGGGGAAAGGAGAAAGGAGAAGGGGAAAGGAGAAAGGAGAAGGGGAAAGGAGAAAGGAGAAGGGGAAAGGAGAAAGGAGAAGGGGAAAGGAGAAGGGGAAAGGAGAAGGGGAAAGGAGAAGAGAAAGGAGAAGGGGAAGGGGGAAAGGAAAGGAGAAGGGGAAGGGGGAAAGGAGGAGAAGGGGAAGGGGGAAAGGAAAGGAGAAGGGGAAGGGGGAAAGGAGAAGGGGGAAAGGAGAAGGGGGAAAGGAGAAGGGGGAAAGGAAAGGAGAAGGGGAAAGGAGAAGGGGAAAGGAGAAGGGGAAAGGAGAAGGGGAAAGGAGAAGGAGAAGGGGAAAGGAGAAGGGGAAAGGAGAAGGGGAAAGGAGAAGGGGAAAGGAGAAGGGGAAAGGAGAAGGGGAAAGGAGAAGGGGAAAGGAGAAGGGGAAAGGAGAAGGAGAAGGGGAAAGGAGAAGGAGAAGGGGAAAGGAGAAGGAGAAGGGGAAAGGAGAAGGGGAAAGGAAAGGAGAAGGGGAAAGGAAAGGAGAAGGGGAAAGGAAAGGAGAAGGGGAAAGGAAAGGAGAAGGGGAAAGGAAAGGAGAAGGGGAAAGGAAAGGAGAAGGGGAAAGGAGAAGGGGAAAGGAAAGGAGAAGGGGAAAGGAAGGAGAAAGGAAAGGAGAAGGGGAAAGGAAAGGAAGAGGAAAGGAAGGGAAAAGGAAGGAGAAAGGAAAGGAGAAGGAGAAAGGAAAGGAGAAGGGGAAAGGAAGAGAAGGGGAAAGGAAAGGAAGGGGAAAGGAAAGGAAGGGGAAAGGAAAGGAAGGGGAAAGGAAAGGAAGGGGAAAGGAAAGGAAGGGGAAAGGAAAGGAAGGGGAAAGGAAAGGAAGGGGAAAGGAAAGGAAGGGGAAAGGAAAGGAAGGGGAAAGGACCCACCCCCTTCACACAGGAACAGAGCCTGAGGAACGAGGCAGCAGGCCTCCCATCACCATTTTTTTTTCTTACTGGTGTCAGGTAAACTTCTCATAAGGGATTCATGCCAACAGCCAAGGAATGAGGCAGCAGGCAGAAATGACTCCATTCACACTGGTATGACTCCAAAGTTGCGTGGCTTTGGAGTGCAACAATGATGCAACTGACAACTTTGATGGGAATGTAAAACATTCAGGTATGACTTTCATGCAACTTTTGAGGGTTGACATTGAAGTCTATGGCCCCCAAGTTGCATGAAATTCGGCCAAAGTAGTGCATGAACTACTATGAAGTCGCTGCAACTTTAAGTCAATCATATATGAATGAAAACTTGGGGTATGACTTATCACGTGACTTTGATGTCCAAAGTCACAGTCCAAGTTGCACAAGCATGAATGGGGTCTTAGTGCTCTTAATCAAGACAAGTACACATTATAGAAGGATATGCTTTGTTCATATTTCATGTTTGAG